>NC_137786.1:202232600-202615100 GCF_963383645.1 Muscardinus avellanarius | reverse complement strand
GTTATAAAGTTTTCAGTGTGTTGAAACATTTGATACCTTAATTATGCCTACACTTTAAAAACACTTAAACATGTTTCTCTAAAGAATAATGCCTTAAACTAATTTTTTTTTTTAATCGAAGTCACTTGGGAGGCTGAGACAGGAGGATCATGGTTCGAGGACAGCCTCAGCTACTACTTAGTGAGGCCCTTTGAAACTCAGTGAGACCCTGTTTGAAAATGAAGAATAAAAAAGTAGGGCTGGGGTATAGTTCAGAGGTAGAATGCCTCTGGGTTCCATCTTCAGTACCTCAAAAAACAATCCAAAGTCAAGCCAGGCGTGGTGATGCATGCTTGTAATCCCAGTACTAGGGAGGCAGAGACAAAATTTAGTGAGATCTTGGTTCAAAATAAAGACTAAAAAATATGGCTGTGGTTGTAGCTCAGAGGTAGAATGCCCCTGAGTTCAATCTCCAATACTACCCAAAAAAATCTAAAGTAAGTTTTTATTTAGAAAATATTATGGAAAGTGCACCACCAGGAGTTTTCGATGTGTCTTAGGATTTATTCTATTGATTGCCAATCAGTGGGAAGACCTGAGGACTTTCTAAAGATCACCCTGCTTTACTCCTATCAGGGTAGGCAAATTTGTCCTGGGAGAATGGGACACTAAAATCAACTACTGGAGATATTTTTACTACTTAAAGATTCACTCCAAGACTTAATATTCTAAGACTTATTACTCATAATGATTATAATACTTAATTGGTCAGTTAATAATGGAACAGCTCAGATGGGGTTGAAAGGTATTAAAAGAGCTCAATAACATGGCCAATAATTGACTAGATACTATCAAGGCTGATGAAGATAATTTGACCAAATCTTTCTCATTATATATAAAGTTAACACATGCTAATTCAAAGGTGGTGGTTTCAGTGTTCCCAAGAGCAGTAAGACAATAGTTTCCAAAATGCAAATACATCCCATGTTTCTGCTTATATTACATTTGCTAAAAACCTTTGAGCAAAGCAAGACATATAGTCACCTCACATTAATGAAATAGAGAAGCAGATTCTATTTCTTGGTGGAAGGAGCATCAAAGTTAAATTATTAAAGAGCATCAAAATTTGTGGTCCTTTCATAGTATACTACAGATATCACAAAGAATGAGCTGTGGAGCTAAATTTTGTTCTACCTTCCCCTGTGTAAAACCGATATGCAAGAATCATTTTAATAAAGACTTTTTCAGGTTTGTGAGTACCAGAAATTTTCCTTGAATTAGAAATTTATTTTCTTGGCGTGAGTCAAGGCCATATTACAAGTTTTAACATTTCAAAAAGAAACATTGACATGTGGATAAAAACAAACAGCCAAGTTACTTGAAAGAAAATGTAAATATACTGGATACAAAGAGTTACTGCTTGCCATTAGAGACTAGTGATTCCTGGGTACCAATGACATTCTATCTCCTGTCACTTACTATAAATGCAAATCAATCTAGCCTGAGTAATGATTTGAGATATTTTTAAAAAAATTTTAAAAAGACTCAATTTGTGATTTCCCTCTAATTTTGTCTTCAGGCCTCTCTCTCAAGAGCAGCCATAAATTCTAGCATTGCCCTGACATGGCTCTGAGAGAAATAAACATGGATATTTACCTTCTGTATGCCTCTTACAAGATAGTTCTTTACCCAAGTGGATGGCATAGTACCAAAGTGTCTAACCCATGACCAGGTGGTCCTCTCACAGGAAACTTATTTATACTGACAGAAGCTCTTGTGGTCCATGTCTGATTTGTGGACACTTTATTTCTACCAAAATAGCTACTCTTTTAGGAGGGTCTTAAACAGGAGGAGAATTATGTCCAGTGTGTTGGGCAAGATAGACATAAAGGCAGCATAACAAAATACATAATATACAGAAGTATTTTATTACTCACTGATCCACAGGAGAAGAGTGCACCTGAAGGCTGAGAGGAGGTCCAGCAACAGAAGTAAGCTTAATCCATGCAAGAGAGCCGGAGAGAGAGAAAACCTGTAGGTCCATGTCTTTATAAAACTTTATGGGTGAGGGTGTTTCCAAACATGTTCCTACAGGAACAGGATTATGGGATTGCTCGTTTAAAGAAAACACCTATAAATGGGAAACACGTTTATTTGGTTCTGGTGCTAGCTATTAGGCTTTCATGGAGAGCAGATGTGGGATATTACAGGCCAGTGAGATGAAGAACCACGAGGCTCTATCATAACTACACCAAGAAGAAAAGTTACAACTAGACCAAAGGTGGCGGGGTATGACTGAGTTTTAAATCATTTATGTCAAGCCTAAAAGGAGATAAGGGAACAAGTATATGAAATAATTATGACAACTCGATACTCAAAGAGATTCGGAAGCACTATAACTCATGGTTCACAGTTATTTTCTTTTTACCATTAACAACATGTTAAGTTATTTGCCATTGACAATATAGTTTATGGTTTTAAACTTGAATTCGACATATTTATTTTGTTCAAAAAAATGTTCATTCTGACCATGGGACACGCCTGGCCAAATAGTAGAGGATGAACGAACTGTGTATACTTCTATAATGGGATAGTGTTCCTGCGACATCTCAGTATTCACAATGAAAACCAGTCAAGATGGGAAATATTTAATTTTACTTCAAACAAATATTACTAAATGTACCTATTTTATGAATCTACTTCTTCCTGGCCTAGGTTTTTTTTAAATTTTTCTAAAATAATTCAACTAAAAGAAATTATAGGACCAACTATTTAAAATTACTGGCACCTGTTAGTGACTGTCTCAATAAGAAACCCAAATCTCAGAAAATAAGACCGAGAATCAATAAGTAGGATGGCATCACATTAAAAAACTTTTGCGTACTTGAGAGGCTGAGATAGGAGACTTACAGGTTTGAGGACAGCTTAAGCAGCCTAACAAAACTCTCAGCAATGACCCCAGATTCAATTTCTTGTACCACAAAAAAAAGCTTATGTGCAGCAAAGTATACAATCAAGATTCAAGAGCCTAAAGAGAGAGACTACAGGATAGGAGAAGATATTTTCAAGCTACCCTTTGATAGAAGACTAAAATCAAGAATATAAAAAGAATTTAAAAAAACTTGACCCAATTTAAAAATGAGCTATAAAATTGAATAGACACTTCTCAGATGAAGAAATAGAATTGGCCAGTAAATATGTGAAAGCAATGTTCAACATCATTAGAAATCAGGGAAATGAAAATCAAAACTACACAGAGGAGCCAGACGTGGTAGCACATGCTTGTCATCCCAGCACTTGGGAGGCTGAGACAGAAGGATTACACAGGTTCAAAGCCAGCCTCAGCTACTTAGTGAGGCTCTCAGCAACTTAGTGAGACCCTGTTTCCAAATAAAATATAAAATAGGTCTGGGAGTATAGCCTGGAGGTAGAAAGCTCCTGGGTTCCAACCTCAGTACAAAAAAAAAAAAAAAAAAAAAAAAAAACCAAGAAAACTACACAGAGATTCTACCTAACTTCAGTTAGAATGGTAATCATCAAGAATACAGTTCAGCCAGGCGTGGTAGCTCACGCTTGTAATCCCCATGCTTGGGAGGCTGAGACAGGAGGATCGCATGGCTTCAAAGCCAGCCTCAGCTACTTAGTGAGGCTTTCGGCAACTTAATGAGACCCTGTTTCCAAATAAAATATTAAAAAATAGGTCTGGGAGTACAGTTCAGAGGTAGAAAGCCTCTGTGTTCCAGTACCACAAAATAAATAAATAAATAAATAAAATAAAAAAGAATACCGTTCAAATTAAGCCCTGCCCATGCCTAAATGTATCACTATCAATCTAGCTGTTATGGGGGGGGGGGGGGGGGTTGAGGTGGGACCTGAAAAGAATCATATCAAGACCTCTGTTCATGTTTACTTTTATGGATTTGAACCTCACTGAAAT
The DNA here is from genome assembly GCF_963383645.1 of Muscardinus avellanarius. Lineage (NCBI taxonomy): Eukaryota > Metazoa > Chordata > Mammalia > Rodentia > Gliridae > Muscardinus > Muscardinus avellanarius. Next base: position 202,611,184 of record NC_137786.1, on the reverse strand, counting down.
GTATAATTACAATATACTAATAAAAAAAATTAAAAGATTATTTTTTCTAATTGAGTTAAATGAAACATAGCAGATAATTCACTTGTTTGTTTTTATTTGCCTCTGGGTCATAAAAATAGAAATTTCAAAGATAAAGAATACTATAGATGAGCAAATAAGGGGACATAACTGAGGGAATAGGAGAAGGGAAAAGAGAAATTCTCTAATGTTCATGATGTAATTTAACAAACATATAAAAGTCAATCACTAGCCGGGCGTGGTGGCGCACGCTTGTAATCCCCGCGCTTGGGAGGCAGAGACAAGAGGATCGCGCAGATTCGAAGCCAGCCGTGCGCCCTGGCTTAGGAGACCCTGTTTCCAAATAAAAAAAAAATGTAAAAATAGGTCTGGGAGTGTAGCCCGGAGGTAGAAGGGCTTCCAGGAACCCCAGTACCACAAATAAATAAATAAATAAATAAATAAATAAATAAATAAATAAATAAATGTCAATCACTAAACCAAACATGAGAATTGTGGGGAGGAATGGGGGGGAATTAGGTAAGGGCTAATTGGATGATGTGTGCATGTATGTCTCCACCATTTAGTACTACATTAAAATATAGGACTACAATGCACCAATAAAAATTTTAAAAAGAGAATACAAACAAATGCTGGTGAGGATGTTTGGAAAATGGAACTCTATACATCATGAGATTGTAAATTAGTACAACCACTGTGAAGATCAGTTTGGAGGTTCCTCAAAAAACTGAAATGAATGGAACCACCATATGACCCAGATTTACCACTCCTCAATATTTCCTAAAGAAATAATATCATAATACTACAGTGATGCATATATATCCATGCTTATAGCAGCACAATTCACAATAGCCAAATTATGGAATAAACCCAGTTGTCCATCAACAAATCAATAGATAAAGAAACTATAAACTTGTATGCTTACAATGGAATTTTACTCATATATAAAGGAAAAAAATATATATATATAATTTGCATGAAACTGGGTAAAATTACATTAAGTGATAGTAGTCCATCTAAGCCAAGAATGGCATGTCTTCTCTCATATGTGGAAGCTAGAGAGAACATAGAAAACATAAGGTACTTTAAATAATGCCTAGAAAGACGTATAGAATAGTGAAGGGGTTAGGGAAGAGAATTAGGGAGGAGAATAATCATACTATGGCAATATAAGAAGGTATTACTACCAATCTCACTAACTCCTATGGGGATTGAACCCAGGCCCTTCTACCTTAGATATACTACCAGACCTTCATATTATGCTTTTATTTTTTAAAAGGATCTTAGCCGGGCATGGTGGTGTACAATTGTAATAACAGCATTTGGGAGGCTGAGACAAGAGGATTATGGTCCTCAGACAGCCTCAGCTACTTAGTGAGGCCCTTTGCAATTCAGTGAGAGCTTGTTTCCAAAAAAAGAAAAAAAATTAGCCAGGCGTGGTGGAGCATGCTTGTAATCCCTGCATTTGGGAGGCTGAGACAGGAGAATCACACAGGTTCAAAGCCAGCATCAGCTACTTAGTGAGGCTTCCAGCAACTTAGTGAGACCCTGTTTCCAAATAAAATATAAAATAGGTCTGGGAATAGCCCATAGGTAGGAAGCCTCTGGGTTCTACCCCCAGTACCACCAAAAAAAAAAAAAAAAAAAAGAGGAATAAAAAATAGGGTGGGGTATTGCTCAGAAGTAGAATCCTCCTGGGTTTAATCCCCAATACCGAAAAAAAAAAAAAAAAAAAGATCTTGCTTAGTTATTGAGTCTTACTAAATAGCTGGGGCCAACCTCAAACCTGTGATCCTCGTCTCAGCCTCCCAAGGACCAGAATGAAAGGCACACACCATCACACCTGGATGGTTGTATTCATTAACAAGAATGGATCCAGGAAAACTTCCTCACTTCTTTTTGTCCCAGATACACTCAGAATAGATTGCATATGCTGACTACAGGCTGTTCAGTATGTATGCTAAGATTCAGTGCTGGCTTGTAGGTGTTCATTCATCTAATGTAGCAAGTCAGTAAAAGTCTTGCTAAGTACAAGTTTTCTACTCATTTATATTTGGTTTAACTCTGAAGCCTGGTTTACGTATCTGCTGTCGGGAAGAAAAGGTAAGAGAATGTGTAGTCCTGGAAACTCATAATATACTTCCAACTTCCACCAGGGTGTTGATCACTTTGAGGCCAATATATAGTGTGCATATCACTCTTCTTGGCTACTTATGTTAAGATTCCATTTTTATAGAATTTTCTTTCAGTCTTTTTGTCCTCATTAATGAAAAATGCTGCACCGAGTAACTTTTTGCTCCCCCTTCTTGTTTCCTATAGAGATCTATGGGTGATCTGCAAAACAGTCTGAAAAGAATGGCACCAGTAGTCAAAATATTTACATATTTCTCTGTAAAATATTTCATAGAAAGATTTAACAGGCATAAGTAAGTTATGACAAGCATGTTCGCTTATCTGAAGGAAAATACTTTGAGCTGATTTCCTGGCACTGGAAGGAAGGCTGGTTAAGTGACATCTCCCTCTCTGGAATGCAGTGATTAAACCAGCACACCACTTTACCTTCTCCAGGAAAGTCAGCATGATATGAGGCTGTTTTGCAAGGATCCTCAGCATAATGCACTTGAACTTGCAGGGTCACTCACTGATATCAGTGTGGAAGATGCGAAGAAAAAGAAACCCCAAACAAAACCCCCAAAAAAACATAAGAATGCATACGAGTAAGTTTTCACAAAGCTGGGGAGAAAACTGAGTACTCACATATCTCAGTTCTGAAGATGAGAAAATGATGTATCTCAACCCCAAGTTTTATAAATTGATTTATCTATAAAAATGTAGTTGTTTTTGTTTTTGTTTTCCTTTTTAATTTTACTGTGATCTCTTGCAAGGTCCTTTTCCCGGACATTGTTGGAAAGAGAAAAATGAACAGAGGAATTCAGTGATCCCAAGTGGTCAAAGCCTAAGCTCAGAAACCCGTTTGCTTGACAGAGGAACAAGCCTTAATTACATAATCTCTGAATTCCGTAGATTGTCCAAAGCTGAAGTCATGAGCACCTCACGTCAGAAAGTAGCAGGCGGACAGTATAAATTGATGAACACTGGACATCTAGAAGACCATATTCAACCCAGATCTCTAACCCATCGCGATGTCCCGAGTTTAACCTCTGTTTCCCATTCTTCCTTACCTGGAAATTGAAGAAAATTCTTTCCCTTTGACATCATTACTGACATAGAATGAGTAAAAGGTTGATAGCATATGCAAAGTACACTACTCTGGCCAAGAGTGGTTACTTGGAATGATAAGGCTAGATCCATTTCCTATTATGCAAAAATAAGCTGACTTCTACAACTTCCCCACCCAGACTACCATAATATATTACTTATTGGTGAGAGGTCTTGTTGTTAGCAGCTTTGATCACAACATTTGCTCAATCTTAAATTGTTCAGCCTAGAAATGTGTAGGCAATAATTCTTGCCTCATAATATTTCAAGAGCCTCATAAATTCTACTTTTGGAAAATATTCAAACCAAGATGCCCCATTCATATTTGTTACCACCTTCTACTTTCTTCCACAGAATGAGAAGTCAAGCCAAGTCGCCAAGTCTCTTATGAGCCCTGTTAGTTCTGGTTTTATAGCATCTATGGTCTGATTCCCTAATGTAAAATGAGAGTCGCCAGGTGAGGCAGGGTTTCCAGCCTAACCTAACTGTTGAGCATCATTCTCACCATCTCCTTTATTGTTTGGGGGAGGGGGGAGTTTACACAGGTAAGTTAGTACTCTGGGTGACAACTCCTTCAAAATTGATTCTCAATGGAGTTGAATCAATTTTTGCCTTCAGCTTAATAGAGATTTCAAGGTATTTGAAAACCAACTGAAATTGGTACCTGTTTTAAAAAATTAGATCTATCTTCTCCTTGATTTTTAAAATATCTGATAATGTTTGCTTTTCCACAATATATGAGGTTAAAAAGCAATGTGCACTTTTCTGTTTTGCCCTCAATATAATAGAATGGATGGACGAGGCTAGGCTGTAAGAGACTGACTTTCGGGAGATGTCTAAACTCATTTGAACAAGGTAAAACAGTTTTTGTAAAAACTCTCTACATTGATATGAAAGGCACTGTGCATATGAGATAGGTTTAAAATATGAAGTACAGAGACTGAAACCAGAGAGGCAAAAGGTCTAATCTCAGTTTCAGAAAATCATGAATGTTACTTAGTATGCTCAGCTTTTTTATTCATTTGTAAAACGTGAATAGCAGTCAGTCATGGTGGGGCACACCTGCAATCCCAGTACTTGGGAAACTGATCCAGGAGGATTGCAGGTTTAAGGCCAGCCACACCAGTTTGGTGAGACCTTCAGAAATAGGAAAGCTGGGCATGGTGGAACACACTTCTAATTCCCGCATTTGGGAGGCTGAGACAGGAGGATCAAGATTCACGAACAGCCTCAGCGACTTAGTGAGGCCCTTCACAACTCAGTGAGACCCTGCTTCAAAATAAAGAATAAAAAAGAGGTCTGGCATGTAGCTTGGAGGTAAAATGCCCCTGTGTTCCATCCCCAGTACCACACACACACACACACAAAAAAAAAAAAAAAAAAAAAACTGGAAACATTCTCTGTGAGTCTAGCTCAGAGATAGAGTGCCCTTGATTTCTGTCCTCTACCTCAAAAAATATTGATAGTACATGAGGTTTTATAAATATTAAATAAAATGTTAAACATAAAATACCTGTAAGTACCTATTAGGTATTTTTAATAAGACATATAAAATATGACTTTTATAATGTAGTTAGATGACATATATTTATTTATTTATTTTAATTTTTTATTGGTGCACTATATTCATACATCATAGTGGGACACAAACTTTTGTAGACATACATGCGCACATCGCCCAGTCAGCCCCCACCCAATCCCCACCCCATTCTCTCCCCATCCCTCCTTCCCATGCTTGGCTTAGTGGTTGACATCTAGTATTATAGCAATTTATCCAAAATTAAAAATGATAGTCTCACATAACAGTTTCATTTGTCTGATACCAAGCTTTTGATAACTTAAAGATTACATTTTAATATTTCTTTTTGCTTTCTTTCTTACCAAAGAATATTTTTTTAGGTGAAACTATCATATATTTATATATTTATTTTTTAGAAAAAATCTATCCTAATATGTAATATGGACTCTAGATACCCACAACAATCTCAAAAAAGAACAAAACTAGAAGATATATATTTTCTAATTTCAAACCATATAAAGCTATAATAATTGAAACAGTGCAGTACTGTTATAAAGGCAGATATATAAACCATTGGAGTTAAATAAAAGCCTAGAGATACATTCTTCCATATATTGTCAAGTTATATTTGACAAGGTTTCCACGAAAATTTGGTGGTGGAAATAATAATCTTTTAACTAAATACTGTTGAAAAATAATTATTACATGAAAAAGAATAAAATTGGACCCTTACTTAATCCCATATACAAATATTAACTCAAAATAGATAAAAGACCTAAATATAAATCTTAAGACTATAAACTTTTAGAAGAAAATCTGGGTCATAAAACCTCACAACATTGAAATTGGCAGTGATTTCTTGGATATGATTTCAATGGTACAGGCAACAGAAGAGTATACAAACTCCCTAAAAAATAAAATATTGTATATCCAAAGGCAATGTAAACAGAGTTAAAAGTTACTGATAGAATGGGATAAAATATTTCCCAATGCTATATCTGAAGGTATATTAATATTTCAACTAGAAATCCTAAAAATTAACAACAATAAAAGCAAATAATACAGTTTAGAGATGGGTATAAGACTAACATAAATAATGAATCTCCACAGATAACTAATCTTATTTGTCTGTTGGATGGAAAATCTTGTTTCTCTGGTTCTGGTGTGTGGTACCTATTTCTTCTTTATAGTTAATCTCTTTGAGTATTTTCTCTAGTGCTAATTTTGAAGACATAAATTCCTTCAGTTTCTTTTTGTCATGGAAGCTTCTTATTTCTCCATCTAATTTGATAGAAAGTTTTGCTGGGTAGGAAATTTTTGGCTACAAGTTGTTTTCTTTCAGAGTTTGGAATATGTTACTCCAAGCCCTTCTGGCTCTCATGACTTGGTTTGGGAAGTCTGGAGTGATTCTAATTGGTTTTCCTCTGAAAGTCACTTGGCCCTTCGTTTTTGTTGCCTTTAAGATTCTCTGCTTGGCTTTCACATTGGTCATTTTGACAAATATGTGGCATGGGGATCCTCTTCTCTGATCCTGTCTAAAGGGAGTTCTATAAGTTTCCTGGACCTGTGTATCAACCTCTTGCTCTATGTTTGGAAAATTTTCTGCTATTACTTCCTTGAAGAGATTGTTGATCCCTTTGGTTTCACCTTCTTTTCCCTCCTCTATTCCAATTATTCTTAGGTTAGTTCTCTTAAAATGGGTCCATATTTCTTCAATGTCCGATTCCTGCTGTCGGATATTTTTTCCTAGATTAGAAACTATGCATTCATTTTTGGATTTCTCATCTTCTAAGAGTGAGATTCTATTCTCCATGTGGTCTAATCGGTTGTTTGTACTTTGAATTGAGGCCTTTACTTCATTAATTGCATCCTTTATCTCTCTTTGGCTCTCTCTGAATTCTTTTCGAAATACCTCTATTATTTCTGCAATTATTTTCCTGACTTGATCTTCTAGAAATCTCTGATTTTCTGTTTTATCGGGTTCTGATGTTGTGGGGTTGTGGGCCTTCATTGCTCCATTGTTATTCCTCTTTCCCATGATTTCGGGAGTTTGTGCCTTCTCTGGGTTTTTCCCTTGGGTCACTACGACTCCACTTAAGGTGCTGTGGATCTCAAGTCTGTGGTATCTCAGTCCCCACTACTCCTTTACTGGGTTGTATCGCAAAGTCTCAGATCCAGGGAGTCAATAGAGGCTGCTTTAGACTATGGGGGGTGCCAGGTTGGGCATTCTCCTATGGTGTAATATGTCTGCCACCACCACTCCCTCACTGGGTCAAGTCCCTGGGATTCGGTACTGGGATTTCTCCTCTAGGGCCCGCAATTTGACTCACTGTTGTTGATACGCAGATGGAGCTATAGTGGACTCGGTGTATTTGCTGCTGCTGCCGCTGCTGCTGGTGACAATATGGCGCCGCTGCTACACTCTCGGCGTGAGGCTGGCGTATCTCTTCTCTGTTTTTGAACTCTGCTCTGAGTCCCTGCAGCGTGTGCTGAGCCCAGCCACTGGGAGCTTTAGAAGCTTTCTGCGCCGAAAAATCTGCCGGATACCACCGGGCTCTTCCGTAGCGGCTCACCTTGGCTCGCTGTCCGGGCTCTTCCGCAGCGGCTCACCTTGGCTCGCTATCTGGGCTCTTCCGCAGCGGCTCACCTCGGCTTGCTGCCCGCCGCTCCTTTCTGGAGCCTGGTGGGCTGTTGCGTGTGTTGGTCTGTAGCCGTAGCCATCCGGTGAGCTCTGCTGCCGGCAGTAAGGCACTGCTGCAGCGTCCTCGGCCGTGAGGCTGGCGTATCTCCTCTGTGGCTCTGAGCTCTGTTATGAGGCCCCCTCCTCTCTGGGGCTGTTGATTTTTTTTTTTTTTTTGTTTCTCTGGTGGTGGTGTTTTCTGGCTATGAAAGGCGCTGATTTTGTGGTAATAGAGATTGGTTGTTAGTGGGGCTCTTAAGCCCTGCTTTTCTCGGTCGCCATCTTCCTGGAAGTCTAGATGACATATATATAAAAAGGCAAATACATACACATTGTTTATGAGTCACAGTCATGGCTGCATACCTACTTTTGAATTCTCTGGGCCTAGGTTTTATTCACCTTATCTCCCAGTATTGTTATCTTTCTTTTTCTGACAGCCCTCTGTGTACCAAGTACTGTGATACATGCTCAGAAGGCAAAAGAATGAAAGATGTTTTGTGCTCTCTGTCCCCAGGGACCTTTTAGATGGTGGTTGTAGGGTGTCAATAGTTCTTACAGTGTATGTGATGATGTTGTGGTAGAGGTGTATAGAACCTACTAATCTGCCTTCTTCTAAGTAGAGACAAAGGAAGAGAATGAAACTATAGTACAAAATCTTTTGCTGAGTGGAATGTCATTTTATAATTCATTATCAATATAAAAAATAGCAACCTAAAAAGACAGCAACCCCTGAAAAAACTAGGGGCTCAGTCTGGTTGGAATGCAAGAAAGGATTGGGAAAAGTAGCAGTGAGTATAGGAGGAATGGTGTTATACTCTATAATAACAGAGTTGCAAAGCTTGAATGAACTTAATCATGAAAGTAATAACAGTAACCATTATATCTTATGGGCAAGGATACTTTACATTAGTGCTATGAAATACCTTATGATGTACATCCTTAATGTGTGTGTGTGTGTGTGTGTGTGTGTGTGTGTGTGTGTGTCGGGATCCAGCCCAACAGTGGCAGGGCTTGGCCAGATGATGAGTACCGACGACTCGAACACACACCCACGAGCCAGGAGTCAAGTCAAGCAAGATCTCATTTATTTCTCTCCAAGCAATCATATATATAGCACCAAACCATGAGGGGAATTCCCATGAGGAATAGCCTAGCCTACCAGAATAAAGATCACTAGCATGTAGTTCACAGCCAATCCCAGGCCAGTACATGAGGCATTCATGTGTGCGGAAAGTTCCTTTAAAGGTAAAAAGGGAAAAACCGCTCAGTCTCCCCACCCATAATGAATGGGGAAACCAAGCCTTCGTAGCTTCCTTCAGGCGCCATCTTAGCCCTTTTTCTGCTGAATCACTTTACTTAAAGTTTTGCCTTAGGCTGCAGGCTGCTCAGGCCAAGGGAGGCTGCATCTCCTTAGGCACTGTATGGGCACACCCCATCATGTGTGTACGTGTGCACACATGCTACTGGGGATTGAATCTAGGGCATTCCACCTCCAAGCTCACTGTTTCTGAGGGCCTCACTAAGTTGCTGAGACTGGTCTCAATTTTGTGATCCTACAGTCTCAGTCTCCCAAGTATTAGAATTATAGGTGGGTACCATCACAGCCTACTATCATCCTTATTTTATAGATGAAAATGATTCTTCAGCAATTTGCTGGAAGCTATTTGTTTAATAAGCAGAAGACCTGGAATTCATATCCAGTTAACCTGGGTCCTAAAATAGAATCTGTTCACAACCATATTCTGCATATTTTCTTTTTGTGTTTTCAACTGGTGAAACTTCTCCCAAAAGATAAATGACAAGCTGCCACAGGCAAAGTAAAATGACCTAAATGCCTACCTATCTATAGTTAAAAGTGATATTAAACTCTTATGGCTAAAATTAGGCCACAGAGCATGTTCATGATGGCTTGGAGCAGAAACAGGAAACAAAGCCCAAAGTACAAAACAATGAATAAATGAGGTTTGGAGGCTTTGGGGTGACCTCATGTTCAGCATTTCAATGACCCATCAGGATCAAATATTCCTTTTTGGGGGAACCACACAGGCATACATCTACAAAGTAAGGAAATCCCTACCTCAGAAGGCTGTGAGAATGCCATGCCACATGCAAGCTCGTAGCTTGAGACACAGGAAGTAAAGGTCAGTATTTTCCTTCCTTTATTCTTCTTCCCTTTTTACTTCTCTTTATAAATTCTTTATTTTATTCCTACCATATTCCTTTCCCTCTCTCCTCTCACATTTTCTCTCTTCCTCTCTTTCATCCTTCCTTCCTTCCTCTTTTCTTCCCAAATAATAATAATACTTATTCTTTTGCTTTCCCGAGTAGCCTTTTGCCATTGTATCCAGTAATAAATTTTATGATATAATAAAAAAACCACCAATGTTGAGAAGTGTCAGTGATTATTTACAGGACTATTAAAATTTTTAAAAATTGAGATGATTTGGTTTCTCTCAAAATCATGGTTCAGTGTTGAACTATTTCCACTCATAGTCCCCACCATAAAAAAAAAAAAAAAAAAACTCAAAATCTCAAAATGCCCATTATTTGTTATATTTTGTCTCCAAATCACCACTATGTCGACATTATATTGGTAATTAACAAGATGAAAGTGTTGATTAAGAGAGAATTTCAACAACATTATTTTCATAAACTATCAGGACTGAAAGACATAAATAAAATACACTCCCAAACTTAGCTTGATTTTTCCCTAAAATAAGTCATTTAAATATTACTTCTCATGGAGAAAAGTTTCATCTGAAATTTCCTCTCTTTAGCTCTAATTCATATATGACTTTATGTAGGTGGAAATTCTTTTTATTATATGTCCTCCTCCTACCTTCATATATACTTATTTAATGACTCATGGATACACAGTGTTTCTTTATTTCATTCAAACACACACGTGCGTGCGCACACACACACGCACGCACACACACACACACAAGTAAGAATTTTTATGAAATTAATGTTTATAATTTTGAAAACATCTTGAATCCAACAGAAGTCCTAATTTACCTATTTTTTTTTTTGCATTCTATCCATTGGTTGTTTGTCTTATGAACAAGAGAATGAAGCAAGTAAGTAATGTATTCATGCACCATCTCCTTGGATACATAAAGGTTAAGGAAAATTGATTACAAACAAATGAAATCTATGACAAAGGCAGAGGAGTAAGATGACCAGTCCCCCAGATTAATCAGCATATAAATTAATCTTACTTCCAAACAAAAAGTAGACAGGAAACATTGTCATCAATAATGTACTATGCCATGACATTCTCCAGAAAGAATGCTAATGAATAGAAATAAATAATAGCTGGAAGAGAAATGTAAATTCTTAAAAGTTAAAAGAAAAACGTCTGAACATTTTTAAGCCCTAACCATACATATGTTCCACATATTATCATCAATAGTAATGCCATAGTAGTGATTGATTACCATTTATAGATCATCTACAGAGTGCCCACACCATGCAAAGAACTTTCCATATGTTATCTCCAGTTTTCCCTTTCATCTTTTAAAAGAATATGATCTCTATGTTACAATTCCAGCTACTGAACCTCAGGTAGTTTAAATGGTTTATTTATCAAGCTGTGACAATGTACCTAACTTTCTCTCTCTAGATCCTTTACACATTGGAGAGAAAAACTGAAAATACTTTCTCAAAAGCATATAATTTTAATGATTTTTGTATTTGTCTCTACAGTCCTGGTATGTGGTGACTAGTTGTTTTTCTTTCTTTCTTTTTTTTTTTTTTTTTTTGGTGTTTTGCCGAAGTTATACACATTTTTACAGAGAGTTCCACATTGTCTTTTGATCACATAACTTTCGATGTGTTCTAGAAATGCCCTTCCACAGAGCTCTGAATGAAGGACAGAGATGGTCTTCAGATGTATAAATGGGGGAAAGATTATCCCATGGAGACCTCACTCTATCTCACTCTACAGAGGGTGTTTTCCAGTCTTTCTTGTCCTTGATTGCCTCTACTTGCTCTACAGGTTTTATTTCTGGATAGTTAACAGTAGCACATGGAGCATCTACATTTTTTTCAGGCCCATTTTTAACACATGATGGACAAATGGACTGAAGACAAATACAGCCATGCATGGCTAATAATTATAGAGATGAATACCTCTTGAATAAAGCAAAAATACAAACCAGTCAACATTGTGAATTCAGTCTTTTGAAATTTTAAAATGTTGATCACATTGTATTCTGGAGAGGATGTGGGAAAGCAGTAATTATAGATTGCTGGAAAAGGGGGAAAGCCTTGTTTAAAGTAACCGAGCTAATAACCTTTAAAGCACTTGTGTTTTGACTCAGCATATCTATTTTGGCAAAGCTATATTACATTTTTAAAGCATATGATCATTATAACAATAATATTATTACAATATGATCATTGTAAAATAAGCTATGTAGGAATATTCGTTTTTACAATGGTTATATGTGATTTTTACAAAAGCAGTGAGAGTTTTAATATAGAAAAAAGACTTGAAGATGTTATTTAGGAGATAAGTTGAATTCAAGGTTGCCAAAGAGACAGTGTTCAGCATTCTGTCTCTGAGCTCTATCCCTAGCCCTTTTTTATTTTTAATTTGAAACAGGATATCACTACATTACTTCACCTTCTGGCCTTAAACTTGTGATCCTACTGCCTCAGTCTCCCAAATTATGGTATTACAGGCATGGGCCAAAAACCCAATTCAAAATTTAAAAATAATCCATTTAAATCCTCCCTTTCAGCTACTAATCGACTCTAAAACTGCATACATTTGCCATTTTTATCTGAGTTATTTGGTATAAGACGACCAGGTAAGGGGCTTAAAAATAAATCTCAGCAATCATGTGATATCAGGAAGACAAAACTTAAAGTTCAATCCTTACACAAATGGAAATACATTTGCATATATTTTAGTACATCTCAGCTGACTGTAGCACTTCTGGGTGCCGTAGTGCACACCTGTAATACAAGTACTTAGGGGGCTGAGACAGAAGGATCACAGGTTACAGGATAGCCTCAGCAATTAGTAAGAATCTCACCAAACCAGCAAGACTCTGTTGCAAAATAAAATAAATAAATAAAATAGGTCTGGGGTATAGCTGGGAAGTAAAATGCCTCTGGGTTTAGTTCCCAGTACCACACATGCACACACACACACACACACACACACACACACACACATACACACACACACACAAATAAACTCTGCCATACTCTAGGAGTAAGAACTATGCTTTAACCAACGGGCAAAAATTAAGTAAACCCTTGCTCACAAGGTTTGAAAACAACTCTCTGTGATACTATGGTAACATGCCAGTAATCTTTGTACTGACAGAAGAAAACTTACCCCCTTTACCAAAATTTCATCAAGACACTCTACAATGTTTCACCCATCAAGTAAAAATTCTCATATTTATAATTAAAGAGACCAAATTATTCAAAATCAAAGTAAGCAATAGACAATAAAATAGACCTATTGATGGTTCCAATGTTGGAGTGATTTATCAGTGACCTTCAAATAATTATGATGAATATATTCAAGAGAATAGAAAAATAATTAGGCAAAGAAAATAAAATTTCAATAGATGATTATAACTTATAAAAAGTAACTTTCTAAAACTGAGAACTAGACAATAGCAAATTAAAGATTTTAAGTACCAATGATAAGAATTCACTTGTTATGTCTACAAAAATTTATCAGACAACTGTTGCTATATACTCGTCTAAGAAAGAGGGTTAAGTAAGTGACTGTTGCTATATACTCGTCTAAGAAAGAGGGTTAAGTAAGTGAGAAACACAAGATATCCTATTCTTAGGGATCTTCTGATTTGATGAGGGAAGCAGAAAATAAAGCAAATAAACAATTAAATATTAATTTTTTATTATTTTTGTTGGTGGTTGGATTGTATTCATATATGTTAATGGGATGCAAGATGGTAAAGACATACATGCACACATCACCTAGTTAGTCCTTACCCAGTTCCCACCCATTTCCCCCCCTCCCTCTTTCTCATATTTGGTTTAGTGATTGACCTTGATATGTTTGTTAAAGTACATCATGTACATTAGAGAATTTCTTTATTCCCGCCTCCCATCCCCTCAGTTAGGTCTTCTTATTTGCTCATCTATAGAATCTCATTCTTTGTCTAGTGTTCCTCATATGACCTACTTTCTCCCTAGCTTCTTCATATTAGGGAAAACATCATATTTCTTACTTTTTTGTGAGTGACTAATCTCACTTAGCATAATGTATGAAGGAAGAAATTCAAATGGCCAATAAATGTATGAAAAATGCTCAATATCATTAGCAATCAGAGAGATGAAAATCAAACCCACCCTGAGATTTCACCTAACTCCAACTAGAATGATAATCATTCAAAATACAAACAACAACAAATGCTGGCAAGGATGTGGAGAAGTGGGAACTCTAATACATTGTTGGTGGGATTGCAAATTAGTGCAACCACTTTGGAAAGCAGTATGGAGGATCCTCAGAAGAATGGAAAAGAACTTACCATATGATCCAACAATACCATTTCTGGGTATCTACACAAAATAATGGAAACCAACCTACCAAACTAATGCATGTGTATCTATGTTTATAGCTGCACAATTCACCATTGCTAAACTATGGAACCAGCCAAGATGTCCATCAATAGATGAATGAATTACAAAACTGTGGGATATGTATACAATGGAATTTTACTCAGCCATAAAGAAAAACACAATTGTGATTTACAGGGAAATGGATGGAACTAGAGGACATTATGGTAAGTGAGATTAGTCAATCTTAAAATATTTTAAAGGTGATATTAGAAGGAAAAACTGAAAAGGTTAACTGAATGAAGTAACAGAACAAGACTTAGAAAATATGAAAAAGAACATTTTTTTACAGAGGCAATAACAACAAATATAATGGCCCCAAGAAAATGAAGGTATATCTGCTAAAGAAAAAAATGTGTGGTTGTAATAGTAGATAACAAGATAATTAACTATTAGAACATCCTGGTAGTTTGCTTTGAGATGAGATGGTATGGGAAGGGTTTTATGAAGAGTGAAATGACCTAACGTACATTTTAACATAAAATCTGATTGTAAGAGCTAAAAGTAACAGCAAGTGGAATACTCTGGAGCCTGCTGCATTAATCCAAGCACGAGATGACAATGATTGAATCAAGATGCCCAGTAAAGAAAGTGAGAAATCTTAATATTCTGGATGTATTTTGAATCTAGGGCCAATGGGGGGGGGGGACACAAAAGATAGAAGGTATCTATGAAGTATTTCAAATTTTTTAACTGATCAACTAACGTTTTTAAAGTTGCTACTGAATGAAATTGAGAAAACTCTGAGTTTAGTGATTTTTGGATGATTTAATGTAAGAGATAACTACTACATATCTAAGTAGTAGTGTCTGAATCCAGGTGAAGACTTGAGTACATGAAATAGGAATTTGAGAAAAAACCCAAACAGAAAATATAAATTTGGAAGTCACTGAAATATAGATTATTTAAAAATAAGACAGGATGTGGTCCCCATGGTGTAAGAAGTACAGGAATGTGATTTACAGTTATTTGGTGGCTGGTACAGTGGTATACACTTGCAATCCCAATACTTGGAAGGCTGAGACAGAAGGATTGCAGTTTGAGGCCAGTTCTGGCAACTTAGTGAGACCCTGTTTCAAAATAAAAATAATATCAGGCAGGGGCTGTAGCTCAGAGATAGAATATCTTTGGGTTTAATCTCCAATACCACTCAATACATACATACATACATACATACATACATGCATACATATATACATACATATGAAATATTATTTATCAAACAAAAACTTTAAGACAAGGGTAGAATACCTTTTTATAGAAGCAAAATTGTTTAGGAGGTTAGAAAAACAACAAAAACATTCAACTTCTATATAGTTTGGCCTTCTTCCATAAGAAAATATTAATATAACAAAATAATAAAAGACATTATGCTATGACAATAATAATTTTTTAAAAAATTGACCCAGTGATAATTTATAATTTTTCATTTTATATGATAGTAAATGACCACTACCACATATATATCATCATATTCCTCAATGATTTTCTTAAGTGACAGTCATCTTTATAGGATTCTATTGAATGAATTCAATACTTGAAACCTGATAAGCAAATGGGAAAATAAAAACCAGGCACTTGTCTTTCCTGTCAAACTGGACCACTGGGTAACCAAATGGTATATGAGGGGAAAGTTTTTCTTACTAGAAGTATTCTAAGTAGTAATATACAGGGGAAAAAAAACAATTAGAAGATCACAATTTGACCTCACCTAATTAATTAATAAATGTAGGCACTGAGAATCAATGGCTGCTAAAGTCATAAAAAGAAAATAACAGGCAATATAGGCTCCTGAATGATGTAGCCTTGTGAGAGGAAAAAAAAAGTAACCTCAATCTTATTGAGATACAAGGGCCAGCTACCAGTTGATGGATAATTCAAAAATCTAAGGAATGAGTTGAATTAGCTGTTCAGAAGGAAGGAAGGATTAGTTTCATCTTAAGAGACAAGAACAAATTTTATAGAGAGGGTAGCATTTGAGGTGGACTCTGAATAATAAGTGGGATTTCAAAAGAGGAGAGATTGGAGAGCATTTTTTACTTTGAGGGAGCAAAGACAGGGAGAGCAACACATGTGTGGGGTAACATGTTGCCTGTGTGACCTAGACATAAGCTTAGTGGAATCGTGAAACCTGACAAGAAAGTGAGATTGGGGGAAGGAAAATAGGAAAGGAAGAGAAACAGAGACAGAGACAGATAGCAAAGGGGCGAGGGAGAAAAGCTAGAAAACTTTCTTTCATCCAACTCACTCATGAGTGAACTGAGTCCATACTCAACCTACAACTTCTAGAGACATATACATTCAAGTTTTTGTTTGCTTGTTTTTGTGGTACTGGGGCTTGAACCCAAGGGCCACTTTCTACCTACAAGCCACAGCCTCATTCCTATTTTATTCTTTTATTTTGAAACAGGGTCTCACTAAGTTTCTGAAGTTAGCCTTAAATCTATGATCCTCGTTTCTCAATCTTCCAAGTACTGAGATTGGAGGTGGGTACCACCACACTTGGCTTCAAGTTTTTTTTTTTTTTAACATAATTAAAGGAAGTTTTGACACAACTGATGAAAAATTTGAAGTGCCACAATCACGTTGTTTTCCTTTTTTCTTACTTTTTCACCTGCCTTGCTTGTGCCACTAAATACAGACCCGTCTGTAACTCTTCAAGTCCCCTTCAAGTGTTCCATGCTAAGTGTGGCACCAGACATCAATTTTAGAAAATAAAAAACTAAGTAGCTTTTTAAAGAATCTAAAAGGGTTACCATTATGAAATGTGCAAATTGAAGCCCTTCTAAAGTAGGAAATTCTTACACTATGTCCAGGAAAATCTTCCAAGTATTTTTAAAATTTTTTTATTGGTACATTATAGTTTCACATTACAATATAGATAAGAGTGATCGTGACAAACAAGTACATAGCGCTTGGTGAGTTGCCCCCAGCTCTCTCCCCACTCCTTCCTTCCCCGTGCAAGATACTGAGATATTGAGGTTGGCATTGGTATTCTCATATATGTGCATAATGTCAGTGGAAGCGTTTTCTGCATTCATTCTCTTTCTCCCTCCCTCCCCAAGATCTCCCAATTCCTCCATAACTTTTGCATTAGAGAGAAAACTCTTCACTTTCTGTGACTGGCTCATCTCACTTAACAGGATGTTTTTCCAGGTTTCTGCTCATCAAAGGAAACCATCAAGAATCTAAAGAGAGAATCTACAAAATGGTTGATCTTTTCCAGCTATTCTTTAATAGAGGACCAATATCTAGAATATACAAAATACTTAAAAGATTTAACACTAAAACAAACCTAAAAACCCAATCAAGAAATGAGCGATTAAACTAAATAGAAACTTCACAAAAGAAGAAATACAAATTGCCAATACATATATAAAAAGTGTTCAACATCATCAGCAATCAGGGAGATGCAAATTAAAACTACACTGAGATTCCATCTAATCCCAATCAGAATGGCAATCATTAAGAAGGCAAACAACAATAAATACTGGCAAGAATGTAAGGAAATAAAAATTCCTATACTGTTGGTGGAATTGCAAATTAGTGCAATTGCAATGAAGATCAGTGTGGAGATTTCTCAGAAAACTTTGAATGAATCCACCATATGATCCAACTCACTATACTACTCCTGGATATCTTTCCAAAGGGACTAAAATCAGAATATTAGAGTAATACATGCATATCCATGTTTATAGTAGCACCATTCATAATTCAAAATATTTTTAATGTTGATGCTACTAAATTTTAAGATATGTTGACTATAAATATAGTCAATATAATTTGGTACAGCCTCTAATTAAGACAGTAGAGATATAACTTCCCACACTGTCCTTGTTCTGTAGTTTGGGGCCAGTTTAATGATTGTCAAATGTTAAGAGGCAAGTCAAAGAAAAGGAGTAGACACACGTGGAAAAGAGGATGGAAAGGGAAGTAGTGATTAGTTGAAAAGAGAGAGATAATTTAACAGACTGGAGAACTGTATGGATTTGAAAAAAATGCAGGATCCTTTCTTCTAATTTCTGGTAGAGGGTGGATAATTTAGGATTTAGCTATCTAAAACATGCTACTGAGGTTATACCCGAATTGGCCAAGAGTAGACACACTCTAGTGACTATTAACAATTTAAAGTTGAATACAACCTAGATCTGTTCTGAGAAGTGATATTCCCAAGGGCAGTGTTTAAATCAAGAAGTCTCAATTCATGCCTGGCATGATGGTACACACCTGTAATTCCAACTACTAGAGAGGCTAAGTCAGGTGGATCAAAAGTTTAAGAACAGTCTTGTCAACTTAGTGAGACCCTGTCTCAAAATCAAAATAAAAAGGATTGAGAGTGTATGTCAGTAACAGAACACTTGCCTAGCATATGTGAGGTCCTGGATTCTACCCACAGTACTACAGAAAAGGGTCTAATGTATAATCGCAATGCACCAACAAAATTATACTTTAAAAAAAAAAAAAGTTCACTGGGCGTGGTGGCACACGCTTGAAATCCCCACGCTTGGGAGGCTGACACAGGAAAATCGCACAGGTTCGAAGCCAGCCTCAGCTACTTAGTGAGGGTCTCAGCAATTTAGTGAGACCCTGTTTCCAAATAAAATATAAAATGGGTCTGGGAGTATAGCCCGGAGGTAGAAAGCCTCTGGGTTCCACCCCCAGTTCCACCAAAAATAAGAAGTTCAAATTCAGTAAGATCCAAATTAGATGGAGAAAGAGAGCAGGGAAGCTAGAGAGGAAAAATGGAATAACCCAAACCAATAAATTTATTAGATAGTTCTATAAGGAAAGCCATTTTTGCTGACTTAAAGAAGCAATACCAGAATAAATTCTTACATGTTGAATATTTTATTTTAGAAAAGTAGCCCCAAATTTTGTTTTCTCCATCTTTCTTACCTTTATTAATTTATTAACATAAAATTTTGAAATCAAGTAATTCATATCTGTCAATGTCTGCCCACATGTTATTTGCATTCTATGAAATTATTCATAGACAGATATAGTTCATTCTCTATTGGAGCAAAACATACATTCATGCACCGAACAAATATCACTTGAGTATATATTGTTTGTAAGTTATGACGTGACTCTTATTGCATGGTACATATTCTACTGGAGCCACATAAGCATTAAATAAGTAAAGAAGATGGTAACAAATTCTAGGTTGTTTTAAGGCATGCATTCTGAATTTTAAGAAACAGCCCCCTGGGATGCTTGGGATTGAGAACTAGATGGAGGTCAGGAAATAGAGACAAGCAAGGATTGTGTAGTTGGATACCTTGGAAAGTGTTTGGAAAAAAAATCATAGGTGTTTGGATCTAAACTTATGTATAGTTTGAGATCTTTTTTTCAGATGCAGCTTCAAAAGAAAAATGCCCAGAGGGAAGATTTTAAGTTTGGCATCATCTCTAACAGGGATGCTAGTACTAATTTTAAAAAGAAATATAAATTTCTGTGGGGTGGGGATGAAGCCACCAGATTCTTATTGCATCAGCTGAGGTTCATAGGTGAATTTGATACCTACAGCCCCTGCATGCCCGAGTGACATAAATAAGAAATGCAAGAGATGAAGGTACAAATCTAATGTTCTTTTTGCAACAGGACAGAGTTGGTGAGTATTTGCTGCTTTTTTTTTCATTTGAAAACTCATCCATATTTTATTCTCCTTCATAAACAATGTTTAGATAAACCCAGTGAATAATGGGGTTGGAAGGAAATTTTCAAGGTCATCTGTGCATAACCCTCTCTGCAGGCAAGATTGTGTTCAGGCCCACCCAAGAAGCAATCTTCTCTTATGTCAGGTTTTGTTTGGGGCCATGTTTATTTTTCCTGGGGGGTGCAGGGTGGGGGTTGAGAAGAGAGTAATGAAGAGCATGTTAGCCTTAAAAGCATAACCAGAGTTATTTTTAATGTAAGTGCCCTCCCCTTTCTGTAATGCCAGGGGCAGAGTATTCTCCAAATGCCTTATACACTTACTTTCAGCTCTAAATGTGCTTGTGCAAATCTCATGAATCATCAAGGCTTTTGAAAATATTTATAGGGAGAGAAACTCTACCCTTTTCATTAGAGTGAGTAAAACTCACATTTGTATCTCGCTATTGTTTAAGCAGAACAATGGATGGGTGGATGAAAGAGAATGTCAGCTGGATCAACCAGCAGCTGTTCCAACAGGAGTCCTGCTGTCCTATACAGGAGAGCAGTATTCATTGCTGCCTTCTCTCTAAAGAGGTTCCATCAGGACACAGGACCCTGATTAACTACAGGCAACAGTTAGGGCTGGTTTCACACCATCATCATAGTGGACACCTGACCTTCAGAAAGCTGTAGGCCTTTACAGACTTCTTTGATCTGCAGAGAAGACTCCACCACCTTCCAAGGCAATCTATTCCAGCATCTTCTTAAAATGCTCATATTAAAACTTCTATTACTGCAGCTTAATCCAATGTTCTTTTGTTCAGGCTTCAGTGGAAGTAAAGGCTCTCATTTTGCATACAAATACAGCATTTATAATACTCATAATCTCTTGAAATATTATTTTCTCTAGGTTAAAGAAATAAAATTTCTTCTGAAGGTAGCCTTGAATTTAGTAAAAGTTACAGTAATCAGGTATAGTTCTGGATGCAGATTTTGATTCTAATTGACTAATTTCATGGGCAATTTATTAATTGATTCCCAGTGACTCAGATTTTTAAAAGGGTCATTGTGATAATCAAATGTGATCGTAGATAAAAATCATTTATGACAAGATGCTTGGTGCATATTAGAGGATAATTTTTATCACCACCTATTCATCTTTTCTTTATCAATGGATGTTCTCCAAGTTTTTATCTGTTGTTTAAGTCATGGAGTACAGACATTGGCTCAGTTATTTAAGGATTATAAATGCTCTCAGAAGCAGAAAGATAACCTTATGTAGTACTTCATAACTAACTCACATATGTAAACAGTTCACTAACAATAAAACATAAACATTGTGAATTATATTTTGCTTATGATCCAAAATTATCCACAAATTCTTTTCTGGAATTTTTGTAAAGTCTTTCCTATCTAATATATATTTAGAAATTATTTTTCTTTTCTTTATATAACAGTTATAAGCATCATTAAATTATATTTTCCTGTTTCTCAAATTCCCAGGTCATTTGAAATATAATAATTTTCTCTTGGAGTTGGATAAAATATTATTGACTACAATCATAAAGAATGGTCACCATTCTGTCATCCAGTTACAAATGAAAATAGTAAATGGGGCCATTGTAAGTACCAGTCTGTGGAAATAAAACACTTGATATATCTTGGGCATACAATACCTAAAAAAAAAAAGTGCTTTTAAACCAAATTATCTTATGAGTCACGCCACAAATTTTCCCACTCACCTATAATGCAAAAGAAATTGAGATAAGAAACTCATTGCATATTCCTGTAAACTTCAGCTTAAAGTGGGAGGAAAAACACATGGATACATATGTGTTATAAGACAACTTGGCAAAAGTTAACACAAAATTCCAAGAAGAAGCCCTTTAGTTGAGATTATTGAGTTAGTCCAGATACAAAGTGCAATAATAGATTGACTAGTCTCAGGTCTCTGGGCTCTTCAAACATTATCTAAGTGATTCTCAGTCTTTTCATCTGTAAAGTGGAGATTTTATAGGAACTTTATAGGACTGAGGTTTCAGGGTGTGCCACTGAGTCCCTTTCTCTAGAAATCCCAGATTCTGAACACTAGAAGGAAATTCCTGACAGCTTAACTTCTGCTCTTAGTGTAAACAAATTCTTTCTTACTGAATCTCTTTTCTCATTGTATTACCTGTGATGCCAAAACAATGCAAAATTTCTCCTCTTATTGGGTTCTTGTCAGAGAAATTAAATAATTATTTCCAGATGATATAAGTGTGGGTTTATTTATTTATTTATGTTAAGCCAAAGGAAGAGAAGACAACAGTTTCTCACATACATGGTGGAGAGGTCCTCAACTATTGAAAGTAGTATTGGAAGAGTAACTATTTAAATCTTTGGGAGGTGAGCTTTTATCCCCTTTATTAGTCCCCTATCTGCTCTTTTGTCATTGGTCAGAATCAGGCCTTGGGGACTCCATGTCTTTTGCCCAGTTTCGATCTTTAGATCTTTAATTTGAATCTCTATACCGAAGGTCAGTGGGCCCCTTCTAATTTCCTGGTGCCACTGCCTGCTCCCTCATCCTTTTTACTTTGATCACACTTGAGGATGAAGTTTTATATAAACTTGTACTGTTATCTCTGCATCTATTAACCATTCCTATTTCTCTCTTCATACAGATGGGCTCTCAAAACCCTCCCTGCTCTCAGGTCCTCTGCCCTGCCTCATTAAGATGAAGTGCTTATTCTTTACTGTGAGCTTAACAACTTTCTCCTGCTCTGGCTAAGTGCATCCCTGCTTTCCTATGCACTGACCCCTCCTCCTCCTGACAAAGGAGGAGGCAAAGCATTCCAATCAGAAAAACATATGCAAATGAAGCCTCAGAGAGACAGTAAATCTTGGGATATTAAGAAATGGGAGTTTAAGTTAACCAGAGAAGATGGGAGCCACAGGAAGAGCAGTAGAATGTGACCCAGAAAGTTAGGCTCGAGTGAGATTAAATATGAAGATAGAGAGCAGAAAATTAACAGCGTTTTGGTATCTCATTTAAATTTTTTTTTTGTTTTGCTTTCACATAGAATATAAGTCCCTTTAGTATAATTTTGAAAGGTTACTCTAGGAATGGTGAGGAAAGCAAACTTGTTTTAGCAGGTGAGGACTGATAGATGTGAAAGTTCCAGGTGAGGCATGATAAAGACCTGATGCAATTTGATGTTAAGCCTCATCATGGGGCCAAATAACAAAATATTTAAGCAATTATTCACCACCACCAAATTAACTTTATGACTTATCACAGGACATATCTTGGAAACAGATAGCTCAGAGAGGTCACAAAAGATGTTTCCTCCAGTACACCAATATTAATATCATGGTTTCTTTTCTGATCTGCTCTATTTTCTTGTTTTTATTGTTGGTGCTGGTTGTATGTGTGTGTTTGTGTGCACATACACCTACAAGTATGGTACTGAAAAGATAGAAAGGAAATAGGCAGATAGAGAAGAGGCCTCGGTAGAAAAAAAAGTTAATTTCCTGAGGGGCGACAAATATCTGAACTTCCAAGGCTCAGAGATAAGAAGGACCAAAGCTTCACAAAACCATCTGTTTACTAATCAACAAACCCAGGAGACATCATTGGAGCAAGTCTGACACTTCTACTGAAAGGAGACCCTTCAAGGACATGCAAATTCCCTATGCAAATTCTGAGAGCTGCTTCCCAGAATTCCCAGGATCCCAAACTCACCACAACCAACAGAGGACATGCAGACATATATAAACCCCTAGTGCAGTCACCAAGACAGATTTGCCTCTCTGGGAACCCCTCCACTTTGGGGAGCTTTTCTCTCTCTCTTGCAGGTCGCATTAGCCTTGAGAGAAGGTGGAGTGCAATGAAGGCATTTGGCCCAGGCCACACTCAGTGACCTGAAGGCCTCTGCTGGACATCAAGGCCAACCAGGACCCCTAGGGGTGACCTGCACTTTTCTGGCAGATCGCATGGACTCTGGGAGAAAGCAGTTCGCAACTGACGGCACTTGGCTCAGGCTACACTCGGGTAGTGACCTGAAGGCAGCTACTGGACACCAGAGTCCCGACAGCCCGTAGAGGTGTTCTGCCACTTTCCCTCTTCCTTTCTGGCAGATCGCATGGACTCTGGGAGAAAGCAGATTGCAACTGAAGGCATTTGGCTTGGGCTACCCTCAAGTATTGTCCTGAAGGCAGCTGCTGGACTTCAGAGTTCCGACAGCCCCTTTGGGGTGTTTGGCCACTTTTCCCTATTCCCTGCTGCTTCCAATAAACCTTTTTACTCCACTTCCTCTGGTCTGTCATTCTTCGCTTTTTACTCCCCTTCCTCTGGTCTGTCATTCTTCGCTCGCCGCAGACAAGAATCCCGTAAGGAAACGCCGAGTTTCTTCTCAAGAAACTCTATTTCATCTTAATGAAATGCCAGGTTTCTTATCAAGAAACCCCCTGTTTCATCTTGGGGGCTCAGAAGAAATCCCCATTTCAGTACTAGGGATTAAACCCAGTGGCATCCTGCCTCTGAGCTACATACACCTCTGGCCTTATTTTAGTTTTTTACTTTGAAACAAGGTCTCACTAAATTACCATGCACTGTCCTCAAACTTGCAATTCTCCTGCCTAAGCCTCCCAAGTACCCCAATGTCAGGTTTCCATCATTTATACTTTGGGATATCAGGTTTCAGAATCTATTTTGGGGATTAAATAATGACTGCCTGAATTTACTGTCCAGATTTCTAAAAATGATACACAATCTGATTTAATTTTTTGAAGAAATCTCTTTAACTACATCCTAAGAGGAATAAAATGTTAGCATTGTGACTTATTTGTTACAAAACACTTTATAGACATACAGTATTTTAGATACAGCTAACTCCATCCACATCTTGAAGAGCCTGTATCCCATAAAACTATAACCTTCTACTCAACTTTAAATGTTCTGAATTTTGCTAGCAAATTGCCTACCTGGAAACTCAGAGACCAATGGCCATTTTAATCCCTTTACAGGCTATTGTGGAGGCTGCTTTCTTCACTTCTTTTAAAGTGGATGACTATTACAAGCCACAGGGATTCCCAAACCTGAGACTCTCTCAGATAAAGAAATACAACTTAAAGTCTGCTCTATTCAAGGCTCTGTTAGTTGCTGATAAGCTAAGAGGATATAAAGATCATCACAGCCACTGCACTCCCTCTGAGGTAATAGTCTGCCATTATCTAACAATAGGCCACTTGGATTAGCCCACAGATGGCTTGCTGACAAGGTCCATCTTAGCAGTGGCCTACTCAGTTTGGCTTTTGGTGGTTTAACACCCATGGTATCAGAACATCTCATGAGGCTATTAAGATTTACCAACAATTGTCGCCGACTAATCTCAGTTGGGTCGTTATTGTCAGCTCCCGGTCAAATCCTCAGAAAGATGGGGCAAAAGGCAGGTGATGTCCTGCAGAAACTTATCTGCAGCAATTCCTTCCCCTCTATGAATTCCCTAAGTTTTTTAGGTACGACGCTTGGGAAAGGATCTGAGGTGGACAAAGGCTTCTTGAGCCAATGACACTTTATTACAAAAACTCCAAGAAATTTATACCTTTCACCAGTAAAGTTAATAGTAAGAGGAGAGGGAGGTGGGTGTAATCATTGTGAAATAATAATGAATGACATGTAAACAAAGGTAAAAAAACTAGTCCTTCAGCTGGCTGTTGATCTTCGAGAGATTGACTCCTGACTCCTGATTCTTTTCCAAGGTCTTTACAGATAAGCAGTCCCAGGGGGCCACTTCCCAAAATAAACAAGCATGGCCAAGGCTTGGGGGTTTCTCGGGGAATCTTCTTTGGCTTTCTTGGAACTTTCCATCTTTTGGGCTCAGTTCATATAGCAAGTGTGGGGAGATGTGGTGATTCAGGTGGATGTGATAGAGTTTCTCCAGGTGTTGGCATTTTACCTTCTGAATCTGAAAGCTTAAGCAAACTCACAACACAGTTTTGCAGACAAAATACCACAAACAACACCACAAAGTTCTTGGTTTTAATTGTCAGATGTATTTCCTTAACTGCTGAACACTCTTCTTTAGACAATAAGCCTATTAAAAGTCTAACCATCTTTAATAATCCATTTCTCTGTCACAAACCCTCTGCAACCTGCTTCTAACTTTCTAATTCCTTTCTTTCCCAGTTGGGACTTTCTTATGATAAGCTCTTCTTCATGCAAAAATGCTTTTCTTACTCTTACACGGTATTTCCTTTCCTTCATACATATATATTTAGAACGTCTGTCCTTTATTTTGTCATATTCATTAACCATGCGGTCAGCCTCTCTGTCTTCAGGAATATTTACACTGGGCGTAAAAGTCACCAATCTTTCTCCTTGAGTCTATTGTATTTGGGCAACTAAGTTGTTTATCAACTAAATTGCTTTAAGGTCACACACAAGGTTTTTATCTTTTCTGTCTCTAGGCAGGATCTCAAGGGTAAACAAAGTTACCTTAAATTGAACTACCTTACCGGAGTTAATAGCTTAACCTAAGTTAGTGATAGTGAGGGTCAGAGACCCTTTGTAATTGCTGCAGCTGGAATGCTTATCACAGCATCTGAATTCTGGCCAGTTTTTATTGTTACTGAGCAGAGCCAAGGACGTTTAGGCAAATTATTAGAGAGTTTAGTCCTAATTTCACATCACTGGAGCAATTCATGTAGAAAGTTAAAGGAAATAATAGTGAAGGGTATCTAAAAGTGGGGGGTACTTTGGCCAGAGACGATACCTCCTTCTCGGGGCGTTTTTGCCGATTTTAACTATGTGGAGTGGGGGTTCTCAACACATAGATGCCGAGGCAGCAGGATGTCTTGGCAAACAATATTTACTCTTTGCCATCTATTAAAAGAAAAACCTTCCTTTTTAACTGTTTACTCTATCAAACAGTCTCTCCCAATAAAGCGCCAACAACTTCCTCAAAAACGGAAGTCAGTTTAACATTTGCCACTGCTAACCTTTATGATAGTTATAGATGTTTGACAACATGTAACTTAAACCTTTCAGCAGAGCTTAGCATATTTCCCCAAGAATCAATTGGTGGGAGTGAAAAAAAAAACAAACAATATGCTTTTCAGTAATCAATCTGCAGCTAACTGCTTGTGTCTCTTCCTTTCTTGACTCCTTCCTCTCTGGGACGTTGCCATGGTACCAAATTACTTGTGTTGTGAGTGCTGCTGTTTGTGATTTAAAATGAAGTATATACCTATTAGTAAAAGTCTGGGGAGAAAATATAGAACAGTAGAAAGAGCAAGAGGAAAAATTAACCTACCCTAAATCAGAACAACCCCATAGATTTTTTCCAATGAATATAATTTTGGATTTTTCTGAAATTTTCATTTGTTTTGTTATCTAGTGTGCTTACATTGGTATAATCCATACTAACTTGTTATACTTGAGAGTAATTTGGTTGTAGGTTCCAGATGACAAAAACCCAAATCATATTAGCCTAAGAGAGAGAAAAAAGATAATTGTATTATTGAATTCACTCATGTAACTTGGAAGAAAGGATATATCAGGAATTTTTTCCAGTTACAACAAACAACAAACATTCACATAATGTGGCAAGGGAAAGAAGAGTGTTTTTCTGTATTCCCAGTTTAGAATCCTCTGAAGAATGAGGGACATTCCCAGTCCCAGGGAAGGAGCATGGTGGACTCTAGATCAGTTTCAATGTGGGTGCAATGTGCTGTCAGTGACACCCCTGAGAATTTTAGGATGCATAGAAAGATCAATTTTCCAAAGAAAGAGAAGGTGCTCTTTCTAAGAGCACAACTAAGAGGAAGAGTGGATAGTCATAATCATAAGATGAATGTTTTCTAATGTTATAAATCACCAATTTCTCAGGAAGTAACAATATTCCTTATTTCAGGAAAGAGGATGAGGAGATAGAAAGGAAATAGGCAGATAGGGAAAAGGCCTTGGTAGAAAAAAGTTAATTTCCTGAGTTTCCTGAGGGGTGACAAATGCCTGAAACTCCAAAGGCTCAGAGATAAGAAGACCAGAGCTTCAGAAAGCCATCCTAAGTTTCCTGAGAGACAACAGATACCTGAAACTCTAAAGGTTCAGAGATAAGAAGGTCAAAGCTTCACAAGGCCATCCTGAGTTTCCTAATCAACAAACCCACCAAGCAAGTCTGGCATTCCTGAAAGGAGACCCTTCAAAGAACTTGCAAATGTCCTATGCAAATTCTCCTTGGAGTCACCCTAACCACAAACGGACTTGCAAGCGGTCAGGCATCGGCCAGTCAGATGGCAAAAGTGGGGACTTCCCGCTCGGGACCCCCTCCCCTTTTGGGGAGCTGTTCTCTCTCGCAGGTCGTGTTGGCCCTGAGAGAAGGCAGAGTGCATCTGAAGGCACGTGGCTCCGGCGACTCTCGAGTAGTGACCTGAAGGCCTCTGCTGGACATCATGGCTGACCAGGCCCCTAGGGGTGACCTGCACCTCTTTTCTGGCTGATCGCGTGGACCCTGGGAGAAAGTAGTTTGCAACTGATGGGCACTTGGCTCGGGCGACACTCGGGTAGTGACCCTGAAGGCAGCTACTGGACCCCGGAGTTCCAACCGCCCCTATGGGGTGTTCGGCCACTTTTCTCTATTCCCTTCTGGCAGATCGTGCGGACTCCGGAAGAAAGCAGCCTGCACCTGAAGGCAATTGGCTTGGGCTACTCTCAAGTATTGTCCTGAAGGCAGCTGCTGGACCCAGAGTTCCAGACCCTTTGGGGGTGTTCAGCCACCCTTGCCCCATTCCCTGCTGCTTCCAATAAACCTTTTACTCCCCTTCCTGAGGTCTGCGGGTGTCATTCTTCGCTCTCCGTAGACAAGAACTCGCCGGGGTTTTCTCGCAAGAAACCCCCGTTTCAAGGAGAGTGGCAAAACTTCATGTGACATATTTTAAAGCATACTTCTACCCTACTGCAAAATATTTTTAGTCATATCCTTTTGCTCTTTTAGCTATGCATCTCTGCATTAGTGAATAAACACTGCAGATAAAGATTCATGTTCCTCAAGTGTGTCTGTGTAAAGAAAAGATTAAGGATCAACGTTTCATCTATTTGGTCGTTAATCAAAATTTACACTGTATTAATCAATTGCTAGAAACCTAGGTTGCTCTATTCTCCTAACTTTTTGGGGGGGTACTTGGTTTTAAACAATGTTGCTATGTATGTAAAGACTTTTCAAGATTTATAATTATTTAAAACCAATTTCTAGAAGTAGATTTACTGGCTCCAAGTATATATCAAGACCTTCCTCATTCCCTGGTATCAGTGACACAGTTTTTCAATGGTGCAGTTTCCTTCTACTGGCAGGGCCAACGAGTTTACTTTGGAATTAATTGTACAGCTGCCTGCCTTGTATCAACTCTCCTATTTACAGTTGTCAGTACTAAGTATAGCGCCTTGCATATGAAATGCATTCAACAAATGTTTCTCACTAAAGAATGAGAGAACGCTGAGAGACCAAGGGTTTTCCTAATTAATCTGTATTCAGGATAAAGAGGGGAAGAGGAAATTCCTTTTATATACAAACAGGACACTGAAGACAAATTGCAGAGAGAGGAAAGTAACTCACCTCATTCATTAAGTATAAAGGATAATTTAAGGTTTACCTGCTTGTCTGCTGCTGAGAGAAGTTTAACCTATTCCATATCTCCAAGGAAGATTAAGCAAACCAGTATTTATGGAAAGAAACCATTTCATGCATATAGTGGAAAGAGCTCTAACTCTGGAGTCATGAGACTCACACTCCAGCAGGGGCTCTTAACCCCTCCAAGTGTTAGTTACTTTATCTGATCAGTGGAGTGAGAACATCTGCCTTGCTGCTTCAGGGGGCTGCTGTGAGGAATGAACAGTCTAGCGCACGAATAAGTTCTTCATAAATTCTGCACAAATAAATTATACTTTCCATCATTACTACAAGTCCAGAAAAGTTCTGTTCTCGAAAGACGAGAGAATATAGATCCCTTTGAAAATGTAATTCAAGTTCCAAGCTCTCTCTTTGGAAAAATGTATCTACTTACTTAAAAGTTATATATAATTTAAGGAAGTTTATGAAATTTCTGAACTCAGGAGTATATGGCTTTCAGGTTAAATATTTTGGGGACTGTGATATTGTGATATTTTAAAATCAGAAGCTATTGTAAGCATCAGAAAATTATATCGCAAAATTTCGGCATACCCATCACTGATATTTCAAAACTGCTAGCATTATGACATTATTCGCTATAGATTTTTTGTTTAAAAAATGCATCATTATACATAGAACCAAACCCAAACATGCCACTTCATTTTAATGTTTAATGCATAAAACTTAAAATGTTCTCCCCACTCACACTAGTATATGTGTTTATATAAATATATGGAGGGGGGTGTGATTATAGAAGATTGTAAAGAAAAAAGATCATTAGAAAATCTGAAGTTACCCAGACAATCATCATGGAAGTGGGTTCATTTCAGACACCTTTTAACAAAGGACTAGAGATATATGGGTAAGAGATGTCTGACATACAACAGGAAGTCAGGCAATATCTGTTCAATGAATAATTAAGTAAATGAATGAATAAATGCATGAAAAGATTTATTTCTTTAATGCGTATTGTATGTCATGTGCTATGTTTGCTAAAGTTAAGAAGATCCTGCTATATTGGAAAGATAAACAGAGTGCAAATAAGGAGAATTCTGTGAGAAAAGTCTAGTATATTTGGGGGAAGGGTACAAAAATGATTTTGCAGAAGTATTATTTAGAGTTAGTTTTAATGTGTAAAGAGAAATTAGGAAGGTATGACAGTCCTTTGAAATAAAGATAAATATGAAATAGTATGCTACTAGTTCTGGCACCTAAGGAGGAGACACAGCAAATGAGACCAGAGTTAGGGAACAGACTTGGGGTTGTTTTTCTATGGAAAAACACTTCATCCTGAAGAAAAATTTGAACTTGCCTGATAAAAAGAATAACCAAATGTTTTATTTAAAAATGCATTTCCAGATTTACCCTCCCAAGTTTCTCATTTAGAAGATGGACAGAAACCTCTATTGCTTGCCTATATCCTAAGGAATTATGATTCTTGAGTAAGTTTAGCAAATAACACTGAGGGTAACAGGTGTTCAGTGAGGGATTTTAGACTGTGGGAAGGTAGAATAGGTCCGGGAATATGGGAATAGACCTTTGATGCAATGCAGACTGATTAGATGAAGTTTGAAGCAGAAACATGTTAAAATGCCCCTTAGTAACTCATTGTAATAACATTTTAATATCTAGCTAATGCCTTCTTCTTTCAGTTCTTCTTGCTCTATCCCTATGGAGATAGACCAATAACTGGTCCTTCATGAACTCAGCCTTTGTTTTCTAAAATTTTCCTCTTACACATTATTTGCTTAAGCTTTTCTTTGGTTTTACCAATCTCTGGAGCCTCAAAAGGAGATGTTAGAGCTAATTTCCAACTCTAGGCCAATTTCTTAGTAATCCCTGAACCATAATATGGCTTGACATTCTGCTTACATTCATTTTGTGTATGCATGTGCACATGTAGTACTAGGGATTGAACACACAGTGGGGTCTTACCTTTAGCTACATCCCGGACCTATTTTAATTTTTATTTTGAAACAAGGTCTCTCTAAATTGCGAACACTAGACTTGAACCTGTGATGCTCCTTTTTCAGCCTCCCACATGCTGGGATTAGAGGTGTGTGTACCACCACACCCAAGTACATTTATTTCTTAAACAGCTAAATCAAAATGACAACACCTAGCCAATGCATTCTCTCATTTATTCATGTAACAAATAAAAAATTTCCTATTATATGCAAGGCACTGGAGAGACATGGATAAAACAAAAATCTCTGCTCTTTTAGAGTTTGGAATTAGAGAGGGAAGTAAAATCATGGGGGGAAAAAGTCCAGAAAATTACTTACTATTAGAGTAGAAGGGAATGGAATACTTGGACAACACAAATTATAGAATCATCTCATGTTAATTAGCAGAATCAAGGAAAGTTTCACAGAGACAGTGATTTTGTAATTGAATCTAGAAGAAATGGCAAAAAGTTTCAAAATGTAAGTTGAGGGAAGAGAGCAACACTGCACTCTTTTTCTCTAGAAAATACTTGTGTTTACCAGCTTCTTTCATTTTTGTGTACCTCTGATCCTTTTCAAATGTTTCTATAGATATTTGTAACTATGTTTCCTGTCCGCTTTATAGTTTTAATTCACAGGCAGGATAACTAACATTGTCACAGGCTTAAACCCAGAGAATTATACAAACTCTTCCAGGCTCACCTGAACATCTATAACTATTGTCTGAGTATCGCTTTGGAAACCAATCCTGAAACCAGATAATTTTCATGTCGTTTCAAGTTTCACCATCAACAATTCATATGATACCAGGATCAATTCATGTATAATATAAGCAGGTGTAAAATTTCAGCCACAAGTCACTACAGACATATGTTGGATGGGCTTTGAACTTGACTTCACCAAAATGGTTTGAGATTCCACAAAGAAAATACTTCCATTTGTCATTGCTGCAAGTGTCTTCATCCCCAACATATACACCAGGAGCCACTGGTTTCATTGTGCAAATGTACTTCCTGATTTGCAAAGCGACTACAGATGCACCATCTCCAAACTGACAGCCTGGTATGTTGAGGCATAACAATGGCTGACCACAAAGCTCAGTGAAAACTAACACAACATTTTAGAATCATGAGAGATGATGAATTGGAAATGTGATGCAATGAGGACTTAATATGTGATTTTTAAAAACCACTAACATGTGAGGAAACTTTTCAGCTTAGGGAAGTGTGGAAAGTAATGCAATCATATGTTTGATTAGAAAGTGCTTCAGGATGTATTAATGTGAGCACTTAGCAAGACTCTCAAACATACCATCCTGCAATGAGTATATAGATTTTTTTCAAATGTATCCATTTCCACTTAGGTTGTGCTTCAGCTGATTGCTTTATGCAGGGAAGTTCTGCAGGCTCATTTATTTTATGAACACTAAATTCAAATCTCTTGAACCGTTTTGTTTTGCTATTTTGAAATTAAGAGAACCTAAATCTCTGCATTTCTTCACAAGCTGTGCACATTTGTCTGGTCTTAAAGTATTTTTTTTCTTTTTGAATTATTGTAAACTACTCTTTCAACACTATACACTTTACCCTGATTCTCTTGGGATCTTGACTCACTTTAAATTCAAAAGGGCAAAACATTCAATCAGATAATAAGTCAAGAGTTAAATTGAAAAGACATATTTAACAAGTCTGGTCAATGTTTGAGTTTAGCTATTCTGATACAGGAAGCATCACTTGAGAACTCAGTAGAGAAAAGAGAATACAAGACCCAGGGAAGTAAAGAAAAGAAAGGAAAATTGTTGACTTCAATGAATATGATAGGACAATATGTCAAAATAAAAGAGACTGAATCATATTGTGAATGTAGGAAAACAGAAAGGGAGGCAAGGTAAAAATCAGGAAAGGTTGCAATTGTAAAGTTAGAGATTCACCATCAGTGAGCAAGGCTATATCAAAAAGTAAACCAAGTGGACTGCCTCTCTCACACTGTCTCATTTTCATTGTCTTAGGGCATCATTAGTGGAAGGAGGGAGGAATCAGGGCCTTGCAGGAGCCAACCTGTACCACAAATGCAAAGGCCAATTCTTTAGAGTCACTAACCAGGGTGGACACCCAAATCACCTGAAGAGACTTTTGTCAAAACACTTGCATACATGGACCACAAATCTGAGAATCTAATTCTGAACTGTAATGTGCAAGTTTTCCCCACTCCCCTGCCACAAGAATCTGTATCTTTAACCCAGACTCACCATAATTTTCTCACAGGCTATAGTGGATGATTCTTTAACTTCTGCCTTCAGTATATCCACAATGTCATTAGTGACCACTGAAGTCCTCCTATAGTCATACCAGTCCTTGAATGTGATGAAAATATCTAAATCTTTGTCTTTACCTGGACCAGCTTCTTAAAGATTCCATAACAAAGCACCACAAACTGAGTGGCTTAGAACATTGTGAATTTATCTCATAGCTCCATAGGCCAAGACCAAGGTGTTGGCAAGGCTGGATCCTTCTGGGCCTGGGAAGGGAAATCTAGTCCAAGCCTTTCTCCTTGCTGTTCATTTGTTGGCAGTATTCAGCATCCCTTGGTTTGTGGCAGCATCACTCCATTCTCCACATGGCATTTTCCCTATATGTCTTATTTTCTCTGCATGCCTTATGCTGGGTCTAAATGCTCACTTTTTATAAGACACGGTCATATTAGATTAAGGCCCATCCCAATGAACTTGTTGTATCTTGATCATCTGCAAAGACCCTATTTTCAAATAAGGTCATATTCACAAGTATATTATTTCTTACAGTTACAATTTCTATTTTTATGGGGGAACACAAGTCAATCCATTATGCTAAGTTCCTTCATTCATTCATTTAGACAACAAGTATTTATTAATCAGTCTATGAGCTAAGGACGTTCTTGGGCAATATATTTGCCAAAACCAAAAAGGATAACCTCAAGATGAATATTTTTTCCATTAGATGTTGATATCAGTATATATTATAATAATAACGAACATACTGTACTTCTAAGGAGAAGTAACTCATTCATTAACTCATTAATAATTTTCCACCATTAAATTATTATGCTAAGAGCACCCAATCAAAGCTGAGGCGTATAGAATGCCACTACAGAGAGAAGTTGCCTGATATGTGTCTCCAAACATAAGAGTTGGGCTAGGAGTCAAGGGATCATTAAAGGTGGTCCAGGCATAGTAAAAAGCTTTTGTATAAGCAGGAACATAAGGAGAAGCATGGTATGTTTGGAGAATTGTGAGCAAATCCATGTATTACAGAAAAGGTGAGTGTGGACCTAGGAATGTGTCAGGAGCAGAGGTCCTGAGCAGTGCATCGGAGTCTGGCCTTCATCCAGGAATTAGCAGAGTCAATAGAGGAGGTGTAGCAATGGAGATGCATATGTGTTTCCAGAAACTCATTTAGAAAACTCTGAAGTAAAAGGATGGAGGAAGGCTGAGTTGGAGGTTTATAGCCTACTGCAGTATCCACAGAGGCAGGAACAAAGACTTGAACTAAGACCATAACAGTGGAGGAGAGAAACAGCAAAGCACTAGGAAATAGGGGAAGGGGATCAAACTAAAAGTCACCAATTAAATATAGGGATAGGGAAAAAGGAAATAGATGAACCTAGAATACAAATATGACTAGAGAAGTTAAATTTTGTTATCTTATTATGATTTCTTCAGACACCTGTTCTTTGCCTAAATTGTTTTATTTTGTGATGAAGAGATTGCATTCTTTAAAATTCAGTCCAACAGCATGTCTGGAAAGCTGCCCAGTTCATTTCTGCCTGATCGGTTCCCACAGTGCCTTTTGTGCACATATTCTTCTGAACTTTTTGTATACATCCTTTAAAACTGTACACCCTTACCCCAAGCACAATGATTGAATAATAGCACATTCTCAAAAAATATTAACTGCATGGATTAACATGCATTATATATGTTCCACTCAATTCATGGCAATTGTATACAGTTTTCTACTAAAATAAATAGATAAGTAAGTAAATAATAAATACTAGGTGTGGTAGCACACATAAGTAATTCCAGTACCTGGAAGTCTGAAGACAGGAGGCTCACAGGTGTACAACCAGCTTCAACAATTTAGTGTGGTCCTCTGTAACAGTGAGAACTTGTTTTAAAATTTAAGAAATAAAATAGAACTGGGGGTATAGTTCAGTGGTAGAATGCTCTTGGACTTAATCCCCAGTACCACAAAAAGTAAAGAATAAAAAATTAAGAAAACAGGGCCAATGATATAGCTCAGAGCATAATCAGCTGGAAAATTTTATAATTCTAGGCAAACATACGATCTTTCATTTTTACTTGGTAGAACTTAATAATTAGTTATTAGTGTTAATATTAGAAATTATTATAGTGAGACTTCCAGCTCTCAGTCCCTTGAACGTGGTACCCTATCAACCTGGAATGCAGAGATTAGACTTGACCTGCATTACAAAAGAAGCAGTTTGAGGACACTCATTCAAAATATAGCAGTAACATCATCATTCCCCTGTCATTTATTATTACATTTTTTCTAGTATACCATCCTCAGGAAAGTGACTTCATCTACACACCCATGTTTCCATTTCAATTGGGCTTTTAACGTGTTAAGGAAGTTAGTTGTCAGAAGCACATCCATCCCCGATTCTTGAACTTTGGTTTCAAAAGCATTACAGGAATCTATGAATGAAATAAAAATGTTTTGAAATGTAAGTCTTTAATAGCCCAAGCAATCATCAGTAAATTGCAGAACTTTACAGGTATCATTTTCAGTAAGGGTCAGGAAAATTCATTCATTAGAATTACGGGAGATAAAAATTTAAACGTCTCTGTAATATTTATAGGAAAAGTGTCATCAGTATAAAGCGGCCTTAAATCACATCCATTCATTATTAAGCACTCCTCTACATTTCTGAGTGAAGTTTCTAATGGGATGAAATCTCCTCAGCTGCAATAACATCATTACTATCTATTTATAGCCAAGTTTTCTTTGGTTATGGAACTACCTTTTTAGGCTGGGTTTTTAAACAGGTTTTACCTTTGAAGGGAGATATCTAACTTTAAGTGAATATAATCCATTTACTTAGTAAAAAAAAAAGGATTCACTAAAATTGAAAACACCTAATAATTACAATTATATATTATACAGCCTGAAAGCACAGTATTATAATTTGTCTTTAGTCCAGATTTCAATTGAGTTGTATTTTGTTATGTTTGTAAGGGAAAGGATATACTTTCTTTTTAACATGTAGAGGGTGAGAGGTGCAGAGCAGAGAGACTCATGCTTGTAGATAAAAATCGTATTGAATACATTTCCCCTTTCCCATTAAGCACTCTGGAGGTCATGTAGACCATTCTGTTTTTATATCAGTAAAAATCGATTACTGTCCTATTAATGTTCATTCCCTTCCTATACATACTCAGTCTTTTAGAATAATAATCCCCTTATAACTATCCCTCATAAATTGAGAACATGCTGTTTAAATACACAGAACTGAAGACACACTGATACATGGGTTCACTTCCTATCCGTAAATAATATCACCTATGTAATTATTTGCTATTCAATTTGCAAAATTGCACCTTTTGCTAAGAAAGCCTCAGGGTGCAGCCAAATCATTAATTATGATATGTAAAATATTTAAAACCAGTGACAGTACTAGTGAAACATAAGAAGAACAAAACAGCAGGAACAGTGCTTAAAAATAGCAATAGGCAACATTCTTTGCTGCACTTTGCTGTCCCAATTATACAGATAATTCAGGCATGAGCAAGGATAATTGAGTCATTCCTCCACTTTGCTCTGAAGTTAGAGATCTGGCCAAATACCAGCATCCATCAGGGCTGATGAGGATATTCTTTGAAATATGCCCAGAGGCTAGCAAATGATAAGGGAGAAGAGAAATGAAATATACCTTCATCAGTTGATAGGAAACATTCAATTTCACACTATATGTACTTAGTCACAGTACAAGTTTCTATTAGACAAATTTAGTAATCTATTAAATTTCTGTTTCATGGAAAAGTTTAAGAGCAAACACTCCAATCAAAGAACTTCCAAGATGCATAAGTGTAAAGAGGATGTAAAGAAAATTGACAGGTCAGGCTCTAATTTATAAAACAGAAATCAGAGACTAGATTATAAGTTTTGAAGAAATAGAATCAATAGAGGTTAGGCAAGACTCTAGTAAAGTGTTTGGACATATTGATCAAGATAGATTGTAATAATTGTATTCCAGATGGCCTGGTGACTGACTTGAACCCTATGCTCCCTCTAGCAAAGAAGGTTTCTATACAATCTCTTGGTCAAATTGTGTAGGGACAAGACCTATGGTGGATGACCCAAGGAACAAACATTAGATGTCAAGGAAACTGCACATAGAACACATTCTTTGCATTTAACCTTTCCTTAAAATGTAAATGCATTGATATTCTGAACTCTCTCCTCTGGTAACATGTTTTACCCTTTGCACTAGAAGTAGGCTCAAAACCCAGTTAACAGTAGTTCCCAACAAACCACCAAAATTACTTTTAAGTGAGGATTAAAAAAGAGGATAATCATTTTGTACAGATTGAAAAGATATTGACCCTAACCACCATGATAGACCTCTTTAAAATCCTGTGAGGTGGGTCTTCTACAAATGAGCTAAATAGAGCATTGAGAAGATTAAAATCGAAATCTGATTCAATCGCCCTATAACAAGGACTTAGAAAGTCTGCTTTTACTAAAAGCAGTTACTCTTCATTTAAACCTACAAATGCCTGATTGGTGATTAAGAGTAGCACAAAGCTTGGCATCTCTGCCTTCATTTTGTATTTGTCTTCAGGTTCCCACTCAGCTCTGCATATAGAGATGTTAATTATTTAAGGAGTATTCAACTGAAAACTTGTATATAAGGTATATTAGCCCTAAGTTCACCGAAGCTATCTTCCCCCTTCCCTTCCAATGTAAGCCAAGATTTGCAGCATCCTGCTTCAGACCATTAGAGCAGTACCTAGAATTACCTTCAGTTGTTCTACACCTTCCAGAAAGTTACCACGTGATGAAACTACACCCTCCCACTCAAGCAGGAGCAATCATAGCTAAGGAAATGAATTACCACCTCCCAGGATCACAGGTCTGATAGATGAACATCCTGAGCAACAAGTGGAAATTGCACCGTTAGGCATTAAATACACTCTGGACCTACCTCAGAGAACCAGAACTGAGGTGATGATCAACTAGATCACAATTTGACCAAGATTGCCTAATTACGCACCCCTGTCCCCTCTGCACCAATGCTTCCTCTATCTAAGCCTATAGGTCCTTTCAACAACCCCAAGACAGGGCTGAGATGCAGGACCTCACTTGCCTTCCCCATGCAACCATACTGACAAAAGGTCCCTTTTCTGGTTTTCACCATTTACAGTTTCTGTTTGTTTTGGGGGACAAGTGGCAAGACCTGTTTTCTTGAGATCTCTGGAGTCAGGCCTCTAGGCTTGGACTCCAGTAATAGCCCTAAATTTAAAATAAACGTTTCTTATAAATATTAGTTCTCCTTTCCTATCTAATATCGAATACTAGATTTTTATTGGCAGTTATTCCCCTGGCAAGAGATTATGTGAACATACTAACTCCGTAATGAAAGCTCAGAACTCAGTGTGTTCATGCTCATTACGTTTTGCATTGGTTTTCTACCACAGTCTGGCATCTCCCCATGCGAGCACAACCAGGCACAGACTCTCAGGCCTCCACGCCCACCTTACGCATCCCCTTCTGTGCATGCAGCTGTCAGCATCCCTCCCTTATCTCAATATCCTAACACTCTATCAGCCTAGCACCAAATTGCTTCTGTGGACTTATCTTAATTCAGGCCTATACTGTCATTATCCCTTTCTGTAGAAGGAGCTTTAACACTTCCTTCTCCTTTCTCCTACTCTATCATTAACTCCTCTACTCCACTACTCCCCTGCTTTTTGTGAGGATGGATACTGGGGATTGAACAGGCGCATTCTACCTCTGAGCTACAACCATGGCCCTTTTTTATTTAATTATTATTATTTTTTTTGAAACAGGGTCTTACTAAGTTGCTAAGGGCTTTGCTTAGTTGCTGAGGATGGCATTGAACCTGAGATCCTTCTATCTCAGCCTCCCAAGTACTAGAATTACAGATATGTGCCACCATACCCAGATTACTCCATTTTTTTAAATGATGCCCTTTTTATCCACTTTTAAAGGCTCAACTATCAATTTGAAGCTAGTGGCTTTACTGGAGGGCTAGGGGATGAAGTAACATAGAATCATGAAGCTCAGGGACTCTATACTATAACATTATTTGTTTTGCCCAAAGCTTTCTAAACTTGAGTAAAATACAAGGTTCCATAATGATGTCTCTATCCCGATGCAAAATGACAGACTAATTAATATACCACTTTACTTCCCGTATCTTAGTCTCCTTTAGGAATCAGCTCTTCATCTGTATATGTCCCTACATAACTTTTTACTAAGTTTGTGCATTCTGCAGCTTAAAAAAAAAACAATTGGCATTTAAAAATCAAATCATAGCACACAGTAAGTCCGGGAACCATGTGTTTTAGAGAACAAACACTTCCAACTCAAAGTACACCGAGTCGTCTCTACAGATGACCCACCATTCACAACTGTTAGTATGTCAGACAAAAGCCATTCTTGTTCACCATGCAGTGAATCAATAACAAGTCCTGAAAACGTTCTGAGCCATTCCTTTGTTTTCATATAATATTGTGAAAGTTTAGATGAAAAAGAAATATTCACTACAAAGCCGGCATGGTGGCGCATGCTTGTAATCCCAGCATTTGGGTGGCTGAGACCAGAGGATTGCGGTTTGCAGATAGCCTCAGCTACTTAGTGAGGCCCTCCGTAACTTAGTGAGAGCCTGTTTCAAAATAAAGAATAAAAAAACAGGGCAGGGGTATAGCTCGGAGGTCGAATGCCCCTGGGCTCCATCCCCAGACCCTCAAAAAAAAAAAAAATTAAAAAAATTTGCACTATAGCTATCTCCACACTTCAGGCCAGTGTAATTGGGGCATTTCATTCTTGCCTGATATATGATGTTGGTCAAGCCGACTGGGTATTTTTCAGTTCTCGCAATAGCATGTAAGTATTCATTCTCAGGCTGTTGAGTTTGCCTCCACCACTGGCAACAAAAATCATCCCGCAGAAGACCATCCTTCCTCTACCTCCCTGCTATTTCCAGTCTCCTTCAGGGCTGAAGTTGATTAGCCAAGGGAAGACATATTTCATGGGAGCCCTGAGGTGTGTTTAATGTCTTCAAGTGCAAAATCCTGCAGGTTTCACAGGATAGGTACCATGAAAAAAAAACATGAAAGCTTCCATCGTGGAAAATGTAGTCAGAGAACGCAGACAGCAGTGCCAAGCAGGAGATACAGGAAGAGTTCTAGGGCAGCTGGGCCAAACACATAAAAGGCAAACCAGAATGAGAACTCAAGTCAGAAAACAAAAAGTATGAGTGGGCCTGGGAAAGGTGGAGGGTGAGGGAGAATGTATGAAGAGCTGGGCAGTGACTTTTAATGAATAAGGCAGGTTCTTTCGACAATATAGGCATCAAAAGACCAACGATCGAGTGCACATAGAGAAGCATTCGGAAAGGACCTCTATTCGGAAATATTGCTTGGAAACTGTTTTAATTGTCCACAATTATAAGAAAATGCCTTAAAAAAAAGTTGGCACCGATTGGAAATTTTTCAAAGAGCATTGCCAAACGGGTCAAAATCAATGCCTCTCAAGGAAAAGCTAATTTTCTTTTTCCTTTGGGACTGTATCATTTTATATGTATATACTTTTATAGGGGCATTTTAAACTCACATCCTAATGTAGTTCAGAGTGATAGTCATATATGCACACAGCACTCGGTGAGCTTCCGCCTTCCCCCAGAAAAGCTAATTCTGTTAAGGAGAACATAGAAGAATCTAGGCAGAATATAAATTCACATAGCAAATCATTTCTCTGAACACACACACACACACACACACACACACACACACACACACACAGATGTCAATATTTACTAGATTTAAAAACTATATGCCAAATTGATATTTATAGGTTTTTATTAATATTTTAGGCAAAGACAAGGTCTGTATTCTAACTCTCCTTTTACATCTTCTGGAAACTATCCTCTACTACTATGACATGACATCAACATTTCTGCCCTTCCTTTAAGAGACATGTTAAAATATGCTGTTTATTGACATTTTTATTCTTCCAGCTATACTACTAGTCTTTATCAAAATTATGATAAAGTCTACTATTTAAGATACTTCCCCCTAAAATATACCTTTAAGGGTTTATTTATTTATTTGTTATTTATTTATTTATTTATTTATTTATATTTGAGGCACTAGGAATGGAACCTGGGGCATTCTATCTCTGAATTACACCTCCAGCCCTTTCTTTCTTTCTCCCTTTCTTTCTTTTTCTCTTTCTTTCTTTCTTTCTTTCTTTCTTTCTTTCTTTCTTTCTTTCTTTCTTTCTTCATGTACTGGAGATGGAACCCAGTGGCATTTTAACTCCAAGCCACACCCCCAGCCCTATTTTTTTTATTCTTCATTGAAACAGGTTCTCACCAAGTTACAAAGGATCTCACTAAGAAGCTGAGGCTGTCTGTGAACTGCAATCCTCCAATTTCAGCCTCCTAAATGCTGGAATTACAAGTATGTGCCACCACACCCAGGCCTTTATTCTTTATTTTGAAACAAGGTCTATATGAGTTGCAAAGGGTCTTACTAAGTAGCTGAGGTTGTCCTTGAACCTTGATTCTCCCCTTCAGACTCAGCCTCTAGAATGCTGGGATTACAAGCTTGGGCCACCACTCCCAGCTCCTAAGGCTTTAAGGGTTTTACATGCAAACTCACATCTTCAAATAAAATAGCAGCATACTCAGCTTTGCTTTTTTTTTTTTTTTTTTTTTTTTTGTGGTACTGGGGTTCCTGGAAACCCTTCTACCTCTGGGCTACACTCTCAGACCTATTTTACAGTTTTATTTGGAAACAGGGGTCTCTGAAGCTAGCAAAACTGGCTTCGAACCTGTGCAATCCTCCTGTCCTCTTGTCTCCACCTCCCAAACACGGGGATTACAAGCACCACCATGAAGGCAATACTTAGCATTTCTTATAGCTCTTATCTTATATTTACTAAAAAACAAAAAAGCAAAATATCAGATGGTGCACACCTATAATCCCAGTTCTTGGAGACTGAGCAAGGAGGATTACAGGTTCAAGGACAGCCTCAGTAACATAGTAAGACTCAGCAATCTACCAAGACCTTATTTCAAACAAATTATAGAAAGGGCTGGGGGTAGCTTGGAGGTAAAATGACCCTGCTTCTATATCCAGTACATAAAAGTAAAATATCTCAGGCAAGTGCCTGTAATCATAACTTTTACACAGAGAAAAGACATGTTGACATGTTGACTTGATCTTTTTACTGTAGCCTATTCTTTTCCACTGTGTCCAAAGATGATCCTCAAAACCTTCAAGTTTTGATGTGAGTATCACAAAGAATCATCATCATTCTTTTTCACAACCCATTCTTTCATGTACACTGAGGCAATTCCAGTTTTCTGATTGTTATGGTTAAAAAAAAGATGGAAATACAGAAGATAGTTACAATGTCATGTTACCCAGGGGAGGTTCAAATGACTTCACCAAAGATAAAACACATGGACCAGACTTTCTATACACATGACCTCCATCTTGTTCATGTAATTCCAATGTAGTAAACGTCCCTGTAATGTACCTCCCCTTACCCTGTAAGGTACCTTCCCTTACTTTCCGCCAAGGTGTACTTTCCCCGCCTAGGTGTCTCTTTACACACAGGTCATATTATGTAAACCTGTCTTTAGAATAAGGATGAGGAAGTCCTAGTTCCCCTCTCCTATAGACTTGCTAATTATCTTTAGCTAGGTTAATTTACATTGGAATAGTTGCCTGCTTTTTTTGGCAGAAACCAAGTCCTTTCACCAATTTTTTAAATATATTAATAATCAGAGCTTTCTCAAATCTTCCTAGGCCATTCCCAATACTGAAATATTGCTAGGTGTTATAGTTGGGAGAACTGTTTCAGGACCCTGTTAGGCCCCCAAAATTGTTCCAGTGAGAGATGTAACCAAAGATTCTTGTTCTGAACTAGGTGTAGATAAAACACTAGTCTGAACTCTTGTTGAAAGCTTAAATGAGTTTATTATTAAAAAGATGGAAAAATAGAAGATAATTTAATACAGCCCAATACTATTCCTACTGCATATAGTATGGGGGGGGGGGTAGCTTGAAAAGAAATCACCTGAGTTCAAAATACAAGACAGATACATAGTCCCACATCTCTCTCTACCACATAATCCTTTGACCTAGGTGTAAATCTGCCCCTTAACTATGTGCAAGCCACTTCTGTTATAATTATGGGGATTTCTGTCCTGGCCAAAAAACCTTACAGCTTTACTGCAGGTATAAGCCTAGGTTTCTTTGTTAAGACCAGAATGATCCACAAGGTCCCGGGGCCTCTAGGTATCTGCTCTCCTTTCACAAAAGTCAGTACCCTCCTCACACACTCCTGGGGATTCTTAGCTTCTTGCTATATGTCATTTGTTATGCAAACCTGTTTTTAGAATGTAAAGGTCCTACTTCTCAACTCCTCTATCCACTTGCTAATTACTTTTAGTGAGGGCACTTTGCATTATAACAGCTACCTGAATGCCTGGCAATAACCAGGCCCTAACTGTTTTTCTTTTTACATTTTTGAACTTCACTTTAGATAAACCAATTCTTGATATATATTAGTACCCAAACTTTTTTTTTTTTTTTAATATTTTAGGCCACTTCCTAATACTGGTACACTAAGGATATAGCTCAGAGGTAGAATGTTCCTGAGTTCAATCCTTAGTACCCCTATTAAATAAAAAAAGCAAAGAAAAATGACTGGGGATATAGCTCAGAGATAGAATGCCTCTGGGTTTAATACCCAGTACCAGCACCAAAAAAAAAAAAAAAAGAAAAAGAAAGAAAGAAAGAAAGAAAGAAAGAAAGAAAGAAAGAAAAAAGTAGTGAACAATGAACATGGAGATGCCTATCCCCAGGGTTGTGAAGATTATAGAGGGTGACATGTGACACCACCTTTGGATGTGATGCTGAATATATTGAATGCATTTGATAATTTCCCTACCTATTATTTGCATATATATTATATATGCAAATATATGTATACATATATATGTATATGTGTATATATAATTACTTGAGGTAGCATATTATAAAGTAATGCTAAGAATTTTTTTAACAATAGACCTGGATTCAAACTTTGATTCTGCTAAATGATCTTACCCAATCATTCAATTTCTCTCTTTGTGGCTAAACTTTGCTTATTGTCCAGAGGGGAGGTGATTGCTGTATGTAATCCTACACTTAAAGTCACTGGCCCAGGGTGG
This sequence comes from Muscardinus avellanarius, assembly GCF_963383645.1. Classification (NCBI taxonomy): domain Eukaryota; kingdom Metazoa; phylum Chordata; class Mammalia; order Rodentia; family Gliridae; genus Muscardinus; species Muscardinus avellanarius. The sequence goes on along the minus strand of NC_137786.1, from coordinate 202,566,445 downwards.
GTGCTCAATTCTCTACATCTTTTAGTTGTATTTTTCTCTATTGCCCATGAGTCATTATGTGAATTTTAGGACTGAAGAAACTAAAGATAGAGAAGTTAAGGAATTTCAAAATTTCTAGAGAAAAGACGAAGAAGATGAGATGAGCATCTTTTGACCCCTAAGCCACTTCTCTGCCATGATAATTAATACATCCCTCCACTTCTTTGCCATGGAGGGATAGAGTCATGATAATCTAGACACAGAAGTCACCTGGGCTACATCCTCCATTACTAACAAAACCACTGGACTCTAGTACACTAGACATATTCAGCCTATTAAGACATATCATTCAAGAAGTTAAAAAGTCCACAAACCATTTAATGAGGGAATTTAATTAAGGTATATGTTTAAGGGAGAAACATTCATTAAATTTTTTAGTTTTCTGTGAAAACTAAAAAGACCTGAAAAAAAGCAGTGTTGACTCTTTTAGACAAGTTTTACAGTCAGCTGATGGGCTATCTCTCAGGTATCTTTCAGATTTGTTAGTTGACATCATAGTGCTAATTATTTAGATTTTATATAATTTTTCTTTCAGTGTGGTTGTTTTTTTCCAAATTTTCTCCCCAGTTTAATTTTCCCCTCAACTAATTTGGATGTAAGAATCTATATCAAAATTGCTTTCAATATAAGGGGGCACCTACTATAAACTGGCTCCCTATTCAAGAAAAGTCTTACAAAATTTAATGAAGTAGCATATGTAAAACACTCATTTTTTACCATCATTTTAAATTTAGTAATAGCTGTGAGTTCACTGGTTAGACAGTTGATTTCTCCAAAGGAGATGTAAAATAACATATGATATAATGGCAAAATTCAAGTATCTATTATTGATTCACTAAAACGACCAAAACATATCTATACATCATATCTATGCATCACAACCTTCTCACTTTTATCATCAGCTCATAAACTACCTCAGCATGAGCCATGGTCAAATAAATCTTCATTTTTTAATGGTTTCACAAAAACTATCCTATGCATAGACTGAAGTTAAAAAATATGCATCCATTCCCACTAAATTATAGCACAAGCATCTAATTCCCAGTGGGAGATCTAATTGAGCACATTTGCTATATTTAGGCCTAGATTGATAATCATTTTTTAACTGTGCTCATTTCAAGCTACCACCAGATTATTTTCTTCCTTTCTTCTTTCAACAGCAGCAAAAGGTGTGGGGCAGCTCTGCTACAATTTACCTGGATGACTTTGGAAAATTCCTGCCACCTCTCCAACCTCAGCTTTGTCACCTCTAAGACAGACACATTAAAAAAGACCTTAAGAGACATTTTTTAAACTTCAGATCCTTTAAGGTATTGTCTCTGAGGAACTCAAGAATAAAATATGGAGGTGACTGGAACTCTAAGCCTACTTTTGGCCCTCTATAGCTTTTTAGGCCCTGAGTATCCCATTACTCTAAGACTTTGCAGACATACTTTATAGAAATGTTGAATTAAATAACTTCTCATAGTTATTATATGATATGGAGCATACAAAGTATGAGTAGCATTGATGAGGATCAGTTTTGGGGTCAAAGTGGCCCACATCAGAGCAGGCTGTGGCACTCAGTTGGCCTAAGATCTTGGCTAAGTCATATAACCTCTCCAAGTATCAATTTTTTCATGTGGTGGCTAGTATCATCTAATATTTGGTTTAGGGATTAAATGAGAAATTGAACATAAAATTCTTAATATGAGTGCTCTGCTTTCTTAAAGCCAAATTTCTAAAGTAAGAGATGTACAATCATGAAACTAAGGTTAGTTATGGGAAAGTTTTTTTGTGATAATACAGTTAGGGCAGACATAGGGCAGTTTTTGATAGTATAGTCAGAAAAAGCCTTGCAAGAGGTAGCATTTGAGCAGAAATTTGCCAGAAGGGTGTCAGCCTTACAGGTACATGGGGGAAAAAAGTGTGCCAAAAGGAGAGATTCTGAGTGTCCTGGTCCTGAGGAAGAATGTGCTTGCCCTTCACGAAAACAGTTATGTAACTGGAACACTTTCTGCATGCCATGCATTGTGCTGAGCAATGAGAAATCAAGAGAAAGACACAGGCTTGGGTACTCACAGAACCTAGGAAATAAGCTAGGCAGAGTCTGGCAGACAGAGACCAACATTAACTGAAAAAAGTTAAGGGGAATTTATTTATTTTGGTGGTGCTGTGAATTGAACTCAGTGTCACTCTACCTCTGAGGCACACTCCCAGCCTGATTTTTTTATTCTTTATTTTGAAATAGGGTCTTATTAAATTGTGGAGGGCCTCACTAAGTAGCTGAGGCTGGCTGCAAACCTGCAATCTTCCTGTCTCAGCCTCCCAAGTCCTGGGATTACAAGTGTGTGTTACCATGGCTAGCTAATAATGTGAATTTAAAATCTTTGAGACAGGTACTTAGGGCAATGACTTTACATGGTTGGCAGAAATTGTAAAATTAGACAAATTTTACAGGAAATTGTAAAATTAGATAAAAATGGACTTTGTCTACTTCTGTGGATTACTTTTGGGGGAAGGAATACTGGTGACTGAACACAGAGGCTTTATACCTCTGAACTATATCTTAAGCTCCATCATTTTTTTTTTTCTTTCTCTGAAACAGGATCTCACTAAGTTGCTGAGTCTGGCCTCAAACCTGTGATCTTCCTGTTTCAACTTCCCAAGTACTGGGTTTACCAGCATGTACCTGGCTATTTACACGGATACTGAGATCTCAACAGCATAGAATACACATATTAGGTTTGCATCAAATGGCTGCGTCTTTATGTATAAGTATGTAATCTTCTGCATGCTATAGAATAAATTGTACCTTTCCATTCATATGTTGAAACCCTAAACCACTAGGTGACTACATTTGGAGATAGACCTTTTTTGGTTAGAAGGTTATTAAGGCTGAGACTATAAGGGTGAAATTTTAATCTGATAGAACTGATGTCTTTTTAAGGAGAGGAAGAGACATCAGCACTCTCCCCCTGACCCTGCACTGTACAGGGAGAAAAGGCCAAGCAGGACAAAATAAGAAGCAAGCCTTCTCAAAAGACTAAAAAGAGAGGACTTGTCAAACACCAACCCTGCCAGCACCCTGATCTTAAACCTGAGCCCCTAGAACAGTAAGAAAATTTTTCCGTTATTGTTGTTTAAGTCACCCAGTCAATGGTATTTTGTTACAGCTGTTGGAGCTAGACTTTTCCTAAAAGCTGCCTCAATTAGCTGCATTGGTCTACTGAAGAATCATCTGCTCTTGCATTTATGTGAGCAGCCGCCCCTTCCTGGCCCAGCTATGGGCACCTGCAGGATGTTGTCTTCAGACTGAAGTCACCTGAGCTTCTGTTTCTAATTGCCTGAGGGTGCACAAAGGGAAACAGAGAGAGAGATAGAGGGGGTGTGTGGGAAAGAGAGAGAGAGAGAGAGAGAGAGAGAGAGAGAGAGAGAGAGAGAGAGCAGAGGACAGGATGTCCTGTGTTGGGGTTTAGAAGCATGAGCGCCAAAAGATTATTTGCAGAATTATTTTCTGAAGTTAGTGTGTTCTCTCTAATAGTGCCAAGGGAAGGGAAGATAAAATCCTTCATCTTTAGATACCTCCAGAGGGAAGAAAAAGAAAAGTAATTCTTTGAAATAAATATGCTGTTGAAAAGTTATAAAAATAGAAACCTTACCTCCCTGCAGATGACAATATTAATGAAGTGGTTAATGTTTATTAGATGATTTTAAAATATTTTTTTATACTAGGGATTGAATCCAGGGGCATTCTACCTCTGAGCTACACTCCAAGAACTTTTTTTTTTCTGAGTTGCTGAGGATCTCACGAAGTGAATAAGGCTGGCTTGAACTTGTAATGCTCCTGTCCCAACGTCTTAAGGGATTATAGGCATGCACCACCAAGCCTGGTTCAGTACTTTCAATATGAAAAGCACTATACTAGGCACCAAACATATCTCATCTAAAAATAGCAACCAACACATGCGTTACTTTTAAAAAGTTCTGGGAGCTGCTATAGGCACTTCTTCCATATGATCTTACTCACTTTAGGGCACATCACTCCTATGAGGCAGAAGGACTAGTCTACTTTATAAATAAGAAGACTGAGGCTTAGTGAGAGTGCCCCAGGCTTGTCGCAGGTAAAACCCTAGTAACTGGCAGGGTCAGGAGGCAATTGAAAGGAGCTTCTATGATGTGTGGCCTCAATGACTGAGAAGACAGTGGGAAGATAGAAACTCTGCCTGGGGTAGTGCTATTCTTATGGAATACTAGATTCAGATAGGACTACAAAGAGCATCTCAGCTGATCCCCTCACTGCAAAAGATGATCAAGTGAGAGCCAGCTAGGAAGCAAAAAAGCTAGGACAAGCTAGGACTGTCCACAGGTCTCCTCAATTTCCATATGCAAAGCACAGAGCTCCTGCAGGATGGAAACTGACTGGAGTTGAAATCCAGACAAGGGAAGAAGTCATTACTCAGTGAGAGGCAGAGGAACTGCATCATTTCCTCCTCCTCTTCTCCAAATAAATAGCATTCGGCTCTATTACCCAAGGCCTAAATATGGCCGTGTGATATCAGTCTGTGAATTGGAGGCACTGAGAGGGCTCCGATGCCTAAAGATGGAGGATTAGATCAAACATGTCCAGTGGTATCCTGAGTCTGGTAAATGAAAGGCAGAAGTTTGTTTATATTCTGGGAAAACAGATGCTTCTGTAAGAGTTAATTATGCCCTTTTCAGTTGAGTTCCTTAGGTACAGAGATGCTATTGAGTTTTACCATTACATTCTGGTTTGGGGGAATCCAAGGATCAATGGAGCCCAAGACAAACTTTAGGGTTCGCCAGGGGAATCTCTTATATTGCTTTTGTTTATGTGCTTGTTTTGTTACCTGCAGGCTTAAGAATTGGAACACAAAACAAAGGAACACCTGTCCAACAATCCTCCCAGCCCAATTTTTAACTTTCTAGTGGCTTATCCCACATTTTTAGTGACTAAACCAGGACCCATCAGAGCTCCTGACACTTCTCAGGAAGCAAATGTCCTGCCCCACCACAGGGAGGTTCAAGCTGTCACTTGGATGCATCAGTATCACTAGGAATTTTCTATTTTCAGTCATAAGGTCATAACATTTTTCCTCTTCACATTGATTCTGACAGCAGCTTCAGAAGTACATTGAGAAACATATATGTGGCTTTTATTCTGTTTTTCTTATGCTCCTGGGGATGGAATATAAGATTTCTTTTCACACTTGGCCAGATATAAAATGCCATAAACAGCTGAAAATACTTTGGGGGATTACATGAATCCCATGAGGATGGATGTCAGTGTTTGCTATTAATTGTGTCAAAATTTCTGTTGCTTCCACATGAAGAGCGTTTTCAAAATAATGAACATTTGTATGGAGGGCTAGCTGAAAAAATAGATGGTTGGTGTTGATGATGATTTTTTGTGTTTTATTCTCTTAATAAGCACAAGATTGTGTATATCTAGACTGTTGAAAAGACCCTTTCTGACCTCCTTATGTCTTCCGAAGCAGACACACTAACCCTTTTCAAAAATATTCGTGTTTACTTTTCTCAGTAATCTACTCAACTCTAGTAATGCTATGGAAACATTTTTGAAAACTAAACTAACAATAAGTCAAATTGACAAAAGCCTACAAAATATAATTTCAGAAGATAAGACCCAGATTTGAAACTATATCCTCCAAGGCTATCAATAGTAGATAGAAAACTCTCTTGGCACAGGAAAACAAGGCATTTGGATTGTTTTTAATTACATGTGTATTGGTTCAGTGTAATTATATATAATAGTGAGGTTCAATGTGATTCACACATCCATGAACATAGCACTTGGTCTACATTCCATCCCATTCCCCCTTCCCTATACATGTTAGTGAGTTTAGTAGTGATACCTTCCTATATGGACACAACATAATTTGAACTGTTTCCTTCATCAAACCTCCTAATTGCCCCCTCCCCCCTCCTCAATCCTCTTCCAATATTCTACTAGTCTCTCTCCTTGCTTTACTGAAGTCCCTTATGTGTTTCCTTTTTTTTTTTCTTTCTTTTTTCTTATTTTGTGGGTCTGGGGATGGGACCCCAGGGCATTTGACCTTTGAGCTACACCCCCTGCCCTATTTTTATTCTTTATTTTGAAACAGGGTCTCACTAATTTGCCCAAGGACCTCACTAAGTAGCTGACGCTGTCCACAAACCTTGATCCTCTGGTCTCTGTCTCCCGAATGCTGGGATTACAAGCGTTTGCCACCACGCCCAGCTTATGTTTCCTATTTTATTTCTAGCTTCCATATATGAGAGAAGACACATGACTCTTTCTTTAACTGGCTGATCTCATTTACTATATTGTTCTCTAGTTCCATTCATTTTCCTACAAATTAATAAAGGTTATGTTAGGATTAAAATACAGGTCATCTCTGTTCTACATTGCTTGGGAACAAAATAGATGAAATTAACAATCTCTCTGATAAGATTAATCCATTTTAACATCTTGTTTACACTAAGGAAGTTTTGAACACTCCTCGAGTCTAGAACATTTGGTGGAATTTGGTGTGTTAACAGCTGTGGTTGAGTTCTTGTTTTACCTCGTAATGCTATGCAATTCCATATGTTGTATATGTCAAAACTGAAGATAATTTTTCTTTTGATCTAATAAACAAACAAATCCTGCTTCTCCAGGAGAGAGTTTTACAGCATTGTGCAAACTGAAGCTTTGTGTCTATTCAGAAATATTAATAATCTAATAAAACATACCTGTGGATTGTGAATGACAGCATATGGCATGCATATTTATGAGCTGTCACCTCCCAGGGCACATTTTATTGCCTTAGAGGAGCAAAGTAGATGCTGATTTATCCAATGTAAGGAGACATAGAATGGATTTTTGTCTCCTGAAAGCAAGAGCTTACAAATCATGATGGTAAATACAACTTTAAATGGGCACATATACATTACAATGAATATCAGACTGTTCCATGGCTTCTAATTCTGACACCACAGAAAACGGTGTGGATAAAAAAAAGTCTAAACCCAGATTTCTGCTCCATCAGTCATCAGTGGTTGAAAAGTTTAGGTTTGAGTTTCAAAGGGCTCAGCCCAGTGCTGCTTCTACCAGGCACGTTCTTTCATAAGTTAATCAACTTTCTCAACTAAGAACAACAGATAATTATAGTACCTATTCCTTTAGCTGACAGAAACAACTAAATGATGCTTTGATTAGGAGGTGTTGATCACATTTTTATACTATGCAATATTGTAAATAAAATAAATGCCCAATAATAAGAGACATAGCAAATGGTTTTACTCATGCAATAAGATGATATATTTAAAATGGTGCATTTATATTATAGATCACAGTTCAATTTTCCACACATAAAAAGAGACTTGTCCATAAATAAAAACTTGCAAGGAAATACATCAAAGTGTTAACTGAGTTTGTGTCTGAGTAATGGGACTTTAAGGAAGTAGTTTTATTATTTGTTGCATCTTACAGGATGATTTTATAACATTTTAAATTAAAAATATTATTTTATAAGCTGAAGGAACAAAGTTGGTTTGCCAGAGACAAACATATTTGCAGAAATAATCACCTACAATGAGAACAAGTGACTTGAAGTGAGTAGAACAATTTTGATAGCACAATACTATGCTGGTCAAAAGTCAGATGTTATCTATGAATCTTTATTCTACTTCTTGCCGGTTGTGTTATTTTGAGCAACTTACTATGAGCCTTTCACTGTTCCCTCCTCTGTAAAATTAATAATAGATAATATAAACACCTATATATAATATGACATATTGTATATCTCTTCTGTACAAATAAATATCATATAAATATGATATTATTGTACAAATAAAACATCTTTATATAAGTCCAAAAATAGATGCTCAATAAGTATTTAATAAATATTATGTCATTTTTAAGAGCCTAGGAAGATCTTCTCCAAGTATCCCTCTAAACAGGTTTGTTACCAATATACAAAAATCAATCCATAACTTTAATATAATAAGATTCATATATTTATTGATCATTTCTATTTATGGGCTTATTTGGGGGGTTGGTAATAATTTTTTGAGTTCTTTTTATATTCTAGTTAATTGTGCTCTATCAGAAGGATACTGGCAAAAAATTTTCTCCATTCTGTATGCTATGTGAGGTCAGTCAGTCTAAGAAAGTTAGGACTCATATGTTTTCTCTCATATGTGGAAGCTATAGAAAAAATAGGAAACAAAAACAACTTCAAATAAATGAGGAGAAACACCAGTTAGAATAGTGGACGGGGCTTGGGGAAAGGAAGTAGGGAGGGGAAAAGAAAGATCAAGGAAGAAAACAGTCCAAATAATGTTCTGTCCATACATGAAAGTATCACTACCAGTCTCACAACAAGTATGGGAGAGAGGAGCTGAGTGGGCTGGGATGTGGAAGAAAACACACCCAGTGAGGGGTGTATGTAGCAATATGTCACTTTGAGCCTTCCTATGATGTTTAACTACAATGCAACATTAAAAGTATAAAAAAGATTTTAGCATTTTATTCAAAAGCTACAGAAGAGTATTGTGGAACAAGCCCACAGGAGGATCCGTTTTTGCTCTAGGGAAAGGCAACCTGTATTTGACTTTGTCTTGATTAGGGCTTGGATGTAGTCAAGCTAGTTTTTAACTTGCAGAAGATAAACTGCAGATTATTTTTATCCAGTAAAGTTACAAATAATTTCTGTCTAGTAGAAATTAATTCAAGATTAAGATTTTTACTGTACTGCATGATATTAATTAGTTTTGAATCTAATTTTAGCATTATTTTAATATTCTTTTTCCTCATGAATATATATATGTGTGTGTATATATATATATATATATATATATATATATACAGTTCAAAGAGAAAATGGTATATATATATATATATATATTCTGTTTGAACTGGATTTACCATCCTGCTAGTTCCCTTATTAATGTGATAAATAAATCTTTAGTATATGCTCACTATATAAGTATATGTGAACGATGTTTTTAATTTATCTAAAATTATACTTTTAATACTGATATTGAACATTTTTGCTATTATGACTTTATTCCTTGTGTTGAAATTATTAACAGATGCTTAACTTTGCCAAGGTCACTGCAGGATCCCTAAGAACTTTTCAGGTACAAGGTCAAAACAATTTTTATAGCCACAAGACAATGCAATTTACACTTTCACAGGTGTTGACATTTGCACCAATGGTGCAAAAGGAACCATGAGCAAAGAGCTTGTACTTTGCCACGACACTAATGTGTTCCCATAATTATATTGTTCACTAAGTGGAAAAATGGAACTCCTCCCTTTTTTGTGAGATGCCACCTTTTCTTCTCGTAATGCAATAAAAACCATAGAATGTGATAGATTGAGAGCGGAAGCAGCTGCAAGAATCCTGCTGTTTTCTACTAAGCCAGAAACTACCCAGAGCCAGAAGAATTTTGAACAGTACTACTCCCCTCCCTGGATCAAAAAACCTATATTTCATTTTAAAATGATCTAGAACTGGCTTCCACAAAAAAAGAAAGCCAGTATAATTAATAACATCTTTGATGAAGTAGTTAAATGTTCCAATCTTATTAAATCTCAACACTTGAATATATATTTTAATATTCTATGTGATTAAAATGGAAAGTATGCAAAAATCCTTCTTGTTAACTGCCAAAGCAGTCTCCATAAAAAGCATTGTGTCACTGAGGTGCAGGCTCAATTAACGTATTTTTTTTTTATGAGACATCATTTTTATTCTAAAGGATAACTGACAAACTATAGTTATTCAGACTTGGTTTTCTAGCAGAAATTTTCCCCAGAACAAATGAAATATGCCTATAATACTGGTACATGGGAAGTTGAGACAAGAGGATTGCGGTTTGAGGCTAGCCTCAGCAATTTAGCATGGTGGCATATGCTTGTAACCCCAGTACTTGGGAGGCTGAGACAGGAGAATCACAGGTTGATGACCAGCCTAAGCAACTTACTGAGACCCCCAGAAACTCAATGATACCCTGTTCCAAAAATAAAAATACAAAGGCTTAGAGGTATAGCTCAGAGGCAGAATGTCCCTGGGTTCAGGGACATAAAGAAGTTAATAAACGTCTTTAAATCTTCAGCAAGAGTCCGGGTTCATGTGTATTTAACCTTAGTTCAGGACAAGAACCTGCAGTTTTTCTGTTTTGGGTTTTTTGTGTGTGTGTTTTGAGGGAAATTGTGTCCGGAACCTTAACAGGGGCCCTTGGGGACAGTTTCCCCAAAACTATATCATCTGAAACCATAATATATTTGGCACCCAACGTCTTGGGGCAAAGTGGGGCACGTGGCTCTGTACTTTTCATGGGACTTTTTGGTCAGTGGGTCAGTGGGCAACAGCAGCTTTAGCTCCAGCTGTAGAGCTTTTGAGCTTTAAAACAACTATAGAGCAGCCTTTCCATCACTGCATCTATGAAAGTGAATTCCAGGGCATCTCGCCGGTGATCCTGGTACCACCGCACCCCAAAAGTTATGTACCTTTCTGGAGCAATAAGGAGTTCCCCCAGAATGACAGTTGATCTTCTGACATCTGGGAGGCATTTCTGGTTCATGGGGACCCCCCAATCAAGGAATTAGCCCATGGTCAAATCCCCTCCAGGAAGTAAACCCTTTAAATAGCATAGGCTTGATAGGCCCAATGATTGCCTGTCCATTCTGCCCAGATAGAAGATGGGACACTCTTTTAAAAGCCTTTTACAAAGTTAAATCTAAAAAGAAATGTCCGTGGTCCACCTTCAGAAAGCTCCCCAAACAGGAGATACCAGCTAGCACCAAAAAGGAGATGCCAGCCACCACCCATTTCTAAAATGGTAGTGAGTAACTGCTCCCCCCAGCAGGGTATAGGGAGATAAGCTAGCTTGCTTTAGGCGGCAGCATCTAGGAAGCTTGGCCATTAGCAACTGTGCCACATGCACCCTGTTGATCTGTGAACTATGGCAGTTCCTAGTCCCCAGCAGCTATTGGAAGCCTGAATGGATAAGCTTCTCCAAGAGCTCAAGAAAAATCCTGAGTCAAAAGTTTTAGCCAGATAACTGCCAGGCAGGCTTGCTAGGTGAATGGCCGCACCCAGGAGGCATTGTCCAGCATTCAGCAGGCAGTTACAGCTCTATTTGCATAAGAAAGCCCTCAGGAGAGGAAGCTCTGGAGGAGGCCACGCCCAACCACATGGCAGCTCAGGATTCTTAGACACACCAAAATTACAGAATATTTTCAGGGAAGCAAATTAATAAGGTTATTTTGTAAAAAACGGCAATATTTTCAGCTAGAAAACCTCATTGAAAAGAGGGACGGGTAGGAGGGGCAATGCAGGGCAGAATGGAGGGTGGCTAAAAGTTCAAGCTTGCATTGCCCCTCTGGTGGACTGTGAGTTTATTCTCATGGTTCCATGCACACAGGCATCCCAGCTGGATGCCCCCAGTTGGGCTACTAGCTTTAGGCAATGCAGGAAACTTAATCCAGACAGAGAAGGGCCACGCAGCTCAATTAGACACCAGAATATGGAGAAAAAGGGAAAGGGTGGCAAAGCCCCTTCCCATTTAATACTCTCCCGGTGGGCAGCAAACTGGTGGGAAATGAGACCATCCTCAAGGCCTACCCCCACACACAGGGTGCAGAGACAGGAGGATGACCTTTTGAGCACAAAATACCTCTCCATCTTAGATGGGATCCCAGCAATATCCTAAATGCTAGGGTAATTGATTTTAGACTGGCAAACTCTGGGAAGTAGGGTAGACCTTGCCCAGAGAGGCCACTAAAACCCCACCCTCTCTCTCTCTCAGATGGGATCCCAGAAATACAAGGTGGAAGCCGGATCTCCACTCGCATGTGTTCTCCAAAACTGGGAAAAGTTTGATCCCACAACACTAAAGAAAGCTCTCATTTTTTCTGCACCCAAGTATGGCCACAGTATGCGGTGGGGGATGGAGACACGTGGCCCCATCAGGGAGGTTTAAATTATAACACTATTTGGCAACTAGATCTATTTTGTAAAAAGGAGAAAAGATAGATGGAAGTAGCTTATTTTTAGCTGTTCTTTAATCTTCGAGACCACCCAGATTTCTTTAATGATTGCAGGGTTGACAATTATGGCAGCCTTGGGTACAGTAGTGTGGGAAGGGAGAGGTTAGAGTTCGATCTGTTCACATGCAGTTCTTTCTTAAGGGCTGAGTGTAAGGCTACATCACCAACTCAAATAGGTGCTGGCAGTCTTAGTCAATTTTTTATCTGGTAGAAGGGGAGGTCTTCCTTAAGACAAAGACTACTACTGCAGGCTGCCAATTTGGTTTAACAGGGACTTGAAAAGGGAAAGACAGATGGGAAAAAGCCATGAAAGAACTCTGGACGAGCATAGAAGCCTAGGCTCAAGTCTGTTTTAGGGGTGGAGAACAAAGACATCTCTGGCGTAAATGCCCTCTACCATGAGGCCGAAAAGGCCCTCCAAGGCCTGGCTCATATAACAAAGGGGGACCATTAAACGGCTGAGCGCCCCCAATTCTGGAGGGAGCTGGGGTCCCTAGATGTAGGTTCCTAGTGATTCCTCCCAACTCCCACCACCTGAATTAAGACTAAAGATCCTTAGGCGATCAGAGTGAGGTCTCACAGAAGGCCAGATGTAAGGCATTGCCCTTCTTTCCCAGCCCAAGATCTAAAAGCTTAGCTAGGGTGAGAGGCAGATCAGACCATCCTCCAAACTATTTTTTACCCTATACTCAGCCTGCAGGCACCCAGGATGACCTCCAGTTCTCCCATTCTCAGTTAAACTAGAGATTTCAGCTCTTCTCAGGAAATCAACTTTTTTTTTTCTTTTTGCTGGCTACACTAAAGTTATTGTTCAAAGTTTTAATTTCAACCAGTCTTAGCTGAACTATAAACTCCTAAAAAGCTGTGCAAGTAGACCTCTGAAATGTGATTAAATACAATATACATTGCTTTAAAAGTTCTTTATCCTTTGACAAAATTAATGTTTTAGACACTAGTGATGTTTATCTGATATCCTGATTTTCTGTGGTAATTTATGATACAGTTTTTAAGGTGTGTTATCAAATATGATATGCATTGTCCTTTTAATTTTATTCCTTTTGCAAAACAAAGGCTTTGAGGTGCTAGTGATATTTACCTAATGTCTTAACTTTCCATGGTTATCTATAATTCAACAAAATGCTCTAACTTCTTAAGGTTTAAAGTAACATGTTTGTTTATGTATGTGAAGATGGTTTTAATAGTTAAGAAGAAACAGGTTTCTAGTAAGTCTAACTCTCTTTAGACCTCTGGAGGCCATTTTATTCAAACTTATGTTTGGCCCATAGTCAAATGGTTTTCAATGAAGTTAAAACCATTAAGTTCCAGGATTATACAGGCACTCAGATTTGTGTCTTTTAACTTTTCCTATACTAATTTTTATACTCATTTTTCTGGATTAATTAAACAATGAGGCAGTTCATTTTGGTCTTTTTCCAATTGTAACATGTTCAATTGCTAACAGATCTTACAGCCTCTAGCTACAGCAATGACACAGTGGCAATAGAAAATTCCTTAATATTACAGTGCTGGGCAAATCATAGTTCTCCCATAGGCCTGGTAATCTGGGTTAAAAAAAAAATACAATAACAATATTTTCTCATATAGCTCAACAGTTGAGATTTAAAAATTTAACAGATCAGTCAAAGCCTTTTAATACCAATTTTTCTATTATTCTACCTCAAGCTAGGTACTTGCACCTATAAACTAGGTACTGGCACCTATAAGTGCATTAAAAATTCAAAAACAGTACCCTAATCATATAACATATAAGAAATCATCTAAAATCTTTATTCAGATTACCCCAAAGCTTCTTTCAGGTCTCCACAGTACTAATTTCTGGATTCACATGGTGCAAAATAAACTAAATACATCCCACTTTTGTGTATTTCAGCCTATGTCAGCAAAACGAGTTTTAACTTCTCATTTGAGTGCTATATTTAGGTTTTCATGGTTAACCTGTATTGTGAGTGTCTTCTCGTAGGCTGAAAGCTTTCAGACATCAGATGGTGGTATGAGCACACAAGAGGAACATCTATTAAAGCCCTTTGGATGGTCATAGATGCACACGGCATGGACCCATCTGATTCCCCCATGCCAACTACATGCATGAATGTTACCCTAAAGCTGGGGCCCCCAACTTTATCCCTGTTCAGCTAGAAGCAGTTTATGACTGACTCGATGTCCTTATTTCTTTGCTAAGGGGTACATTCATGTGATAGAAATGAGGGAAAAATTAATGGAAATTGAGCTCATGTTAAATGTTTTTAAAATTGTAAAAGTCAAAATGTATTTGCTGTATCTACCTTTGGCCTGACAGGTGTCAGGAAGTTACTAGACAGGGGGGAATGGACCAGTATTGGGAATGTCCTAGGAAGATTTGAGAAAGCTCTGATTAATATATTTCAAAAACTGGTGAAAGGCCGGGCACGGTGGCACACGTTTGTAATCCCTGAACTTGAGAAGCTGAGACAGGAGGATCGCACAGGTTTGAAGCCAGCCTCAACTACTTAGTGAGGTTCTCAGCAACTTAGTGAGACCCTGTTTCCAAATAAAGTGTAAAATATAGGTCTGGGAATATAGCCCAGATGTAGAAAGCCTCTGGGTTCCATGCCCAGTACCAACAAAAAACAAACAAACAAAAAAAACCCAAAAAAACTGGTGAAAGGACTTGGTTTCTGCCAAAAAATGCAGGCAACTGTTCCAGTGTAAATTAACCTAGCTAAAGGTAATTAGCAAGTCTATAGGAGAGGGGAACTAGGGCTTCCCCATCCTTATTCTAAAGACAGGTTTACATAATAATTTGATATTCTAACTAGGATGGGAGGAGGGGGTTGACCTTCGACCTTCATGAAAGTAGACACCTTGGTGGAGGAGGAGTCTTACAGGGTTTTTACTACCTCACAATTACGTGAACAAGATGGAGGGTGTCGTGTATAAAAAAGTCTGGTCCACATGTTGTATCTTTGATGAATTTGCTTGACACCCCCCCCCCCCGTGCCATTTCTGAATGGAATGGGGCTTTAACTGTCTTCTGTATTTCTATCTTTTTAATAAACTTCTTTAAACCTTTAAAAATAAATAAATAAATAAATAAATATATACAATGCTTATTTAAACAAATATTTACTTTATGAATATACGCACAAAAGGCTTTCCTTTACAATACTGTTGATATTAATCCTATCTCTGTGTGTTAATCTATCACTAAACATACAAACATTATCCATGTTTACACAGATGTCTGTTCTAGGAAGCCAAGGGGCTACATTTCATTTTCAGTTGATTCAAATGAAGTCAATGTCTTTATCAAGATGCTATTAAAACTCCCTTATTGACTGTATTTCATTTTTTTCTACATTTAATTGCTATCACAATGAAGAATCAGTTTTCCATTTAAGTGTCAGGTGAAATAATAAAATAATGAGGAAGTCATCAATGTGATTTCATAATTTATGTTCAGAAAGGGTACCCATAATTCCAATCACACTCCAAACCCCAAAGACCTTGAATTACAGGCTGAAGCAAAGGTCTGGAGAGCAACAGGTGAAGATCTCTCCTTAGACCAGCTCTCCTGGTGTATTGGTTATTGGCTTTTAAAATTAATTTTCATGTATTCTTTGAAAACCAAGAAATCATCCCCAAGATTCTGAATCCAATATATTGACTTATGCTGGTTAACAGGGAAAAGAAAAAGAAAAACCTGAGGGAAAAGTATATAGGGACCCAATCTCACTGATTAATTGAAAAAAAAAATTTTTTTTTCAGGTCTGGGGATGGAACCCAGGGGGATTCGACCTCCAAGCTACAGCCCCTGCCCTATTTTTTATTCTTTATTTTGAAAGCGGGTCTCACTGAGTTGCAGAGGGCCTCACTAAGTAGCTGAGGCTGTCCGAGAACTGTGATCCTCCAGGTCTCAGCCTCCCGAATGCTGGGATTACACGCGTGCGCAACCACGCCCGGCTAATTGAAAAAATTTTTGTTGTTGTTTTATTTCAGTTTTCTTGGTCAAGTTAGACTGAAAATTATGGTAATGGTGATGATGACAATGATGATAAGAAAAAAAGACTACGGGCTTATTGTTGGAGGAAAATGCAGTATTGACTACATTTCATTTTGCTGATCAAGGGCATTTAAATATTGGTTTTCTTCTATCTCCACTATTTAGTAAAATAAAAAGTATTTTAGTAAAAAAAATATGAAGATGAGAATAATTCAGAGTAAAGGAGTGTTTTTCCTAAAATAGCTAGTTAACAACTTTATGTTGATTAGATATAAAGGCAGAATTTATATGTGTAGTTATATACTCCTGAAGGGGGGAGAGAGAGGGAGAGAGAGAGAGAGAGAGAGAGAGAGAGAGAGAGAGAGAGAGAGAGAATGCTCTGATTATGCTGGGAACTTAAAATGTTTGATACATAGGCAACTAATATAAATGGTTCATGCAAAATTAGCTTTTTAGAAGAAGAGAGAATAAAGAATAGGAGGTATAATACAAACAGGTAAAGGTTGGTGCAGTACTAAAAATTGCCTTCCTTCCTGGCTTTTTGCTTTATTTTATGTTCTTCTACTTCAGTACCAGTTTTAAATTAGTGCAGATAAACCTCTGAATTGCCCATGACCGTTGCAAATGGATCTTCAAGAGCACAACTGGGATGTAAAATAATATTAAATAATATATTCAGATGCACATGCTACCATTCAACAGACCTTGAACTTATGTCAAAGCAAGAGCTCAGATTGTAATTTCTTTAGAAATACTTCAAGAGATTACTAGTCAAGCAGAAAAACTTTCTCAGCAATGAAATTAGCAAGGGGTCCTCAGCTGAATCACAGTAGCAACTATGTATATAAATAAGTCAATAATAGGCTTTTAATCAGAGAATAACCTTTCATATAAGTTGCATGATTTTAACACAATATTCTAGCCTTGGAAACCAATAACTTACAATGAGTGCCTTCACTCCCCTCTCCTACATCCACTGGAGCCTATTAACCATGCTTCTCTCTTCCAACCACGTGCATTTTGATCAACCCAGGGCTGGTCCTACCAAATGGCTCTATTTGCATAAATTATAAAATGCTTTTGTTAGTCCCGCTCTGTATTTTCTGTTGCAATGTTTAAACACATTGTCAGTAATGTCTTTTCTTTAGGAAACTCCACTGGCTTACTCATTCAATATGTATTGAGTTGCTTTTCTGCAATAAATTACATGTGGTTCCTTGTGTACATATCTAAGTGCCTAGGATAAGGGGGCAATTAGGAAGAATTGACCTCTAAAAACGTACAGATTGGTGGAGAAGACAGAAAAGAAGTCACTATTTACAGCGTAGGAGGGTAACTATTGAGCAAAGGATAGTAACAGAGCTGTAAGGACATAGAGAAGTGGGATACAGACTCTCACTGGAAAAAGCATATTCATAAACTTTAAAAAAGAGAAAGCATGCTTGGGAGTCCTGAAGGATGAGCAGAACTTCATTGAAGTTAATGGAGGTTGGGTGAAAATATATATATCAAGAAAGAGAAGAACAGGCCTGAGTCTATTAAGTTGTAAACCAGAATGAAATACTATAAGATGCAAAGAGCTGGTGAATCTGACAGAAAGTGGCATTAGCCAGAGCTCAAGAGGAAGGAGAGCTCAGACCATAGATGCTCTAAAGGCTGAACAAAGAACAACACAAAACTATGATTCCCTGAGTAATTAAAAGAAAACAGATTTAGGTATGTTCAGAATCTTACACCTAGTAAGCAAACTTTGTGACAGATTTAAAACAAGGGTTATATATGTTTATATAATTTTCTATATTAAAAGATATTTTATTATTGTAATATAGTAAATGAATACATTTGTATATAAATATATTTATATAATATATTATATACTTATTTTACACATTACAATATTATATAAAATATTTTTTATCCACAATATTATTTGTAGTATTGTATCATATAGAGTCTATGTATTATATATACAATGTGTATATAATATTGTGTTTATTATATTATATATGATGATGTATTACATAAACTAATGTTAGGTTATGTAATATAACACTATTATATTTGTTATACTATATATTATATAAACATATAGCCATATAAAATATATATTTCTTTCTATATTTTAGATTATAAATTATATACTTTTAGTATGTATGTATGTATGTATGTATGTATGTATTGTGGTAGCAGGGATTGAATTCAGGGGCATTCTACCTCTGAGCTATATCCCCAGCCCTGTATTTTATTTTTATTTTGAAACAAGGTCTTTGTTGGGAGTGGTGGCGGTCATGCTTGTAATCCCAGCAATCAGGAGGCTAAGATTAGAAGATCGTGGTTGGAGGGCAGTCTCGGCTCCTTAATGAGGCCCTCCACAACTTAGTGAGACTCTGTTTCAAAGTAAAGAATAAAAAAATAGGTCAGGGGGTATAGCTCAAAGGTTGAATGCCCCCGGGTTCCTTCCCTAGACCCATAAAAAAAAAAGAAAGAAAAAAAAAAGGGTCTCACTTAGTTGCAGAGGGTCTCAAAGACTAGTTGAGGCTGGCTGTGAACCCGCGATTCTTCTGTCTCGGCCTCCCACGTACCCCAAGTACCAGGATTACAAGCGCACACCACCATGTCTGGGTTATTTTTATAATGTCTAAGTACATAAGTATTTTATAATACAATATAGTAATTGCATTAACATCTTTATTACATAATTGTTTATATACTTCATATATATTAATATATTGTTTTATGTTAATATATAAATCTGGAAAATATATAATAATATATATCAATTCATATTTATACCGTTGCATTACTACCTTAACATTGACTTGCAATATTAAAATGAAACTCCATTTGGTTCTACTGATCCAGGCCAAGTTCTAGTCTGCCATGTGTAAATGCAGATATACATGGCCCATGTTTATCTGTTAATTTTACATTTTTGCAGAGCAGTGGTGCTACTGATCATTTTACACTGATACACTTAATAAAAGCTTAAGTTTCTTTAGTGGTTTTAAAGCAACCCCATTAAAAATTCTATACTGGTCATTTTATTCACGTCTAAAGTAATTTAGCCTATACAATATAAAGTTTAAAAATATACCAGAATCCAGTTAATCACCAAACTAGAAGAATAGAAGTAACAGGTTTTGCAACTATTAGCAAATTTTATCTCTCGGAGTTAAGAATCACACAACTCAGAACCACAAGTTACTAACATTACTGGGAATCAAAGTTCTATTTTTTTCCATCAAACTTAGTAAGATGTTCTTACTAGAGCTACTATAAAGAGTAAATAAGTATGGTACTTGTGATAACAACTTCTAAGCACTCATTTCAAAGTTTCTACCTCCAAAATATGTCATCCATATACCTGTGCAGGTTTTGAGCTGCAGATCTGCCTTGACTACCCTCTCTTTCTTGCATGCCCTCATCTGGTATGTGAGCAAATCCTCTGAGTCCACCCTCAGAACATACCTAAAATCTCCTCCTCCTCACCACCTACACCCTCCCACATGAATTCAAGCCACCATCATGCACACACAGCAGTCAAGGGGTTCTTTTAGCCTTTTGATCAGACCATGTCTTTCCTGCTTTCAAGATGCCCAATACCTGCTAATCTTGCTCAGCACAGAAGGAAAAATCTTCACAGGGATCTCCACGCCTTTATTTTATCTGACTCCTATTCTTTCTCTGATGTTTTTCTCTCACTCCTGTGCTCCATCCATTCCAATCACCCAGCTTTTCTTGTTTTTCAAATATGTTAAAAAAAAAATACTCCTGTCTCAAGGTTTGGCTCTCTTCCTGGATTACAGGACCTACTTTCTTGTTTCTTTTATGTCTCTACTCAAATATCACCTTACTACTGGTATCCTCTCTGATTTCTCTATTCTGTGCATCGGTCATCCCATCTATTTGGGAGGCAGAGACAGGAAAATTCCAAGTTCAAGGCAAGCCTTGACAAATTAGTGAGACACTGTCTCAAAATAAAAACTCAAAACAAAAGGGCTGGGAATATAGGTCAGTCATAGAATATCACTATGTTTAATCCCAAGTCTCCCCCCCCCAATAAAATTAAACATAAACTAACCACACATATTCAAGAGAAATTAAAAATATATGTTCAAATAAAAATTTGTACACAGCAGTATTATCCATAATAGCTAGAAAGTGGAAGCCATCCATATGTTCATCAGTTGATGCATAGATAAACAAGATGTGATACATCCATTCAAGGGAATATTATTCAGCCATAAACTATGAATTACATATGCTAATAATGGATGAAACTTGAAATCATTTTACTTATGTATAATCTTATTTATATAAAACACCAGAGAAGACAAATACTGAGACAGAAAGATTAGTGATTGTCTAGAGTAGGGGCAAGGAGATTGGGGTGGGGAAGATGAGGAGACTGCAGGTGATAGCTAAAGACGGTAGGGTTTCTTTTCAGGATGATGAAATGTGGGGAGCCATTAAGGTTTTCCCCTTATCTTTACTAAAAGCATACTTCTGACTGTCCTCGCCCAGAGTCAACAAGGTTTGAGGCCTTGAAAGCTTCAAGGTTACTAGTGCTTAAGATGATATTGTTCTGTCTGAGCTAAGACTAGGTTTGTGTTGCATCAGGGTATTGTTTGACCTGCCCGGACATTGGAATTTTTCCCTCCAGGGTAACCTAAAGCAAAAACCTATAAATACCACTAGAGAAAAAGCCCTGTTATCGGCCAGTAGAGATATCGACCCGGGAGTTGACTGGTGATCCTTACATGCTTAGGAATAAATCATATTTGGAATTTAATTCTTAAGAATTATATTATTTCATCCTCACTCCTCTCTTTGGAACCCATACTTTTGCCAGCTGGCTCCGGCAATGAAAATGTTCTAAGATTGATTGTGAAGATGTTTTCACAACTCTGCAAATATACTTTTTAAAATCACTTCATTTGCTGGGCATGGTGAAGCACGCTTGTAATCCCCATACTTGGGAGGCAGAGAAAGGAGGATTTTGCAGGTTCGAAGCCAGCTTCTCTGGCTTAAGAGACCCTGTTTCAAAATAAAATATAAAATAGGTCTGGGAGTGTAGCCTAGAGGTAGAAGAGTTCCATCCCCAGTACCAAAAAAAAAAAAAAAAAAAATCATTTTATTTTACACTTTAAATGAGTGAATTGTGTAACACATAAATTACCTTTATCTCCCCCTTTTCAATAAAAAAGGAGAAAACAAACAAACAAATAAATAAATAAATCAGCACTCTTCCTTAGCACACCCTTTTCCCTTGCCTTGCCTTATTTTTTGTCCAGGCCTCCAGTCGCTGAACACATCCCCCTAGGGACTATTCTATGTCCTTTCAAAGCACAAGGGAGCATTGTACTTCCCTTCCTCTTGGCCATTAGGCACAAACATTTGATTTGTATCTGGCCAGTGAAATGTGGTCTATGTCTTCTGAGTAAAGCTTGTTATGTGAAGCTCCAATGCACAATTTACCATGCTCCTCATTTTTATACTTTTATTGGTGCATTGTAGTCTCACATCATAATGTAGTTCCTAAAGATAGTGATATTCAAGCACAAAGTACTTGCTGGGCTTTCCCCTGGCTCCCTCCCCACCTCCTTCCCGATAGATATAGGGTATTGAGATTGGCATTGGTATTCTCACATTTGTACATAACGTCTATGGAACACTGATTCTGCCTCACTGATCCTTCCTCTCCTTGCCCACTTCCCCAGACCACCTCCCTTGCTCCGCTAAAGTTTCTCCTCCATTATCTGAAGTCTCTCTGGTATCCTAATTATTCCCAACTTCCACGTATAAGAGAAAACATATGACCCTTCACTTTCTGTGACTGGCTAATCTCACTTAACAATACATTTCCCAGGTCTATCCTGAAACTTCTGTCTTCAATCCCTGTATAAGAGAATTTCAAATCCTCTCTATTAACCTACTTTGAACATGTATTAGTGAACAATAAGAACACTGGTACTTGGTTAAGCCACTGATGTTGGGGATGTTTCTCTTATGGTAGCACAACCCAGCTAGCTGATCCTGATGAATCTATCACTTGCTACATATTTACCTTCTCTTTCACGTGTTATCTGATTTCCTCACCAAAACACAATCCTCTGGAGAGCAGGTCCTTTGTTTATTCTCCTATCAGATCTATCTAGCGCAGAGGAGGACATCTGGTCCATTTTGTATGTCCAATAACTTGGTGGAATAAATGAATGCATGGATGAATGAGGTCTTAACATGTGTTAAGTCCTATTTTAAGTGTTTTATAGCTGTGAGTTGATTCCCACATTGCTATCCTACAAAATTTGGTTTAGTGTTATTATGTCCATTTTGAAGAAAACAAGGGAATGATGGTATCTGACACAAAGTGGAAAATTAGTAAATATAATTTCTATATCTTTCCTACGAGTAATAAGATTCCACTACCCTTCCCTAAGAAGTATTCAATAAATAATAAAGAATGGACTTATAGAGATGTAGTATCATAGTATCTACTGAATCAAGCTAAAAGCTGGTTTTTACCTTCATTGTGTTCTAAAAGTGTTGTACCACTGAGGGAAAACACTACAAATTATTTCAGTGGTAACAGGTATCACATTAAAGTTAACATTTACTTGTAATATTCTAAGCCTCTCCATGGGTATATATTCCTGATGTAAATTCCTGTTTTAGCCCAAGCTGATTGCAGAAGTCAGAGAGAACGTGTGAATAAAAGGCAGTTGTGTAAGTGTGTACTGAGTCTCTGAAGAGAAATCAGATATCCAAGGGTTTGAATCCCAACTTGGAAACGTATTAGATTTGGCCCACAGATAGGTGATTGAGGGGCTCCAAGAGTCCATGTTCTCAATATACAATCAGGATATTGACATCAGTTAATTAATATCAGTTAACTTCACCATAAGGAGTAAATGAAGTTATACATATAAAGTATTTGATAAAATGTTAATCAATAAAAGGCAGTTATTTATAGTAAAAAAAAAAGACAGATGTGAGATTCTCTTCATTCTGCCCTTCTCTGTAACAGTCTACTAAAATGTATTCTGAGAAACACTAATTCTGTGGAATTAAAATAGCTGTTACAAGAAAAGGTGTTTACTGCGACCGCTGTGGTAGACCAAACTTGAGAAGCATAGCGCGGTTTCCAATTGCATGAATTCTAGAGATGCACAGCCCTGGCATCCTTCCTATATCCTAGGTATGTAAGTATAGGCCACCTCACCCTTCAGGGCCTTGGCCTCAACATCTGTAAAGTATATAAATCATGTTATCTAACATATAGGGCTAAGTATTAAATTAAATCATCTATATATTGGGTAACTATATAACTTGCCATCCAAACTAAGATACTGCTTCCACCCAGTGTTTTATTATGAAAACTTTCAAACATATAGAAAAAATAAAAGAACATTCATACACAAACATATATATCTACCACTTAGGTTCCATGATTTATAATTTCCAAAATTTCTTTATCATATCATTTGTTTTACTGGGACACTTTTAACAATGAAAGGCAACACCGTGCTGATTGGATATAGAATGTCCCCTTAAGAGATTATGTATTAGGCTCAGGGTTGACATGTAATGGATTTATCTGGATGGTGTCCAGGCCAGTATGATATGTCTGGGGAAGGTGGACCCCTGAGGCATGGCCTTGCGGGTTATCTACGGTTCCTCTTTCCTTTCCTGGTGTCATCTCTCTGCTTCCAGCCTCCATGACCTAAGGAGCAGAGCCCCTGTGCTCTTTCTCTCTCTGCTTCTCACTGCCATCCCCTGAGATACAGATCCCAGCCTCACGTGGACTGAACCCAGAAGTTCTAAGGAAACCATAAGCAAACAATTTTCCTCCTCTAAGTTGAATGGTCAGGAGGATTTTTTAGATTATGGCACTGAGAATGTTGGCTAATACAGACACTACTAATATATATGGCGAGGACAGACAGGTTGTACTGGGGCACTACCAGGCACATTTGCTGTTTGGTCTCCCTAAGTCTAATTTATCTACCGCAGTGATGTGAACATCATAAGTAGACAATAAGCAATAGTTATTATAGCTTCTAGTTAAGTTTGGACTGTTCTAGATTAAAAACACACATAATGCTCTGTTCTGCAGATATGACACTGAATAAAATATTTCTCAATTACTTATTTCAGTAGTTGCGGGAGATTGCCTCCATATCATTGCAACTTTTATTTGGTAGCACCCCAAAGACTCAATGATTATAAGTGGTCACAGTGGCATCTTCGCTCCACCTTTATATCCTTGAGAAAATGAATAAATCCTAGACTGTCTTGGTGTGAAGACATAAAATGATACTAGAGAGTTCGTCCACCACACAGTAAAATAACACTTATTTTTGCTTACAAGTTCCCAACTGACTACTCAATAATTGGCCCACACAAGTTCAGCCTCCATATCCAGACTCTTGCCTAATTGTTTGTAGCCAAATGGTTTATCAAGAGGATTAAAGAATAGGCTCAATGGTGAGGTTTGAAGACATCAGCCAAGTTGGCAAAGGAGAAATATACTTACCAGTTAATATTATGTTGTGAATAACCATAAAAGCAAAAAAAAACCCAAACTACCATGTAATTAGCACTTACCATATACCAAATAATATGTTCCTCATTGGACACAGAGCATATCTAGACTTGACATCAAGGATTGAATTTGAGTCTCTTTCCTTACAGTCTTTGTCTATGCAACATTTACTAGGTCATTTAGCCAGCTCACCTATAAAATCTAGACAAGAATATCTTACCACCCAGCTTCCCAAAACTTTTGGCAGGATTAAATATTATATCATACATAAATGTACTCAGCTACATACTTTCATATAGAATATATTGTTTTATTATAGTTATTTCTTCTTTATTAGTACTCTGAAAACCATTTATGCTTATCTACTGGTTCAGTTTAGTATACTATGTAGAAAATACTAAGATCTGGGGAATTTCTACATGGGAAAGGAAAGAAATACTTCTTCATTATAATAAACAATATGATAACATAATAAGGAAGCACTTTTCCTACCACATGTACAACTTATGACTCATTGGCTTGAGGTTCTCTAATATTCATTGAGTCCCATGATCCCTGAATTCCTCATCTTTAAAGTAGAGATGGTATCACCTACATTTTAGGATTGGTTATAAGAATTCAATGTGGCATGACTTGTAAAACAAGTCATAAAATGAAAGGCATTTCACAAATATAAAACATAATTATTCTTTCTATGTACTGAAATATTCAGTTTCTATAATGTATAAATTTAGACTCTAGAATTTCTAATAATTAGCATTTAAGCTGCTCCCAGAATGTATATATTTTATATTCTATTTAGTAAGGCATTTCCTTAATTTTTAGTAGTCTGCAGTACTTCTAGACAAATCTAAACTGGGATACAAAAAATGTAGAATGTCATAAATATTTTGCAAAGACCCTCCCAAAGTAGCATTTATAACCTGATTCCATTTAACAGTACTAAGCAATACTAGTTGGAGATGTCCCCCATCCCACAGAGAGAGTGATAGAATTCTACTAGCTGAGAGATCCTGTTTGCAGGAAAAAATGAAAATGAGAAATAGTGAATGCTGTCCTGTGCCCCAAATATGCTTTTTTTAAGTTTATAAAACATATGTTCAGTGGCTCCTAGAAGGCCATTCTGTAGCTGTTTGCTGATAAGTATCTTTAGCATTGTCTTATAATGAGATTGCAACTAAAAGAGAGAGAGAGAGAGAGAGAGAGAGAGAGAGAGAGAGAGAGAGAAAGAGAGAGAGAGAGGCTGTAAAGTTTTTGTTGTATAACAAAACTTTATACAAGTCCTATGAACATATTTTATTATTATTATTAATTCTATTACTTCTATTCCAGAATGGGCGTATCTACCATGAAAGAAAAAATGAAAGCCTCATCACTCCATGCCCTTTTTGGAATCCCATTTATATCTCTTAACTTTGTGGCAATCAGCCTCATCTGAAAAAAGGGGTCTGGTGATCTTTCCTCCTTGTTGCGAAGATAAGTCAGGGACCACTAGATCATGGTCAGCATTAAATAAATATGTTATCTCCAACTTCCCATCTTATTTCAGTCATTGCCTAATTAATTCCTTGATTCATTCATTTTTTATAAAGCAATAAAATGCAGTGATTCCCACTTGTGTGAAATGCCTCTGAATTTCAAATTCTTCAGTTGTAAACTGGGCTCCATGGAAGTGCCCTTGGCACTAGGGTACTGGTAGAGTGTCTGAAAGAGACGGATGGACAAAAGGCAAAGCTGAGGGCTCCTGCCCGCTAGCCTTAACCATAGCAATTCCATATTTATCTACTTTACAGACTAAGATTTCCTGCAAGATTCTCATGTAAAGAAAGAATTCTACTGGGGGAAAACAAAGGAAAGAAAGAAAATATCTGAACCAACTAAATAGTGAATGCCAGGTTTCCATTTCCCTTCAAAGTTCTAATGATTCTAAGTTTCCTTGAAGGTAAAGGCATCAGAGCATAATCCTGAAGACCTAGTTTTTCAGGGAGCTACAAAAATTTTGGAGCTATTCAACATGGCTTCTACTCTAAAGGAACTCACAGTCTCATAAAGAAGAGAAGACACTTTCCCATGTGACTGTTATAAAATCATGAGACAGTACAAGTGCCACTGTGAATGATGTAGCATGAGGTACAGGAACTCAGAAAGGGGCGCGAGGAACTTAAGGCCTGGCATGGTAAGGCTCTTCAGCTGGGTGGTAGGGAGAAAACTGGAGTTTTAAGAAAGTATCAGGAAGGCCATATGCAGTACAGAATATAGCATAAGTGAAGATGCAGAATAAGAAAAAAAAGATGGGAGGTCAGGAACCTCGACAAGACCAGCCATCTGCTACTAGACTGTGGCAAGTGGAGATGTTCTGTAATCCTTCAGTGAAACTCAGGGGGGCGTTTAGCATATGATAATTCAAGCCAGTGAAAAACATTTCAGTAGAGCATTTAAATGTTTTAAGAAGCTAAACTTAATGATATTGAAAAAAAGTTGGTGTGGCAACCATGAGATTCTGCTCAAGGAACACTACCTCCGCCACTCCTACTCTGGTCTAAGTCACCATCTTCTCCTCTTTAGGTTGCTGCCATAGGCTCCCCAGTAGTTTCCTTCTTTGTTTGCCCTTTCAGAGTCTGACACAAAGTAAATAGAATAATTCTGGTAACATATAAGTTAGAACACATCTTTTCTTCCTTCAAAATGTTCCAGAGGGAGTTATTCTCACTTGGCACACAAGCCAGTGCTGAGGGCCACCAGGTCATGGCTTGCCTGACCCCTGCCTTGCATCTCTGCCTTCTTACCTTCTTTTCTTATCCTAAACTCAGAGATCTTGCTATAATTGCTCCCTAGAATGTTCCTTCATCAGACACCCTCAGTCATCATATCTTTCCTAATTATCCACTTAAAATCACAGCCCTCAGAGCCAAGCAGGGTACCATATACCTGCAATTTCAGTATGTAGGAGGCTGAGACAGGAATATCACAGCTTCAAGGACAGCCTCATCAATATAGTGAGACTTTTAGCTACCTAGCCAGACACTGTTGGGGAAAAAAATGGAGCCCCCAACATCAGAATTTCTTGTTCATGTCCCTGTTTTATTTTTGTCCATGGATCTTAACCCACATAACATGCTCTTGTTTTCAGTTGTTTATCTTCTGACTTTATAGTAGAAGATAAGCTCCATGAGGAGAGCTCAATAAATACTGTTGATTGAATGAAAATTACTTAGTTGATAAAGTTCTGAAATATGGTGGCAACAACAGTTATAAAAGGAAGGAGAAAGAATGAAAAGGAAAATAAAAATTAACTTCTGCATTTACTACTAGATATAAGAAGCGGAGGAGAAGAAGAAAGGCTGTCACAGGGGCATCTCGCTGTCATTCTTACTTCTTACCGTGGGTAAATAAAACTATTCTTCAGTAGGTATCTCCCTTCCTGAAAGTGAACATGACATAAATAAAGAGAAGATTTCTCCAATCATGAAGAAAGAATCACTTTTCACAAAGCAAATCCTCTCAATACATTGAGAAGGACAAAAATAATAACTCAGTACTTCTCAGTTTCTTTGAGGAAAAAAATCTTTTTTTGCAAGACAGGATTATCAGTAAAAAAAAATATAGTTATAAATGTTAAATGACTTGCTCAAAGATGGACTACGGATAGCCTGGCAATTCCTTGGCCTATGTGGTACCTAAATGGTTGCCTGTCATTAAGCTGGTACTTCATACAGACTTGGAGAAAAATAATTGGATGAAAACACAAAGAAAAAGTTAAGAATTCAGTCTAAGTCGCTACCTTAAACTTCTCTGATACCCACTACTTTAGCTATTAAACAGGAAGAATTATATATCTTCAGAGTTATATTTCCTTAGTAGCGTATGCAACTTAATTAACAAAGGTTTTTGGTAACACCTATATGTTATAGTTCAAAAGATGAAAATAAATAATAATGAGTTCCATAATCAGAAAGAGATCAATGAATATGTTTTATTAACTTAAAAGCATGTGATTTCTTGCCTTCAAGGAACCTCCAATCTAGTAGCGAAGACAAGAATAGCATTCTAGAAAGAAGCTATAGACAAATCTGATATATTACCCAATCAAATTACTAAAAATATGAGAAAGCCATATAGTTATTCATATAAAAAAAGAATATAAACAGAAAATCCTAATTAGGTAACAAAATATAGTAGTCTCTTTGTGGGTGGGGGAGTTGGAAGGTTGTTGGGAGTAGATAAAGTGGCAAAATGGGAAAAGATGGGTAAGATAAGAAAATTTCAGATAAGAGGATCATTAAGAAAGGGTGTTCTAGAGCATGTCCCAATCCATGTAACAAAAAAAAGTGACTCTTCCCCAGTTCCACAGGAAGACACAATGTCCCAAAAGTCATAATAGCCAACACTTACTTGAGAAACAGCCTCTGGATCTTCAAGCCTTGACAGTCCACTAGAAAAGCAGACCATTTCAACTCTCTTTAACTCCTCTTTGTTATAGAAAAGAGCTAGAGAGGAAGAGAGCAGCACTCTGAAAGCCCTCCTGCAAACTAGAAACTAGAAATAAAATCATTGAGAAGGGAGAGAAGGGGAGCTGAATACTTCTGACTCCTGACTTTGCTCAGCAAAACACCTTGCTTTAATAAAAATGAAATCTTCACAAGTTATACATATTTAATTTACTGATTCAAAGATGAGTCAGAAGAGGAAAACAATAGTTGTGAACCTTTCAATGGTAGAGAAAGATGTTTTCAGAAATGTTCCCAAAGCCTTTCTGAGGTCAAGCTCATCGAGGTCGCAGTAATACATCCGATTTGTATTCATAGATGTGGCTGGATGAGATGAGAGTAATCATAATTCTTAGGTAGTAGATGCCATTAATCAATAGGAGGGGATATAAAAAGTCACACTCCCCCATCCTGTGCCAGGAAAGAGGGTGGCAGTCCATTTCCGGAAGTATGCCACAGCCAGCAGAGTGACTCATCTTGTGCCAAAATACCACAGGGATGTGAGGGGAAGAAAGAAATGAGGACTGTGACAGGCCAGGATCGCAGTGGCCACCACAATCAATCCAACATAAGCCTCGTCTCATAGCTACAATAATAAGAGTTTTGCTGAATCAGAGCTGGAAGGGGCTGCAGAGGGCATCTAGCCCAAACCCCTCATTTTACAGTAGGGTAAACTGAGTCTCAGAGGAGAGGACAAATGATCCAAGGTCAGAAGCATGTGCACAGCAGAACTCAGCACAGATCCCAGAACATGTCTTCTCTGACGCATGGCCTTTTGTAGCAACTATACTAACACGAAAACATCCCAATCAACTACAGTCTGGAAACCATTTGTATGCTTTTTGGAACTTGACTAATTGCCTCTATAGATATCATGGTGTATGCGGTAAGAGTTTGCAGAACAGCAATATGGAATTTAAAGAAGTTGGGGTTAAGGGGTAGTAGTGATAGTTTATAGGTTAGCTCCCCAAAGCTTACTTAATTCATAATCTATCCCAATAACAGTCCTACAGGTAAAATCCCATTATAGCTGCCCCACCCTTCCATAGCATTTTTGTGGAATAAGGTGAGTACTTGTGCCAGAGACAGGCATAGACATGGTGCCCTGATTGCTATTCCAATAGCTCTTGCCAGAGGATCCTAGGTCATATTAGATTTCACCTCTTACAAAATTAGCAGTGGCTATAATCACATGCAGCAGCCTCAATTTATACCTAGATAGCACTGAGCCAGGATGTGGCAAGGCTAGGATGCAAGGCACTTCCATTCATTAAATATCTTCATCAAATCACTATCCATAGGAACTACACATGGTGGAAGGTGCTAGGATAAAAACATCAAAGTCAATAACTAAGTCAAACATGAGGAGAGAAGTGAGAGAGAATGGGGACGTAATTGAGGAAGGGCTAAAAAAGCAATGTGAACATGTATGCCTCTACCACCATGTACCCCATTAAGATATATGACTACAATGCATCAATAAAATTTTTCTTAAAAAACATGGACAAAGTCTCTGCCCTCCTAAAGTCTCAAAATCTTATCATTGCTGGTCTTTCCCATCATGACTTTCAAAAAGAACATCTATAACTCATGTTTTTTTTGCTTTGATTTCCTTCTTTTCTTCCTTCTTTCTTCTCCCCTTCTTCCTCCTCTTCCTTCTTCTCTTCTTCTTCTTCTCCTTCTTCTTCTTGTCTTCTTTTCTTCTTCTTTTTCTTTTTTCTTTCTTTCTCTCTTTTCCCTAGAGATTGAATTCAGGATCATTCTACCTCTGAGCTACATCCCCAGCCCTATTTATTTATTTTTTAAATTTTGAAACAAGATCTCACTAAACTGCTAAGGCTGGCCTCAAACTTGCAATCTTCCTTTCTCAGCCTTCTAAATACTAGAATTACAGGCTTGTGCTACAGAACCCAGATAAGTTTCTATTTTTAAAAGCTACCATTTGCTCATGGCATTCAAGGAATACCCCAGTTTTAATCTTTATTACCATTTTTGGACACTAGCTTCTTCTCTGGTCTTTCAATCAACATTTCCTCTTTCCATCTATTTATCCATAGTTGCCTCTACAAACTTTACTGCCCTGAAGCGTAGCTCCTTCTTACCCTCTATCTACACAGTTTAAAAAAATAACAAGGTTTGGAGAGTTTCTGAGGATTGACAAGAGTATTACAATCAAGAAAGAATGGAACACAAGTCAGAGCCAGGTTCATTCAACCCTGAGTCCACACTGGTCCTCCCTGTCCCATCTCCATCTTGAAGCTGAACCTGAATGGTTATTGTCACCAGGTCGCATTTCTTGGAGAAGCAGTGTCCTGGAAGGAGTCTATTTTTAGCAGACTATAAGAAGTACATCTATAACTTCTAACAGGCTCAACAACTACAGGAAAGGTAGGGCAAGTACCAGGCTCCAGAGGAAAAGACAGAAGCTTTTGGGATCCATAATGCAGAGACATGGCCAGTACTTTAAGAGAAGGCGAACAGTCAAACCCTGTCTCTGAAAACAACAGTGAGCACCTCTCTGTTAACAAGAAGGCACAGTTATCTTCCAGAACTGTCTCACTCAGCAGCTTCCTCTGAATGCCTCTTGACCAAAGTAAACCACTCTGACTCCTGAAGACAAAGTACTAAATCTGGATGACATCCTTGACTGCTAATGACAATGTTCTTGACTTCTAATATTTGCTTATTAATTTAGATGCTTTGGTATTGGGACTTGAACCCAGGGATGGTCTACTTCTGAGATATATTCCCAGTTTTATATTTTTTTACTTTGAAATGGGTTCTCCACAGGTTGCTATGAGTCTCACTAACTTGCTAAGCTGGTCTTGAACTTTCAATTCTTTTGTCTCTGCCTCCCAAGTACTGTAATTACAGGCATGCACCCCCCACAACTTTTTTCTTTGTGATTTTTCTTTAGCTGTGATACTATGCATGTCATGCCTTCCTGAGACTGTCTTATATTCATTTAACTTCCAATAATGAGCAGCTTGCTCATAGTGAGGGAAAATTCTCACTAAATGTTTTTATACATTAATCTAGTTCTAAGTCAGTCAACTAGTCAATGTAGAAGGAAGATTATACTCTAGATAGAAAGAAATACAGAGGCAGTCTTTTGCTGATGATGGAACAATGGTCCTACTTACTTAAAGATCAGATTTTTGGCAGTAGTGTCTATGGGAAATAGCCAGGATGTAGAACTTGGGTGGAGGCAGTGGGGGCAGGGCGGGGTGAATTCTCACAAAGGCCCTGTGCTTTCTGCTACTGAGTGAAATGAAGCCAACTTCAGAGTACCATAAAGAGCCACAGAGTGTCAGGATTTTAAACAGTTTTGTTTAGGATTATGTAAAGTAAGCATAAAGTTTGATTTCCCAGACACAGAAGTTTTAGCATCAGCAAATAAGTGATGGAAGAAGGGTGGCTATGACAGAAGAAGAAAGAATGGAAAGTGAATGGCCTATGAATTGCACAGGAGAGAGAAAAAGTAAGGTAAAAAACAGAGATAGAAGCATTTTTAAAATCACTCTTTGATTATCACTTGAAGCTGAGGTCACTTAGCATCAGTACAACAAGTTCTTCCCTACTAAGTAATAGCTGAGAAAGCTATACCTTTGTGCAGTGACTTTTAAAGTTTTTTAGGACCTTTGAATTATGCTTCAACCAATTCATTATACAGGATATAAAAATAAAGGCCAGAAATATAAGCATGTTATCTAACATCATCCTATCAATTACAAATATTCCACAATCTTTCACCACAAATACACCATGCACTGGTATACACGTTAGAGAAAGACACATGAAGAGATTTATATGAATTAAATGAAGTGATATCTTTGCCCTTGAGGAGCTCAGATTTGTTCACTGAGAGTTTCCATTACTGTGCAATCCTCTGACTAACATGCTTCTATTTCAGCATAGATAAAGAAGGGATTGCAGGTGCAGCAAAGGGAAAGCCAAGAAGAAAAGGAAAGGGACTACAAAGATCTCAACCAAATCTGAATTCCACACAAAACCAATGTGACCCACATCTGTGGCATTTCATTAATCCATGCTAGGAACTCTCACCTAGGGGAGATGAGGTTATTTGAGATTAGTGTTCCATATGTATTTTGGTGATCTATTATCACTAATGCCATGAGTTATCTATGATATCATTAGTCATTTTTAAGAACTCATCAACCAAATCTTTAGTGATCCTCTTTGGAATTTTGCTGGGAATTCATGTTATATTACTTCATGTATACTTTCATAATCTATTTTTGTTGTGTAGATACAACTAAAACAAAATTTAAATATGAAAGATTATTTCTACCAACAAAGGCTTAAGGAGGGGACCCCCAACCCTGAACACCACCCCAAGCAAAGCAGAGAAGAACTGTGATGAGGTGCCAGAAGGGGGCAGCAAATAGCAGTTGAGGCTGAGAATTTAGGAGGCACTCTTGAAGAATGGGTAGAGATTTGGGGGGACCTAGAACACTGTAGCTACCCCACTGCAGAGAGTAAAACAATAATAAGAAAATAGAAACTTGGAAAGTTTAATGTTAGGCCCCAAAGTAATAACTAGAAAGGCTAAATTACGTTTACTATACTTTAAGAAGGCAGAGTAGTGTGCCAAATATTTTAGAAACATTTTCACTAAGAGCAGTTAAACTTTGTATAAAATTTACCGAGTGTGAAGAATAGAACTTCCTGGTTATCCAGAAAACTCACTCTTCTGGAGCATATGAAATGCAAAGATGACCATGTAACTGATATTTCACTGAACTGAGATTTTGTCATGTGTGCGTATATAAATTTGTGTCTGCCTGTGTGGTATGGGGGTGTGACAGAAGGAGAAATGAAAGACAGAGATAGAGATGGGAGGAGAGAGGGAAGGAGGGAGGGAGAGAGAGAAAGAAAGAGAGAGAGAGAAAGTTTGGAGAATGACATAGCTAAAGTAAGATGATCTGTCCCAAGTCCATTCTCAAGTTTTCCCACAGTCTCTTTAAAAATAAGTCTTTCTTAATCTAGTGGTATCTACATTTCACCTGAACTCTAAGTCCAATTTCTTTAAAAATTTTTTTTTGTGAATCCACTGAGTTCCTTTTGCATCTATATCAGGATGAATAAAATAACATTTTCCATTCTAAAAAAAAAAAAACAAAACAAAAAAACTTGAGATGATTTTTTTCCCACTCATCTAACTCAACAAATAGTCAAGACTAGAAAGTTCAAGGCTGGCAGGATTCTAGATCTCCTGGAAGAAGAAAAGGCATGCCAAACATTCAAGAAAACAATGGCTTGCATTTTTAAAATAACCAATGCTCAGAATTCTCTGTGCCTGCACAGCGGAACAGCTCCTTTTTGGTGCTGCAGAGCCATTTGTTAAGTCAGTTCTGCTGAGATGTTCCATGGTTAGGGTGTCAGCTATTCCCGTAAAGTGCTACTCAAAGTAAAGGACAGAGATATTAAAAACAAATAATTTTAGGGGAGAGCTGTCAGTTGTGGATTTGCTGTGATAAATTGCCTTCATTTGGTTTCCTGAAATTATGAAAGCGAAATGTCTTGGTCATTAAAGATTTAGGCAGCTGTGGGAAAGGAGCAGAGGTGAAAGGGAATTTGAAGTTGTTCAAAATAAACCCTCAGCTCACCCTTCCAGTCTTACCTCTGACTGCTGGTTCATGCTATGTTCTAATCTCACTCCCAGACAATCACTCACTTTCCTCCTTCTCTGATTTTGCTTTTGAATTGTCACATAGTGCTCCCACTCCCAACCCATTCCCCAGCGCTCTCTCTGGCAAACCTTTCTCTTTTCCTGTTTTAAGGGCTAAACATCACCTTTTCTGGAAATATTTATTGATTTTCTGAGGCAGAAATAAACACAGAACTCTAAACATGCCTCTTATGACAATACATAAAATAAGTTATTATAATCATCTAGATAAGCTGCCTCCCCCAGGGAACTGTGACCACCTTGGTCTCAGGGAGTTTGTCTCACAAATCTTTGTACTATCAATAGTGTACCATGTGATGTGGCACATGGTAGATACATAACAACTTTGAAAATGAATAAGTGATTCCGTAGTAACTACTTAATGTAAAGAGTTAGCAATGCATATCCCATTTTATTAAACAGTAATTCTTAGACCCACTCATACTATATTTTTGTATCATACAGATTAGCACTGAGCATTTCGAACAGGTGTCATGGTACTTCTAGAGGTTCTAGGTGGCTTCTCAGAAGATACTGTGATGTCCTTGCAAAGTAGATGACTATATTCTAGTATTTAGAATACTGAGGTAGCCGTATCTAGCTAAGATAGAAAACTCAGCCATATGTAAGGACCACCCTTCTCATTGGCAGAGATGGCCTTGAACCTATCTATCTAGTCAGATGAAGCCCCTGTGTCACTCTGGATCCCCCTCTTCCTGGTTTAAGTAGGTATTTACTTCACCACAGTCCGTGTTCCTCAGTCTTTGTATTTTCAATACTTTACTATATGCTATATTGCCCTCTGCTTTCACTCCTAGTCTTAAACTAGCACATATTGATGACTCAATAGATAGTTGATGGAGGAATAGATGAGTGACTCAAGAATTTGAGAAGAAGATTAGTATCTTTTCATTTCCCTCCCAATGAGGAATCTAGGACAAAGATGCTTATCAGGATCTTCCCCAAAAAGGCAGGAATTTGGGTAAGGTTTTGGTAAACATTTTGGATGCCACTACTAGGTCTTTATCTAACAGTGAAGACATGGGGTTATCCAAAATAAACTATGTCTGTAGCAATTAAGATGATAGAGTGTTTCATGTTAAAGTGTGAATGTGGGCTAGTTCTTAACATCTCCAAACCTCAGCATTCTCACTTGTTAAGACAGAACTCATGCTAGTACCATTTCATGAGATTAATTGTTACTCAACTGATATAACCCATGTAAAGCAAATAGCCTGGTGCCTGACATATGGTGAGTATCCAAGTATTACCTAGTCTTGTAGTAACAGCAATAATAATAAACCTTATCTATAAAAAATAACTCTCATAACTGGTCTGCCCTTCAGAATAAGGGCCATTGTTTTTCTTTGGTAGCTCTCAATAATTTAACCCTGGCTTACTTTTAACTCAGAGATCTGCTGAACTTAGAGTTACTCTTCTTTTTTTTATTATGATTTTTTTCATTGACATGAACCTGAACTTTCACATCACCAGGAGACAAGAGAGATCAGAGAGTTTCACAAGTCTTCTATTTCCTATCAAATGTGATTCCAAGTGCCATTCTCTCTAATTCACCCACTGATAAGAAGGTGAGAATTTCCACTAGCTGGAATTGCTCAGTGGTTAAAAGACTAACAGACAACACACACAGAATATTGTCTTCAGCTTATAGCTCAGAGACCACACAGGCCAAGAAGACTCCTCTAACAAAGAGAGGGCATTTCTAAGCCTTTTCAAAACTTTCCCTGAAGTAAGAATGGTGAACCCATAAACTGAATTTGGATTTTACCTCTTATGGTGAAATCTTATTATCATGTTTCTTTAATTTGTTCTATGTACAGATGTTCCAGGACATAAAATAGGGCTATGACCTAAAAACCCCATAGAAATGGAAAATGTCATAAGTTGAAAGTACACTTAACTACTGAACATTATCACTTAGCAACTCAAAACACTGGAGTATCTGCTGTTTATCCTTGTGACTGCATGGCTGACTGGTGCTGTGGCTCTCTGCCACTGGACAGAATCTCAAGGGAGTATCATACTGTGTATCACTAGCCCAAAAAAAGATAGCACTCAAATTCAAAGTACTGTTTCAACTGAATGCATGTTGCTTTTGCTCCATAATAAAGTATGCTAGGTGATATTAGCCAGTCACACAAAGTGAAAAGTCAGATGTTCTCCCTAATATGCAGAGGCTAGGGAGAAAATAGGACATAGGGATACTCTAGACAAAGAAAGAGAAACCTTAGGTGAGTAAAGTAGGCAGCCTGAGAGGGATGGGGGATGGAAGAGGGAAGCACCCTAATGTGCATGATGTACATTCTCAAACATATCAAAATGAATCTCTAAACCAAACTCGAGAAAGAGGGAAGGAGAGAGAATGGGATAAGAATTAGAAAAGCCAGGCGTGGTGGCGCACGCTTATAATCCCCGGGCTTGGGAGGCTGAGACAGGAGGATCGCACAGGTTCGAAGCCAGCCTCAGCTACCTTAGTGAGGCTTTAGCAACTTAGTGAGACCCTGTTTCCACATAAAATATAAAAAAGTTCTGGGAGGATAGCCTGGAGGTAGAAAGCCTCTGGGTTCCACCCCCAGTACCACAAAAAAAAAAAAATAATAATAATTAGGAAAGGCCCAAAAGTGTGATGTGTGCATGTATGCCTATACCATTCTGTACCTCATAATGATGTACGATTACAATACACCAATAAATTTTAAAAAATTCTAAATCGGACTGCTATAAATTGGCACCATCTGTATTTGAGAATCAAAGGAAGTTATTCTTACTCATTCTACATATGAGAAAAAATGCCTAAACAAAGGTATCCCAAGTAGGGAAACATAATAGGTTGCTTTTGCTCCACAATATTCTCCTTTAGTGTAGTTATAAAGATAATATATGAGAAAAGACATAGCTAACCAGGTGTAGTGGTGCACACCTATAATCTCAGTACATGGGAGGATGAGACAGGAGAATCACAGTTTTGAAGCCAGCTTCAGCAACTTAGATTTTGTTTTGTTTTGTTTTGTTTTAAATAGGGCTAGAAGTATAGCTCAGAAGTAGAGTGTCCCTGAGTTCAATCCCCAGTACCAAATACAAAAAAATAATTAATTAGCTAATTAATTAATCAAATTTTTAAAAATTGTATAACAATCATAACCTATTTTGCTGCACATATGATTTTATACCATATTCTGTTGAATGTAACAGAGGTTTGATTGCAGTAGCTAAATCAAATAAAACCCTGAGGTTTTTGTGGTTTTTGTTTGTTTGTTTGTTTGTTTGTTTAATCTCCTATGGCAAGAAAAATGAAGTAGGCAACCAAGCTCTTGTGCAAATCTTCAAGGTCTCACTAAACAGTCAGCCTCATGTTAGCATCCTGTATCACCATCCATAGCACAGGACTTTTGTCCTCATTTGGCAAGATGGCTGTTCTTCCTGGCATTGTATTTAGGGCAGAAACAGGAAAGGTTAGGAATGAGTAAAGGGACTATGTACTTGCCAGATAAGACTATCCCTTTTTGTCAGGAATATAGTTGCTCACCCACAACCTCTCCACCATTAGTAGAATTTCACTTGGATTTCACTGTATAGAACAGAGGTTTACAGCGATCTCTAGCTACAAGGGACGGGTTCTTTAAACTGGGAATGTTAACACCGTTAACCAAAACAAAGTCTGAGTGGCAAAACAGGATAAAGAAGGGAAATAATGAAATTAATTTGGTAGCTAAGAGTCTCCAATTCACTTCAAAGTGATAAAAATAACATGTTCTCCTATAGGAAAAAAACCTGTCATAGTATAAAGGATGCTTATGAATTTCCATAAGATCTTCAATTTCACTAACCTTCTGTTCAAAATAGAATGATTGAGCAGCATGTTTCTCTTAACATTCATAATATTACCCCCCTTCTCCCAGTAAGGCTTTTCTTCCTTGTCATATTCTCTACTGATGTCTTTTCACATTTATGAACCAAATCAAAAACAATTTAATTTTGAAGTCTCTACAAACACCTTTCTTTGCTCTCGTCATAGATCAGTATAAAACCTCCCATCTCCACTGGTCACTCCAGATCAACTTGCTAACATGTCAGCAATATCAGGATTTTATTGTTATCATTTATTCATAACTAATTATTTTTATACTAGAAGTTGAAACCAGAGGAATTCTATCTCCAAGCAAGACCCCTAACCCTTTTTGTTGTTGTTTTGAATCAGACCCTTGCTAGGTTTGCTGATAGTTTTGCTACATTCCTGAGGCTGAATTACAGTCATTAATCACTATGCCCAATAATAATTGTTGTTGTTGTTATTATTATTATTATTATTATTATTACTTACCATTATATTACTATGTGCTTCATATACATTATTTTATTTTATCTTTGCAACCATTGGGTACCCCTAGGTTTCTTGCAGAAGATTCTCAATGTCCAAGATATGACAACAACTTAAATGTCCATTAACATAGATCAGGCAGGTACTATGTTTTGCCTAGGTTGAAGGTCTTAGCCATGAGGTTTATCATCTTGTTCACAGGGAGAAAACAACAAAAAAAAAATCCTGGAAAGGATAATATAAAGTATTTTCATCTTTAAGCTTGGAGCTGTGTGAAACTGTTGCTAGTTCTGGCTCCAAGGGAGTGCTGGGATGAGATCCATCAATTCTAGGGTCATTTGTCACTTTGTGGGGTTCTCTGCCCCTGGTCTCTCCTCTGCTCCCTATAGGCCATTTCTGATGTCATACTATCAGAGCAGTTCTACTGAAGACATATGGCTGGAAATCCTCCACTTCCACCTTCCTGGGCTCTGCATCACACCGGCTCTCTCACTGGCCTAAGGATAAGTTCATTGGGGAACCTCACAAGACCTTTGGTTTGTGGAAATTGTCATCAATTGCTGCACAGTTCTTTTCTGGGCTCTGCAGCCTTTGAAACCATTTAAAAAATGAACTTCAGACAACTCAAGCTTTTATTCCAATGACAGAGTGAAAGGGAACCTTTGCTCTTTGCCTTTGGGTAAGCCAAGCCCTCCATCTCCTGTGACAAGCAGAGGGTAGTGAACATTAAACTTTGTCTGCAAC
This sequence comes from Muscardinus avellanarius, assembly GCF_963383645.1. Classification (NCBI taxonomy): domain Eukaryota; kingdom Metazoa; phylum Chordata; class Mammalia; order Rodentia; family Gliridae; genus Muscardinus; species Muscardinus avellanarius. The sequence goes on along the minus strand of NC_137786.1, from coordinate 202,526,556 downwards.
GAACTCTCCACCGCAGGGGATTACACTGACACGGAAGTCAGCATTCAGATTATCTATTTCTTCAGATATGAAGTAAATATCCAGGTGCAAAAGTGTGGTCAGTGGGTATAAGGCAGGTGGCAATAGTTAGCCAGAACCAGTGGCTGCCTGTCATCTCAAACTTTCTTTAGAGAAAAGAAAGGGGGCTTGTTGGGTGTGCTACTCATTATGAAGACAAACTCGAAAGTTCTTTTTGTGATCATTGCGTAAGTGATAAAAATACACTTCCTACCTCTTCAACATGGACAAACTCTTACTTATTCTTTCTCCTGGCCTTTTTATAGAGATTCTGAGGTGATATAAATGTCCCTCGATGAAGACATATTGAATTATTCATGCTTCTGGAAATTCATTTTAACAGCAATTCTTTTCTTTGACTCTTCCTTCATATCCACTTCTGAGAATATAGAAGTGTTTATGCAAGGCCAATGAAGATGAATTTTTTTTCTAAAGATTCAGTTCAACTTGGTACTCACTCAAAGAGAGATGATAAATAAGATGTATGTAGAAAAAAGGCCACGTGTACCTCTATAAGATGTCTAGTATTCCCCTTTTCCTGCTCTTGAGCCCACCTGTGACTCAGCCATGATGGCTACCTTCAAAAGAGCCAGATCCCTCTCAGCTTCAACTCAACCTGAAGGTATTCTTGAGCTAATAAGAGTTCATTCAGCTGGACCTGCCACCTATAAATGTATGTAAATTAATGTCTCTGGAGGGTCTCTTCAGCAATGGGGTCAGGAGCCAGTGAGTAAATGTGCCAGCCTCCCTCCTTCAGATAGGTGATCTTAGAGAACACGTGTACACCTCTCAGGAGGCTTCAGCCACAACATCATTAACTCACCTTTACATTGGCCTTTTCTCCTTCCCTGTCTTTCTCTCCTTAAAATATGCTCCCTGAAACTCACTTCCAGGATCAGCAGTCTCTGCCTGAAGTTCTGTCAGTGGAATCTAAGCTCAGATACTATCAATATCAAAACAGCTCATTAGAAGATTCAGGTCAGTCATCTAGATAAATTTGAAAGAAGAAAAAAAAAAAGAGAATGAATTCATTCTCATTATTTGACATTATTTAGGCTTAGAAGTGTTTGATTAATTTTTCAGTGATTATGTTGACAGCACTTGAAAGTAGACTACAGGTGACATTACACTTGAAACAATTGGTCTAGTATAACAAAGGATTATGTAAAATTTATGAGCACAAAGATTGCATATACTAAGCTTCCTTGGCTCCTTTCTGTTCAGCATAGTACATTTTGCCAGGCAAAATTTACTCCAATGCTGCGGTCAAGAAATAACAAAATCATGGCTCCTGAAATTTAACAAATTTCCATAATGCATCCTAGACTGACAAGATATTTGTAATTTAAACAAGAAAATGTAGTAGGACTCTTCATTATGAGATCTTTGTCACATGCTGTTGGCATACTCTAGGATTATAATTTAGCTTAGCCCATGAGACAACATATAATAAGGGAAGGGATAAATACCATTTATCTGTACTTTCATCATTATCCTCATCTGTTCTAGTTTAGTAGGCATAGAAATAATGCTATTTTCTTTTCTATCTTATTTAATGTGGTCAGAATAGGTTGAAAATTGAGTAAGCTGAAAATTGAAGGTCATATCTTAGTAACAGGTTTCCAAAGACATGAGGTCAATCAGATAGAGGGATAGATGATAGATAGATAGATAGATAGATAGATAGATAGATAGATGGATGATAGATAGATAGATAACAGAAGAGATTTACTGTGTGGATTGGCTTATATAATTATGGCAGTCAAGACATCTCATGATTGTTTGGAGCTGGTGAACCAAGAGAGCTGATAGTATAAGTCAGCCCAAGGACAAAGGCCTGATAATCAGGGGGCAGCTAGTATAAGTCTCTAAGTCTGGTAACTGGAATTCCAGTGTTCAAGGGAAGGTGAAGAGGGATGGCCCAGATTCAGGAAGGCAGAAGAGATCAGCCCTTTTTCTTACAGACATTTTTGTACCGTTAGGACATTCTATAGACTGGCAGACACTCAGCTGGTGAGGGAAGACCTTCTTTACTCTGTCTATCGATTCAAATGCTATTTTCTTCCAAAACAGTCTCACAGATTTACCCAGAAATAAAAATTTTCCAGCTATCTTGGCATCCCCTAACCCAATCAAATCAACACATAAAATTAACCTCCAAAAATTTATGACACAAAGGTCTATCTTTCCCAAGTTTGTTCCTCCCTTCTAGGTATATCTGTGAATGACACCCCGTAGCATCTAGAACAATCAATTTTAGTAATGTTATTTACATTACCTATGTAACAAAATGCATTTCAAGGGACACTAGGTTTTACATAAATTTGGTGCATAATAAATATATATTGGTTGATAATCCATCAAATATTCAACAAAACAGAATAGGACTAGAGGGCATTGTATTTCAGTGAAGACTTGTGAAATTACAACCCAGTTCTGAACAATTCAAAAATGTCAAATTTATTCCACAAGTTGAGTTTTTCTCATTTTATTTCAGTGTGTGTGTGTGTGTGTGTGTGTGTGTGGTACTGGGGATTGAACCCAGGGTCATTCTACCACTGAGCTACATTCCCAGCCCCATTTATTTATTTATTTTTTTGAAAGAGGGTCTCACTAAGTTGCAGAGGGCCTCTCTAAGTAGCTGAGGCTAGCTATCAACCTGTGATCCTCCTGTCTCAGCCTCCTAAATACTGGGATTACAAGCATGTGGCACCATACCTGGCTTGAGTTGCTCTTATTTTAAATTTTTGGAACTAAAAGTATTTCATATTTTGAACTCTTTTGGGTTTTTGATATATTTGCACATGCATAATGAGAGATCTTGAGGATGGAACTCAAGTTTAAACAAAATTTGTTTGTACCATGTATACCTCTTATACAGAGCCTGAAAGTAATATATATATATATATATATATATATATATATATATATATATATATATATTGTATATTGTGATACTGGGGATGAAACTCAGGGGTACTCCACCTCTGAGTTACACTCTCGGCCCTATTTTTTTATTCTTTATTTTGAAACAGGGTCTCACTGAGTTGCAAAGGGCCTCACTAAGTAGCTGAGGCTGTCCACAAACTGTGATCCTCCCATCTCAGCCTCCTAAATTGTGGGATGATAAGGATGTGCCACCATGCCCGGCCTTAAATTTATATAATTTTTAAGAATTATTTAGCATGTGAAACATTTAACAGTGTGAATTTACACTTCTTACATGATATTGGCATTCATAAACCTTCTGATTTTAAAGCCGTTTGGATAGTGGGTTTGGGGGCCAGAAATGGTCTATCTATAGTCTATGTCTTCATTTTCAAATAGGAGTCCCCAGAACTTCCTTGGTAAAGTTGCTCAGTCAAAGATCCACTTTCCTCCACTCAGGTTGTAAATGTACATTCTTGGTAAGTGCCAGAGTCTGCTCCCCGACTGCTGAGTGGTCCAGCTCCCCGCCCTCCACCCCTTCCCTGAGCCTATCTGTCTGGGACTAAGAGTTAAGTTAAATGAAGCCAACTGGCAATGTATTCTGCTTCCAGTATCAACAGTTTTGTCATGTCAAAAATGGTTCCTCTGCTTATTTTTCCTGAAAATGTATTTCCTTAAGATTTTGCCAGCTTGGTTAAATTTTCAGAGCTGGGAAATTCCTGGGAGAAACTGGGAGGAATTTTTCAACTCTGCCACTGTTGACTTTAGTCTCCACTTAAATAATTAAGTGGTGTACCCCAAAGTACAGTGTGTTCATGAGCCACAGTGTAAAGTCTGTTCTTAGAATCAAGTTACCAGATCCCAATAAAGAGAACATGGGTAAATGACCCCCAAATCATAACACTTCATTTTCTTGATATCACTTAGTACTAGCCATATTTAGTTCTGATCCCAATGAACTTTACGTGATTTATTTCATTTAATCTTCACAACAGTCTTATACATTTTTTTATATTCTTAATATTTCTCTTCAGAAACACAGGCTATCTAAAATTCAGGGATTTACCCTAAAGTCAAAATTAGAATAAGGTCAAGATCAAGTCATGAACTCAAATCCTATATTTTTAAATACTCTATCATTAAAAATTACCAAATAATTATGATTTAAGCAAAACTGAGTTGCTTACCTTCATGAGAATTCACTATCATGGCAGGTTTATCTCAGGTATATGGGCAACTTAAAGACCTTTAATGAGGTCTGGGGGAGTTGTAGAGAAAAAGTAGGTCTTTTAATTTGATTAAGGATTATGACATTCTTTAGAATTGCTGAATATATCAAAATAAGTCACTTATAGAAACAAACTCAGAGTCCTGGAATACTGTCTATTGAAGAATTAAACAGTTCCAAATGATATGGGGAAAGTTCTTGAAAGAAGATCAATCATTTTTTGGAACTTTTAACTTTTTGGGTAAATATCTAGATTAGTGAAATCCTGTTGAAGAAGACAATGGAAGAAAAAAGTCATGGTAACATGTAACAGTAAGGTGTGTGGTGGTGGAGATTTCTTGGTTTTTCATCCCTATGAGACAACTGGTCTTGACCTATATTTGGAACATATGATTGCAATACCTATCCTCAAAGGGTTAGAGAGTATTTGGAAATGGAAGTTTTCCAGGCTAATGCGCTCCAAAATAAAAAGTAGATACTAGATTAGAATATCTTTGAAGAGCTTCAAAGTTCACACCTACCATTTTGACTAAACTTATCTCTACATTTTCATAATGCAGATGTCTATAAGAGTAAAAGTTCTCCTAGACCCAGAGACTAGGAAGAAATAGACTCCTTGGGTAGAAGGAAGGATTCATTATATTTATTGAGAGCTCCCAGACCCTAGAACTATACCTGTCATACAAGATATAATTCATACATTTGGTGAATAAATGTTGAATTCACAAGGGCATAGTATTTATAATATTAATAAATAACATAATTACTAAAAAAGTTAGCATTTAATGAGTTTTTATTCTAAATCAGGCATCAGACTAAGTATTGGTATAAATTATATTTATTCTTGAGCCGGGCGTGGTGGCGCACTTGTAATCCCCGCGCTTGGGAGGCAGAGACAGGAGGATCGCGTAGGTTCGAAGCCAGCCGTGCGTGCTGGCATAGGAGACCCTGTTTCTAAATAAAAATGTAAAATTAGGTCTGGGAGTGTAGCCCGGAGGTAGAAGGGCTTCCAGGAACCCCAGTACCACCAAAAAAAAAAAAAAAAGAAAAGAAAAAAAAGAAATTATATTTACTCTTCCCAACCCCCCCTAAGAGATGGCTACTATTTTTTATTTTTATTCATATTTATTTATTTTATTTACTTGGGACTGAATGCAGGGACAGTCTACCTCTGAGCCACATCCCCCAGTCCTATTCCATCTTTTATTTATTTTTATTTATTTTTTATTTTTATTTTTTGGTTTCCTGGAAACCCTTCTATATCCGGGCTGCACTCCCAGACATTTTTTATATTTTTATTTGGAAACAGGGTGTCTTAAGCCAGCGTGGCTGGCTTAGAACCTGCGCGATCCTCCTGTCTCTGCCTCCCAAGTGCGGGGATTACAAGCGTGCGCCACCACGCCCGGCTTCTATCTTTTATTTTTAAGCAGTATCTCACTAGGTTTCTGAGAGTCTTATTAAGTTGTTGAATTTTGCCTTGAACCCGCAATTCTCCCATCTCATCCTCCCAGAAAACTCCAGTTACTGCCAGGTGCCGCCATGCCCAGCTAAGATGAGTACTATTTGATTCCAATAATCAGAAGACAAAAACCCAAGACTCACAAACTAAGAGGCAGAGCCAGGATTGGAACCTGAACTGCAGAGCTGAGAATGCCGAACCCAACATCTCCCTTGCCATGCTAGAAAAAAGAAAGCAAAAGAGTGTTACAAGTTTAGAAAAAGAAAATTATAGAGTGGAAAACTTGACTAAAGAATTCCTAGAAGTGTTTGGAGTGTGTATAATTTCCCAGCCTTGCTATTTCTGTCATGACATGTTTGTTTTGTATTTTGTTTAACTTTCTTTTGCATTTAGTGCAAACTTCAATTGTTATAGCAAACATTGCCCTGTAAGGCTGCTCCTATTTCCAGTGAGAGCAGGCTGAGTGTTAGGAAAAGGCAAGAAAATAGGTGACCCAGATCCAGGAAAATCCCATGCTTTCTACTAGACCAAAAGCTCTTCAAGAGGAGAGGCTTGATATCTCTAGGACCTAGCATAACGATGAACACAAATTTGGTACTTAAAAAAATATATGCTGCTGGGCGTGGTGGCGCACGCTTGTAATCCCCGCACTTGGGAGGTGGAGACAGGAGGATTGTGCTGGTTTGGAGCCAGACGGCTGGTTTAAGAGACCCTGTTTCCACATAAAAAAGTTAAAAAATAGGTCTGGGAGTGTAGCCTGTGGGAGTGTATCCCAGAGGTAGAAGGGCTTCCAGGAACCCCAGTACCACCAAATTATATATATATATATATATATATATATATATATATATATATATATATATACACACATATATATACATATATATACATATATACATATATATACATATATACATATATATACATATATATACACACACACATATATATACATATATACATATATACATATATATGTATATATATTGAATAAATAAATAGCATGTGACTTTTTCTTATTACATATCAGCAAATACTTTAAATGCCAAGGTCTAGGACATTTCTATTTGGTGGGGCTTAGCAGAATCTAGTCAATAAGATAACTCTTTTACATCCGACTTCTAAACCCAATGAGATAAAATAAAACACAAAGGTACACAGACACCAAAATTGCATCCTTACAATTAAGAAAGCTGACTTTAGAGAATTTAACTTACACCTGTTGTTAAATGCGCTTCTTCAGACTAAATTTCAGAACAGGCAAATATCTATCTAGCCTTAGATAACCCCAGAAAGCCATAAACCTCTAGCTGTAGGAACAGGGCCTTTCTAAATAACCTCATGTTCTCTGTAAGCAAGCAGCAGCTTCCTCTAAAGAAAATGGAGAGGAAAAGGCTGAGTGGGGAAGAGTCAGAGAGCTGCAGGAGGATGTGCCAATGAAGTGCCATGCATATGAAGGGTTTCACTAGGAAAAGCACGTCTGTTGTGCTGTCTAATTGTACTCCAAATAACGAAGACAGAGGACATCTTGGGACTGCAACAAATCGTGCAACTAGCCTTTTCTAAGCCATAAGAAAATCAAGGAGAGGTTGACAGATTTTTGAAAAGAAAAACGTAAAGCTGGGCATGGTTGTACACACCTGTAATCCAAGTACATGAAAGGCTGAGACAGGAGGGTCATAGGTTCAGGTTTTAGGTCATCCTTAGCAACTTAGCAAGACCCTCAACAATTTAGTGAGACCCTGTTTCCAAATAAGAAATAAAATAGGGCTGGAAGTATAGCTCAGAGGTAGAAAACCTCTGAGTTCAATCTTCAGTACTGGAAAGAGAAAGAGAAGCTGCCATTGGAATTATAAACGTTTGAAGAGGAAAGAAAACAAGAGTGGAGAGAGCCTGCAGAAAGCAGGATGGCTCTTTCACAGACAATCATTATCCTGATAAAAACTAATTATGTATCAATGCAGCAAAACATACAGTAACAGCAAGGATTCCTCTTTATGATTTTATATAAAATGCCTAGGAGAGGACCAAACGTTTGTCTTCAAGACAATATTCTATCCAAGGTTAGAGGTGGCTCCATACTTATACTTAAGGTATGTGTTGAAGGAATCAGTCACCAATCAATCCATCAATCACTAAGCCAAGCTCATGAGGCAATGATCACAGGCCAGCCTAGAGCTTGCATTTCCTCACAGAAAATACTGCACAAAAAGTCTCCTCACCACCTTGGAAGATGATTCCCCAGTTTTTCACAACCCTAGCTTCCTTTTGGGAAAAGCACTGATACCATTTACTGGCAGATAAATGAGTGAAGGAGAAAAAGCACCTTTATTTTTAAGTTAGAAAATCCTACAGCCAGCCTCACAGGGAGACTTAGAATTCAACTGTTTCCCTTACTGGAAACCATCTCTTAAATAATGCAAAAGAAAGCTGCATGTACATCCTCAAAGAGTGAGTGTTATGAAAAGGCAAGAAAGCTGGCCGACTAGATCCCGGAAAATCCCAGCGCTGCCTTGGGCGTGCCCAGGCTCCTGTTGTGGGCTCTGCCTGCACAGAGGAAAGCAGCCCAGTGCTCAGGGCTAGATGTAAAAAAACTCAAGTTTTCATTCCACCTCCAGGTCCAAAAGATGTGTGGGGTTTGAACCACTGATGTGAGAGCACATCAGTCTTTGTTCTTGGGGTTAAAGTTCTTGTTTAAAGAATGCACAGTACCCTTTGAAAAGGAGGACGTAAGAAGTTACCATAGAGAAAAATATGAATTTGTAATTCAGGATCTAGGTTCTAAATGTTCGCTACCTAGTTGACCTTGGGCAATGCCCTTAAGTTCACTGAGCCTTTGTTTACATATCCAAAAAATGGGCATTCTAGCCTCTGCCTTGCAGACTCTTTGGGATGAACAAATGAGATAATTATGAGACCTCACTCTGAAAATTGGGTGGGAGACTAAGACTGTTCATAGTCAATGTTAATAGTCAGTGTTCAGGGAAGGTCAATAAAGCAGCTTTCTGAGACATCATTCGCCTATATAGGTCTACAGCCTAGGTCAGGAGCTGCCAAGTGTGGTGCCATACCTTTGTTATCCCAGTTTTTAGGAGGCTGAGACAGGAGGATCATAGGCTTTGTTTGAGGCCAGCCTCAGCGACTTAGGGAGACCTTCTGCAACTTAGTGAAACCCTATTTTTTAAAAAAAGGACTGAGTATTGTAGCCCAGAGATAGAAAGGACGTGGGTTCAATCCACAGTACCAAAAATACATCACTTCTTTCAGGATATACCACTCTACAGTTTTCCCTTAGGTTTTCCCTTAGGTGATGGCATCCTAATTTACTGAATAAGTAGCTTACCCATGTTTTTTTTATCTACCCTAATCAAAGCTTAACTATTTGCCATTTTATTCCCTGAAGGCCTTTGTCTTTTGCTCCATGAAAGAAAGGGATGAAATTATATATACATATGTCCCTCAGTATATATGGGGAAATTGATTCTAGAATTCCCCTCAAATAGAAAAATCTGCAGATGCTCAGGTTCCTTAAATAAAATGTTTTTATATCTGCATATAACCTAAGCACATCCTCCTGTATAATTTAAATCATTTCTGAATTCCTTACAATACTTAATACAATGTAAACGCTATAGAAAATTATTATATTGAATTGTTTAGGGAAGAATGACAAGGAAATAAAATCTGTATATGTTATCTAATGTAAAGTTTTGCAAAGTGTACCCCCTGGACAATAGTATTAGCATCTCCTAAGGATTCACAAGAAATGCAAATTCTCAGGCCCCATTCTTGACTGGTGGAATGAAGAACTCCAGAAGAGGGTAAGGAGTCTGTATTTTAACAAGTTTTCCAGGTGATTCTGTGAACTCTCAAGTTTGAAATCCCCTAATGTAATGCAATCTTTCTACAAAATAAGCATGATTAAAATTATACAGGTAAGGGAATTGAGAGGTGAAGCAACTTGCCTGAGATCACATTGTTTAAAAATAGCAAGGCTGGGGTTCAGATTCAAGCCAACCTGGCCACAGAGCCTGGCTCAATTCCATATTGCCTTCCATAACACCATAATGACTGTGACTAAAAATGGTCTTTTACTCCTAGGAGATAATAATTGTATTCTAGTGGCTGATGGTACTAGGGTTAGAACACAGAACTTGGCATTATTAAAACAAATATTCAAATCTGTATCATACATTTCTTAGCTATGGGGCTAGGAGGAAAGTCAATCAATATCAAAGCCTTAATTTCTTCATCTGTGGAACTTTACTTGATTTTGTTTTCACAACCATAAAGATTCCACATTATTCTCCTGTCATCCATGGGAGAATGAATGACATTTGAAGCATGGATGTTATCTTACCTCCACTTCTGCAGATAAAACGTTTGTGTTTTGAAACTGAGCCTCTTTGGAATCATTCAAGTTCTATTACCCATGGAGGGGAACATAGCCAACTGCTATACTTAAAGGAAAAAGAGGAGAAGCTATAAAATAGATGTGTTATTCAAGCCCCCAGCCAGAGTTATGAAAAAACAAACTCTGGTCCTTAAGGACTCTAGCTCAATTGGAAGCAAGAAGACCTCTTATCTAAGATAGGAGAAAGTGAAATAGACACTTTTGTGTTTAGAAACTGAAAAGGAAAATAGCCCAACCATTAGCCAAAATAAAAGAAATTGTATGTCTGATTCTGAACTGAACAGACATCAAAATGGGGTCTGACCTACCATTTCCTTATTTTCCATGTCCTCTGCCTGAAACAGACTCAAGGACTTGAGAGTTGTTATCGCCAGAGAATAAAAGAAGGCACATTTTTCTTAGCTCAGGTCTAAGTGGGAAAAATAGAATCTTTCTCCTTCAGTGGACCTCAGTGTCCTCATCTATACAGTAGGGATAAAATGAAAGAATGTGTCTAGAATGGCACTGAGTGCAAAATAGCTATAGTTTTTATTTCATTGCCAACTTCTATTAATTTTAGTGGCTCCCTAGAAAGATGTTGAGAAGGATTCTGAAGCTCAGAGTCATAGTTGATCATAATAAATGGCATGAACATGTGAAGGGTCCATTAAGTTAAAAATCCAAACTTCTTAACATGGCATCAAATAAAGATTTTCATGATGTGACCTCTGTAAACCTCCCTAGTTCCATCTCGTGCCTCTATCTCTCATCTCATCCTCAGTCACTGTATGTGCCAGCATTCTCATAGCAATAATCTAAAAGACTGCCTGAATAGCTTAGAGAAAAGATTTATTTTCTTACAGTTTCAGATTCAGTACCTGAGACGCCGGGACAGTGGATCTCAGGACATGGAGGAGGGAGGGGAGAGGGTGAGCACATGGGCTGTATTCCTCACATCTTGGTGGCTGGAAGTAAGAGAGAGAGCAAGGGGAGAAGGAACCATATAACCCCAAGGATGTACTTGCAGGGACCCCTCTACTCTAGCCACTGCCTACCAGTATAGACCACCACCCAGAGAAATCTATTAAAATGAATTTATCCACTGCTTGGATTCCAGTCCTCATGACTCAACTACATCAACTCCAAACATCAATTTATGAGTTCTTCAAAGTACCATTCTCTATCTAATGATAACAGTCATCCAATCTGCTTTCACAAAAGTGAGGAATTTCAGTATCCCAGAGACAGTGTTACAACATTGTCTCTCCAACCTAGAATTCTATTGCTTTCTACCTCTTCTCCTCCCAAGCTTTATTAAAATCTTACTATGTGTGTGTACAAACATACACACACACACATACACATACACACACACACACAAACACACACACATATCACATCACATTTTGTGGAGCTAGAACTAAGAACATATTGCCTTGTGATAAGTTCCTTAACATTCCATCCAAGCCCTGGAATTTGATTAGATGTGATTATCAGCTTTCCTGTTTGCTTGGTGTGTGTGTGTGTGTGTGTGTGTGTGTGTGTGTGTGTGTGTGTGTGTTTTCCACTGAGCTATAGTCTCTTATAGTCTTGGATTAGGTGCCTGGTGCTTGCTGTTATTCCATGTAGAGCACTATGCCCCACCCACAGGACATTCTAGGTAAATATTATTGAATGAACAAAAACAATCAATCAGTGATATATGCCCATGGCGGTCAAATCAGCAAAGATAAGAACTGAAATCTTTGAATTCTCCCTACACAAGCCTGAATCTGTATGCAATTAAATATTAATTAAGTTTGTGTCTAAAAACTATAAAGCTATAAAGCAGAGAAATAACAATACTTTCCAAGGATTGCTTTGGGTAAATATACAAAGAACACTTGTAAAGTACCTGGCAGAGAAATTAATAGAACTAGAGAATATTATGCTAAATGAGATTAGCTAGTCTCAGAAAGTGAAGGGTCATGTTTTCTCTCAAATGTGGAAGCTAGAACAAAAATAAGTAGCAAAGGGAACTTCAGATAAATGAGAGAAGAGCCCAGTACAATAATGGAAGGGGTTTGGGGGAGGGAGGTAAGGAGGAGAACGGAGAGATTTGATAAAGATAACAGTTTAAATGATGAGATATACTTACATGAAATGATCAGACAATCTCAGTAATATGTACAGGGAGAAGGAGGGAGCTGGGTAGGATATCGATGGAAGGTAGGATATCGATGGAAGCACACCAAGTGCTATGTGCATGTATGTTTCTATCACTCTGAACCTCATTACGATGTATCATTACAAGGCACCAATAACGCTATATTTAAAATAAAATGAAATACTGAGGAATGGGGCTGAGAGCATAGATCTGTTGTATAGCACTTGCTTAGCATGTGTGAGGCTCTGGGTTGGATCCCCAGCACCATGAAGTAAAATAAATACCAAATGGGGAAGCTTCCCAATTGCAGTGTGCATGTACGTCATTATTACGCCGAACCACATTGTGATGTGAGATGACAGTGTATCAATAAAAATATACTAAAAATAAGTAAATACTGAGGGAGGAAAAAGAAAGGAAGTGCCTTGCACAAAGTAAAACATAAATATCAGCTATGAGTGTTAAGAATTGATATTAAGCAGTTGATTTGATATCACCACTCCCTAGAAAAATTCTTAATTTTAGCCATAACAAAATAATGAGTTTGGATACACAAGAGTCTTTAAAATAAAGTGGTAAAAGCTGGAATAGCAACTTTAGCATTTAATTCTTAATACTAAGCTCTCTCCACTGATACTATACCTGCAATAACTGGAACCCTTCAATTCTTAAGCACTTAAATAATCTGCATATGGATCCCACAGTGAGTGAACTGCAACTGGTTATAATATAAAGTGTCATACATGCTTCACTGTCACATACAATTTTATTAACAATAAAACATATGTTGTTTTGTACTTTTGTTTGCCCTGGGCTGGTAGACCAAACAGGTGCCTTTTATTACAAACACTATATCTATCACTGACATGTTAAAATATTAAACACATGTGATTGTCTGTGATTGATAAATCATTTTTCTGTGGTCACATCATTTATTATCACTTGCATTATCAGGTTTTGGTATACTTGAAATGATTTCTTAATAGTGTTGATTATATAGATATAGAGCTAGAGCTATCTATCTCTCTAGAGATAGATATAACTATCTCTCCATCTATTCAGTACTGCTGTGACAAAAGTAAAAATTGAGGTCATAGCTAAAATCTGGCCACAATTAACTCTCTTGGGATCTTCTTACTTTCATGATAAATTTCTTTTTTCTTTTCTTTCTTCCCCCTCCCCTTTAATAGCACTGGAGATTGAACCTGGGGACTTTGTACCTTGAGCTACACCTCCAGCCTTAATTTACTTTTTATTTTGAAACAGGATCTCACTAAGTTCCTGAAGCTGGCCTACAACTCACAATCCTCCTTTCCCAGCCTTCTAAGTACTGGGATCACAGGCATGTGCCGCTGTGCCCAGCTTGAAGCTCAAATTTTAAATATATTAAAACTCTGAATTGATAACATGTTTTTGCCAACACAGATCAAATAGTCTCAACTGAATGTTGAATATTAAGTCCTTTAATAAGCTTCAATTCAGACCAAAATTCTGATTTTTCACAAACCTAAGGAAAATGACATAATACCCAGGTTCTTTGCAGTATATAAAGTCAATAATATTTCATATATAAACAATAAGTAAATAATTGAAGGTAAATATATTATCTTAAGTCTACAGAGATCTTATGTAAAGAGAGTGGGAGAATGAAAACTCATATCAGCCATACATACCTGGTAAAGCTCTGAATGTATGCACCCTTAACAACTTACTCACTTAAGATTCTTTAGAAACAAAAGCTGTTGGCATTTCATATACATCAAAGTATAGAAAGAAGAACCACCAGCCCTAAAAAAAAATAAGTGAGCTCCGCAACTCTGAATAGTGAATAGAAACCATGTCTTATCTTTTTAGCTCCATGCCTTGCAAAAGTATGGGCACACAGCGGGCCCCGAGGAAACATCTGTTGAGTGGATTCTAGCTGAAGCAGAGTTATGACAGTGGAGGGATATGATTTCTCAAAGATTTAATTAATTCCAATCACATATGTAATTCATTTCAAAAACTTTCTCCAACAGCGTTTGCTGCCATATACAGCTACACATTTTCCAAGGAACTACTTTTAATTTGAAAACCTAACAAATCTAAGTCCGAAGTTCATCATTTCAGGTGAGTTTTCCTTTAAAGCAGCATACAATTAACCTGGGCTCATTGGAAAATAAGCAGTGTAAGCAGAATCCAGGCCTTAGAATCATCTGATTTCTAAAGGAAAATGCCACTATACCCATACACTTGTTAAAGCAAACACTGTCAGATAAATAATCCCTGAGTAGGGAATGCTGATACTGCTCATGGCACCCAGGGGATAAAGGATATAGAAAAAGAGAGACTGGGCAAGTTCATTCCCTCAGAATCCTGCACATGATATTGATACCAGTTTAGTGAAGTAGAAGACAAAAAAGAAACAAAAGAACTGGTTATTAAAAGGATCTGTGAGCCCACAGAACCATGCAGATCCTACAGAATCCACTTGGAAAGGTGCCAAGGAGCAAGGCTGTCAGCACACACACTCCAGTGACATATGGCCAGTGGTTGTTGGTAAATATTTAATACACTGAAACTCGAGACTCTGATGCCGAACCGCTAGGGTTACAAAGAAGTAAAGCCATCATGACAAAGCCGGGGCCTGCTGGTGACTGTGGTGCCATGTGACAGCCAGCACTCAGATCTGCAGACTAAAATTAAAACTCACTCCTTTCTTTCACATAACTCCCTGCAGGAAACCTCAGTAGATTTTCTCTTTAGTTAAACCTCCCTTCTCTGGTTCAGCACTTAGAGCACAGGGGGAAATGGCATTGTTGGATCATTGCAATTGTTATATACCGTTCAGTGTCCCAATTTGCTGTTTTGTCACGGAATTCCCAAGTCCCCAAGCTATTAGTAGTGAGTAATTTTTTTGTCAAATTTGTTAGGTTTTTCTTATTGTGACAATGTGGGAGAGATTCTCTGCTAGTTGGTCCAATATAAAAGATAGACTTTATGATTATTCATATATCTTAATTTTTGTTTGTTTTGTGCTAGTCGGGATTGAAGCCAAGAACATTCTACCTATGAGCTATACCCCTAGCCCTTTATATTTTTTGTTTTAAGATAGAGTCTTGCTGAGAGTTTCACTAAGTTGCTAAGGCTATCCTCAAACCTGAGATTCTCCTGTCTCAGACTCCCAAGTACTGGGATTACAGGTACAAGCCACCATGTCCAGTAATGTATCTGAATATTTTTAAATCAAAAGTCTGAATTTTGAATCATTATAATCATGTGCTACTTGTATAGTCCTGAAGAAGCATTACAGCATTTAATAACTCACAAAATTAGAGCATCATCTAAATTCCCTACCACCCAGTACTGTTGACTCACTCCAAAATTTCAGGTCATTAGGAAAGTAACTGGAGAAGGAGAGAAATGCTAATAACATTATTAGTTACTATTTTTGACTGTCTCTGCACCAGGCCCTGTGCAAAATGTGGTACACACATTATTTCCCTTAATCTTCATAATATCTTTGTACAGTAGGTATTATTATCTATATTTCATGGAAGAGAAACTGAGACTCAAACAAAGTGATCTGTCCCAGAGGGGAAAAACCCCAAAATTAGAATATAGGTTTGTCTCATATAAAACCTATGCTCTTTGCCAGCAAACTGTAATAAGAGAATCTGAAAAGTCCTTCTAGGAGAAAGGTCCTATAAAACTAGCCAAGTAATACAGTGTAGAGCAGACTAAGAATAAGAGAGATACATAACCATAAGATCTATATTTCTCTTCTTACAGGGGGAAAACAAGATTGATGTCAATTGGCACTTGGTCTTAGTATCAGGGCCACAATGGAAAGGAAGGGGGGTAAGAACTGTGGCAAAGTGCTGTAGAGTGCTAAGACTCAAGAAGCTAGATCAGCTCCCCAGTGCTGACTGTCTGCTAAGATAAATCCTAGAATCAGGTCCCACAAGACAAAATAAAATAAATCTCTTCTCTGAAATCCTCATATTCTAAACACCAGGGTCTCGACCAAATTTGATATAGACTTGGTTTAGACCACAGAATAACAAAAGCAGCAGTGAAAAGCAAGGTGGAGAGGGAAGAAAAGTTGCAGAGCTGAAGAGAGGACTACAGCTTAAGAGTGATGGACTTGGGCTGAGCTGGAGGTACACTCTGTATGCTCTTGCTTTAAGGAACATCTGCCAAGAAAGTCACTGGAGAGGGGCTGTCACATAGCATATGAGATTTCTTTTTGGATTCAACCTTTCCTTGTTTCCTGAGTACAAGATACTTGTAAGACACACATAAACACATTTAGCTACCAGTGAATGCAGGAGTTTACTAATTATTTATGCCCATCCCACTGTCTGTCCTTGGCATCTGTTCAGATCTGATTACAAGCCAAAGTGCCCCTTCCCAGCACACATACACATTCACACGCTCATGCATGGGCCAGTCATGCCTGGTCGATGCGGTGGTCTTTAGGGCACAGTTTGACACATGGTCTTAAAGTTCCCACTGGAATCTTAGCTTCTAGCCAACCAGTGCATCTGCCTGGAAGTCAGGTGACCAAGTCTGTGTTACATTACTCATTGTCAAAATTTCAGCCAAATAAGGAACATATGTAAAACTTATAGGCATTCTGGCATCACTCTTAATTAGTAACCACGATCTGAGCATTTGTTATTTAAGCTCATTTAATTCTAGCCAGATTACAGTGTGCTGCAGTACAAGCTGCCTTCTGCATCATCGCGCGAGGTTCCATTAGCAGGCTTCAGGGAAGCATGAAAAGTCACATTCAATCAGTTTTCAGAGCACTCCGTCCTGAGATGGAAGCCACGTGAGCTGCCACTCCCATGGGCAGCTTGGCCATAGGAGTCCACCAGGCATGTTATCAGTGAGGGGCTACTGGCCAGAGCACCTCAGTGACTACCACAGACCCTTTTTATTTTCCACCATATGTTACATAATAAATGCCACTAAGAAACCATGCTCTTGTGAGTGTGTGTATTCATTCACCTCAGCGATCAAGAAAAAAAAATTAACTTTTTTTCCAATCAGAGGGGAGGGTCAGAAATCCCACTGTTGACCTGGGTGGAGAGATGGATGCTTATTGAAGACTATTGAATTTTTAAAAATAAAACAAAATGTCAAGTTATGGGTTCAAAGGCTCTCAGCTGGCCATGTGGTTGCATGTCAGAGGGCTTGATATACTGTGGTCAGAATGTTACAGCTCTTTCTAATAAAACCTAAAACTTCTGAATGCACAATCTGGCAGGGTTCATCATCTCTCCACAGACATGCATGGCAGTCTGTGCCAGGGTGTAGAGAAAAGCAAGGGAGGCCAAAGAGATCAGGGAAAAGAAAGATAAACTTTCTCTTCTCTTCCTTTTCTCAGGGGAATAGGAGGTTATTTCAGGACCTTTGCATATCAGGGAGGACTTGGCTGTGAGGTCTGTGTTTTGATCTAGAATAAAAAAAAAAAAGAAGTGGGGAGGTGTGAGGTGGAGCCCAAGGGAAGAGAATGAGTCATCTGACTGTGGCCAAGAAGACTGCACTGTCATCCAGTCACCACAGCAGCCCTCACCTGGAAAGTCCCAACCCTGGATTCGAGTCCTCAATCTACTACTACAGGACTCAGGTGCGGGGCTGCATTCCTCAGCATCTTGTTTTCTTTACTGGCCCACTAAGGAGTTAAAGCGTAGGAGCCCACAAATCTTTCCCAATTTGAATAGAATATAATTTGAAGTGATGATGTCTGTCTTCTCTGTGATTTGAAATAAATTCCTTCTTATTTACCCCAATTTAGATAAAACTAGTCCTTTAAAAAAGAGGCTTTGTATTGAACTTAAAACATATGCCAGTGGATCGATGTGTACTTAGGACCTTGTGTGTACTCAATCCTATGATAAGAGATCCATTATGATACAAGTAAGTCCTGTCCACAAGGAGTTTCCGGGTCCATTGAGAGAACACACAAATGTAGGATGAGCACAGTTGTCCACTGTGAGGGGTCATCAGTAGAGCAATGGGTGTCAGAGAGCCACCGAGCAGTCAGTGTGAAGTGGGGCAAAGCTGGATCTCAGAGGAGACAAAGCAGATCCTAGGCTCGAGAAAATATCTATGAAAGGGAAAAGGCAGGGGATAGTGTAAGTAAAGAAAGAAATAGTCATTTATCTTTACATAAAGTACATGAGCAGGAAGGACAGAGAGGATGGAGGAGTAGAAGGAAGACAGCCTAGACAGAAGAGAAATAGTCATAGAATGAAGCAACAGAGAAGAGGAGAGTGATATGGAATCAAAATGAAGGCTGTAAAGGCAGAAAAATGGATAAATTGCTATAAAACTAGATGTCAACCATTAAGCCAAGCATGGGAAGGAGGGATGGGGAGGGAACGGGGTGGGGATTGGGTAGGGGCTAACTGGGCGATGTGTGCATGTATGTCTACAAAAGTATTTTCTTTATACCATTATGATGTATGAATACATTGCACCAATAAAATAAATAAATAAAAATAAATAATAAATAAAAGGCAGAAAAATACATATTATTTACAACATGTGTATTGTTTGGTTTTAAACATAGCTTTTAATCATATTTACATTGAGTCCATCTTACATTGCATTGGGCCATTTTAATGCTCCTCTAAGCACTTTCCATATATGCTCCCTAATTTACTATTAGATATGTGTAGATATCTCATCAGTTTAGGGTCACCTAAATTCAAATACTAGTGTTACCATGAGCTTGTTAGGCGACTTTGGGCAAGGAATTATTCTCACGATGCCTCAGTGTTCCCATCTATAAAAGTGGAATAGCAAAACTGAGATACCAGAAGTATCTAGAACAGTGTTTGGCACGGTATAAGCATTCAATAAAATGTTAGCGCTAAGTGGATTTACCATCATTTACCCAACCATTCCCCAGTTTCAGGAATTTACATTATTTTCAAATTTTCACTCATATTAAAAGAGGCACTGCTGTGCACCTCTTTTTTGCAAAAAGCTTTTTTGTTATTTAGATTGAGCCATTTCTTTAGGAGAAAGGTTCCCAGAATTGGAATTACCAGAGTCAAAGAATGTGAATATTTGAAGATGGTTGTTACATATTGCCAAAGTAACTCCCTAAAGGCCTCTGAGCCTTGCCTGTGTGTGATATTGTCTTCTTTAAAAAGAAATAGAGAAGTTTCCATTTGAAAGAAGGAATCAGGATATCGGTGTTTGCAGCTTGATTTGCATTCCCTTGATGACAAGTGAAAATCAATCTATCTTTGAAAATGAGCAAGTCTCTTTTTGTGAATTGTCTGTGATTTTTGCTTATATGGCCATAAAGGTCTTAATCACTTTAACACTAGTTTCCCCTAGGACTGTGTATTTGGTTTTAGTTGGATATTTAACAGGCACTGGTCAATTCCTAATAAACTATTGATCAATAGTTTTCCAGAATTTAAAGTTCAAATGTATGCTTCAATATGAAAATATGTATGTTTGCATATATACCCAAAGTGAATAATTCTCAAATATACGCCCACATTTTTATTATTATAAATGCCAAATTTGTGCCTTACTTCAGAGTGAATTATTGAGCCTTGGTCAGGGAAGACTTGTGTTCCCTGATAAAATCCAGATAGCATAATCAGACTAATTGAACCAGGGAACTTTCCTCCCATCCAAAATCTTAACTTATTCAAAAGGCTCTCAGACTTGCACAAAGGGTGAGGGAAGATGGCTCTGTTTCAACCTGATACATTTTTGGTATGGACAGCTTGATGGAGAGCAGAGGAATAATGAAGTGCAGAGTCTCCTGGATAGTCTGACGTAAGCACAGGAAGCAGAGTGGCCTATATTTCATGAAGCAAAACGTTGACAAGGGCCAAACTGCCAGCTCTCAGCACTTGGGTCATTTCATTAGCATTTGTTATTTTTATACATTGGTAGTTATGGATGTCAATGGCATTTTAATATCCCAGAATGGTCATCGCACCAGCACACTCACTCCCACTAATATCTCATGGCTCATGGATCATTTCTAAATCAAGAGCCTGGCTGGTAATGGGTTTTAACACTTTCCATAACCATGCAAGGCAGAAGAAAAAAGGATGGATTCTCCTAGGTGCACAATACATTCTCTCCTACTTGGTTTATGATAACTGGAATTAGTTTTTATTTATTTTTATGAGATTTATAGGGAGCATTTTCTCCAGAGCATTCTGTTTAGAAATGTAAGTACTTAGGTAATTTGCTTGCAGAGTATTAGTTTTATTTATTCTATGCTTTAAAGAATTTAATACTCTGCTATACTATATACTTTTTAAAGACCCAGCCCAAACACCAAAGTTCTTCCCTAAAGTCTTATTTTATGACCAACATCTCTGTGTTACGTACCTTAAAAGTAGAATTAGAATTAACTAAGGTCCCTTTCCTACTTCTATCATAGCATTATATATTATGTCCTGTTATATAGAAGATATAAATTGGACTGACCATCCAGGGTCTTAATATGATAGTCT
The DNA here is from genome assembly GCF_963383645.1 of Muscardinus avellanarius. Lineage (NCBI taxonomy): Eukaryota > Metazoa > Chordata > Mammalia > Rodentia > Gliridae > Muscardinus > Muscardinus avellanarius. The sequence goes on along the minus strand of NC_137786.1, from coordinate 202,505,859 downwards.
ACATCTTGGAGAAAAATAGATCATCTAATCAGATTCTCAAGTTCACCTTTTTATATGTAACCTACTCCAATCTACTGCTAATTATCTCAAAGGTAGCAACTTGAGAAGTTGAGCCAAACAGAGCCTTTCCTAGGAATTTGAAATTATGGGGAAGAAAGAGGGGAGAAGAGGGAAAAGAAAGATGGGGAGGTGGAAGAAACACAGTAAGGAATTTGACTGGTACAAAAACTAAAGTAGCATGAGAAGGCCATTACTTTTCTATCCTAGGTATCAGAGCAGCCCACATACCCCAGTTCAGGGAATATAGGAGCAGCAGAATAGAAAGAGGAGAATTGGAGGTAGAGAGCCTCTTAAAGGCTTTCTAAGCTTGTCACGATTCTTTTCTCTAGTCCCAGTTATATTCTTGCCTTTGGCCTCAGTAAGGTAGTCTTTACTTCTTTTAACAAATGTCTTCTCTTTAGCTTACATGAGATCAATTCAGTGTCTCTGTTTTAATCATAGCATCATAATGCACACCACTGCACACTTCTCCACAGGTGGACATGTGTTTCTTGAAAGCAGAGGCCATACTTTATCTCAATTTATCCTAAAATGTCTAGAGTGCCTGGTAATAGGATGTGTTCAGTTAATATTGGTTACAAATGTTGAATCACTGAATCATACAACACATACATAAGGATATCATATGAAAAAGATTGACCATGAACATTTGAGGATAAATTTAGCTAACACTTGAATATATATATATATATATATATATTCATATATATATATGAATATACATATACATATATATGTGTGTATATATGTGTGTATATATATATGTTTTTTTACATTCCATAACACACTCCTATCTAGTATAAAAAACTTTGTATACACACATATATGTGTGTGTATATATATATATATATATATATATATGCACACCTATATATTTTTGCAGAATAAGTGAGTTAGTTATCTACATCCTGTGGATAGGAAAATTTTGAAGTCTTACTTTAAAAACTGTATGTAGATACAAAGTATTTTACACCAGATAGAAGTGTTTTATGGAAAGTAATAACATGCTACTATCTGGTGTAAAATACTTTGTATCTACATATATTTTTTAAAGTAAGACTTCAAAATTTTCCTATCTAGCTGGGCGTGGTGGCATATGCTTGTAATCACAGCACTTGGGAGGCTGAGACAGGAGGATCACACAGGTTCAAAGCCAGCCTCAGCTACTTAGTGAGGCTCTCAGCAACTTAGTGAGACCCTGTTTCCAAATAAAATATAAAATAGGTCTGGGAATATAGCCCAGAGGTAGAAAAGCCCCTAGGTTCCACCCCCAGTACCACCAAAAAAAAATTTTCCTATCTACAAGATGTAGATAACTCACTTATTCTGCAAACATAAGCTGAACCCTTTACTTGTTACTAGGTACTATATCAGAGACCAGAACTTATAAGAAAAGAAACTCAGAGAGATTTTCTGATCTTAAAGAATTCACTGTCTAATGAAAAAGTAATAAAAATACACAATTATAATACATAATTAGTCCCTAGAGTGGGAGTCTAAATAAAACATAAGAGAAAAAAAAAACTCAGTGGAAGAAAAAACAGAGACGTCTTCCCAAAGGAGATTTGTTTTGAACTGGGCACTGATAGATAAGAGCCAACCAACTTGCACTTGTTGTATAAAGTAGAATATAAGATAACAAAGGTAGAAAGGTTTATTGAGTCAGATTATGAAGGTCCTTATTATACACCATACTTAGAACTTCAGACATCTCCTAGTAGGACATGCTGGCTTAATGAGGATGCAAGATTTTACAAATGTAATATTATGAATCTATGGGGAAAATAACTCTCTTGTAGAAACATAAAAGATATGATCTGGACTCGTATGGATTAGCTCTCCCCAAAGTGTTAGTTCCTTTTTCCTTAATCTTGGCCATGGAACCAATCCACTGGACAGCAAAATCTCTGAGGGTAAGTATTGCATTTTATTACCTTTTAAAAGTGGAGGCACACAGAAGGAAAGTAAAGTTTTGATGAATAAGTTGATTAAAAAATGACACAATTGACAGTAGGTGGTGGAGGGTGATCTTATTTATAGTAAGAAAATGCTCATATTCAACTGGAAACATTCATTGTATCTCATACAGTTGTCCCCTTTTTTCCTTTTCAAAGGACACTGCCATCATGATGACAGCAATGAAGTATTAAAGAAGACACAAAAACATAAGGCAAAACATCAGCTATTCTGGAGCCCAAATGGTCTTGGCCATGTTATTAATGGGTCAAAAAGTGTCTCTTCACTCACAGGAGCCTATGTTTGAGGGTGGTGGGAAAATTAACTATGCTATGGGAGTAAAATTTAGTGTACTGTACAAATAAAAATAAGTTGTATGGAATGAAAAATAATGCATTAAAGCAGAACCATTATAAACATAACATGTTGAGTGATAAGGAAATAGAAAGAATGAAAGGTGGAAATGGTCATGATCAAAAGAAAACAATTTTTTCTAGGCACCCTTACCCAAACATTCAGTAGCTATATCTTTTAATTTCTTCTCAACTAACAGAATTTAACTAGTTTAGACTCTCTCTCTCTCTGGGGATGAGATTTAACGGTACTTTCTACATAATGTGCACAGTAGTATCTTCTAAGGGAAAAAGTCAAGATTAAAATAGCATGCTGTCCCAACTCTTCAAACCAACCACCCTCCATCAATACTTGGGTCTATGGCAGCCCCTGGCTGGGGGCAGAAAATGTCTTCTCCCCAAAGGTCTGGCACTTTGGGTCAGATACATCAGAGAAGCAGAAGATTCATCTTCTTTAGAAACATCTAAAATAGACACTTGCCAGAGGCAGGGCACCAGGCTGTAAGGCCCCCTGGCCTGTGAAATATTTTGAGAACTGATTGAAATTGTGATTACAAATGTGACATTGGCAGAGAAAGAGGTGTTTCTTATTCCTATGGGCTTACTTTAAAAAAAAAAAAAAAACTCTGGAAGACCACACTTAGATTAAGCAGAAAATGAAGGAACCATTTGACAAAGGCAAACCAGTACTCTCAGCTCATTCCTGGAGTCCACCATCTAGACTCCAGGGCCAATGTCACCACTTCTTCTGAGTGTCCCCAGGTAATTCACTTAGTGGATCTCTGTTAACTCTGGTGTAGAGTAATAATATTGGGTTAAAAGGAGGGTGTTACAATATGTCACAGGCATACAGTGTGGCTAAATTAAGTCTAAAAGAAATACATTGGAAGTATGTGGGTTGCTCACAAAATTGAGGGACAACCTGGAGAACCAGACTGGGGAAAACAGGAAGTTTAGAGCAAAAAGGACCACACAGCCTAGCCAACATGCCAGTGCCAGAGTACATGGGCACCAACTCTTCTTTTGATCCTCTTGGTTTTTGCTGTCTTCATACAAAGCCTAGAGGGATAGAGGCCACTCACCCGGCTTCTGACCCTGCCTGCCTGTGAACTTGGTGAGAGCAAGAGCAACCCATTAAAAATCTAATAGAATCTGCACAGGACGGGCAAGAGATCATTCCCCTGAATGAAGTGTGTCTATACTTATAGAAAGGCGACAGAATGAGTTCTGGACAGCTAAATACCCAATGGGTCAACTGCAGTGGCATCCTGGGAATCCATTTAGATTTTCTTATACCAGGAAAGAATACCTATACCTGAGTGGAAGTAGCTGACAACACCAAGGGACATAGACTCCAAGGCAAATGGTGGCTCCCCTAGAGTCTGACTTAGCACATCTTAGTAGGCTTAGCAATGTATTTTTATAACATTTCTAAGGGAGTTCTAATGTGAGATCAGGTTCAGGAGTCACCACTGTCCTCATATGTGTTTAGCAGGAGAATATATATATATATATGTGTGTGTGTGTGTGTGTGTGTGTGTGTGTGTGTGTGTGTGTGTAAATATTCCCAAGCATGTTTTCATATATCACCTAATGATGGCCAGATATGATAAGTAGATACCCTAACATTACAGTTCCTTGGCTTTCCCTACCTTATGCTCCAGGCCTGGAGGGCAAGAGGGAGGAGTATTACATGGTACAGTTTAGCCCCAGCAAAAGCAGCAAATACTCTCCCACTCGCCTTTATTAGAAACACTCAATTTAGCAATCCTCCTCTCTCCTGCTGTGCTTACTGCTCCCCCCTCCCCACCTCATATGCCATATGCTTTTAATCATGCCCCCACGGTTTCTCTTCTTGCAATGTCCCGGACAAATTAAACTTGAAAAACAGAAATATGAGAACTTGGAGCGAACAGGGAAACTCGTGACAATGGTGATAATCAGCAAACAGGCTAAATTCTCCAGCCTATTGTCAAGTATATTTCTTTGGCCCCCAACATAACTAAACCCCCAGCTACAGGCTTTTAGTGAAAGAGAGGGGTTAACGCACTCCTTGAGAATTAAATATTTTCCTCACATGCCTCTAGAAGTTCATTCTGGAAGATCTTCCCAAAGAGACTCTAACTTAAGAATTGGGAGTTTTCTTCTTCATTTTTTTTCTTCCCCTGAGGCTCCAACTAACCACATTTTAGGAGGTTTATGAAATCTCTGACACTGATTCCAAAATACTGAGTGAGGTAATTGTATATATCTTTCTAGGGCAATCACACCATAACTTTTATCAGATTTTTACAAACACTTACCTACTCTAAAAAATAAAAATTCAGTTCTGATCATTTATCTCAAAGGTTATAAATATCATAGCTAAAGTTTTTAAATCTACAAGTCAGAGATGTGCTTCAATTTCTTTCTCCATCACTTCTAAGATATGAACCTCCAGGGAAATTACTTCTAAATCTTTATTTCCACAGTCATTTATGGATAAATAAATAAACACACGTTTGTGTGTGTATACATTCATATGTCTGGTTCATAACATTAGCTAACAAATGAAGTGCCTTAAAAATATAAGTAACCGCATAGTAAATGGCACTCCACAATTGTTAGATATTATTATTACCATGTGTTATTATTGACTAATAAAGAACTTAAAAGCTAATGACAGCCACGGAGTACCTCTGTAATCCTAGTACTAGGGAGGCTGAGATGGAAGGATTACAGGATTAAGACTAGCCTCAGCAATTTAGTGAGACTCTCAACAACCTAGTGAGAGTCTGTTTCAAATTAATACAAAAAATAGAGCTAGGAATTTAGCTCAGAAGTATAATGTCCCTGAATTCAAACACGAGTAAAACACACACACACACACACACACACACACACACACACACACACACACACAGAGCTAATGGTGCCCAATCAGGTAGTCACACTATTACAACATCAAGCTAGGCCTTCTTTTTTCTAAAAAATTTAACCAATGGGAACAGATTCCTAATTTTGCTGTACATATTGGGATCCTTTGACCCAAGAAGACGAAAACTTTGTATCAGAAAAGAGCATGTCCAGTATCACATAGAACAGGGCTTGCTTCTATTAAAGATGAATTCACCTAAAATACCAACTAGTAAAATCCAGAGCTCTATGGCCTCAGAATGATTCATGGGACCTCAGGAGTCGTTAAGGCCCTCACTTCATTTCATACATGGGAAATTGAGGTTTAGATTGATCAGTCAACAAAGACTCACCACAGTCAATTGGGAAATAAGACAAGATGCCAGTTTATAGTGGTCAAAGTGTTAACCATTGCATTGTCTAAAACCATACCTGAGAGTCAGAAGAATTGGGTTTGTATCTTGGGCTACAATATACATACTAAATGTTCATTCCCAGAATATTTAGCAAGCACCAACTAGGTGTTAGACATTGGAAGTGTCAGGGAATTCGGGAGTAAGTAAAACAAATCAAACCTGTGACCTTATAGAACTTCTTTCCTAGAAAAGAAGATATACTCAACATCACAAATTAAAAACCAACAATGACCATCATGCAGCAACAGCTGTATGGGTCTCAACACAACTGTCTGGCACACAGGATGCATGTAATTATTCCTTGAGCAAAGGCAGGTTAGGCGGGCCATGCTGACAGTGGCACTCACCTCAGTTATGACATCACTGGGTCCTCTTCCCCATCCCCTAAGTAGCTTGCTAGGTACCACTTCATGTGTAAAATACTTCAAGTAAAGAAATATCACCTCACGGAGTTGAGTTCTGACTCCAGTTTGGTGGAGGTCACCATGATTTTCAATATTTTTCTATGGACAGCACTGAAACGCTTTCATGTTGTGGAGTTCTTTAGTGATAGCCTCCAAGTTTTATTCATTTTCTTCCCCAGTTCTGAGGAAGCCTGTCATCCTTTGACAAGTGAAATCATGAGTGACTTAAAATGAAATAGATTTTTTTTTTACTTAAACACAGAAGGATGTTTCTTTTTCTTCACTGCTTAAAGAGGTGGAGCATAGAGCAATGTTCCAGGAGGTTCTTTTCTTCCATGTTGACCTAAAAGGCCAGGGCTCTGTGAAGTTAAGTTGCATCCACACTGTAGCTCTGGCAGCCAACTCGAAGCTAGCTGTCCATGTCTTCTTTCACCTTTAACCATCTCCCAGCACCTTTATTCTTCAATTTGCTCAATACTGACTTTGCCTGTTCCTCTAATGCTTCTTTTGTGAAATTCCTGCCCAGTGCAAGCCCCCGCTTTATCAAGGTGAACTTCTGCTGACTTTCTAATAATCCCAGCTCTGCCTGGCACTCCCTGTGCGGCCTCAGGCTAGCTCCTAATTGCACTAAGCCTATTTTCTATGCATGTAAAAGGGGCAAATACCTACCTCCAAGGATGATTATAGGATTAAATAAAATGCTGTGAAGCAGCTTCCAAGGCTACATTTCTTTCTCTAACAGTGTGCCTATCTACGCTGGGGGTTTCCCCAGGGGTGTTCTGTGGAGCCCTGGCTTTTTGCAGAGGGGCCTCAGGGCTACATGGCAAATGGAATGTAAAAGAGACTGCAAGAAGCTGAGCTGGTGGCCCCGCTGCAACTACCGCGAGTCCTTTAACATCTGTTCCATGCATTGAGATTCTGTGTGATATTCCGTTTAAAAAATAATTTTAGATCTAAAATGAGTCAGGAAGTGGGAAAGTTAGCCAACTGCAAAGTTAGAGGGAAGAGTTCACCAGAGACGTCTCATCTTTCATTTCTGACACCAAGGACAAGCAAGCTCAGAGGGTTCTTAAAAGCACCCTCAGGAACATCGTCCCCTGGAAAGACTCACAGGATAAGCTGAAAGAAGTTATATTCTCAGTGCCAGTTTGTTCCTGCTGAAGGACACAGGTTAGAAACCACAGAGGTAATAGGTGCACAGGGCAGAGTTCAGAGAGTTTTGAACATGTAGCTTGAAGATGTCCTCTCCTTGTATAGTCAGAGTAGTGTTATTCTCCAACAACAACATGTGACAACACTCAATATTGTCAACCACACTAGCCTCACTTGAGCCTGAGAGCCCAGAGATTATATTGTAGCTACGTCACAGAGGTATGACTAGTCACCCATGTGGCCAAGCTTGATCTCCAGTCCCTCTGGAGGAAGACTGATACTCTGGGATCCAAAACCCACACCCTAAATCTATCCTTACTATCAGGTGTGACTCTTCCATAACAGCCCAGGTTGTTAGGGTTACCACGTGAGCTAAGGCCCCCAGGCGAACATATTCCTATCAATCATAACATTCCCTGTGCATGGAGATTATACCCCCACAAAAAACAAGGGAAAAGATCAGACCTCTTTTTGAGGAGGGATAAATTCTTTGCTATGCTATACAGAAAACTGTTCAAGAATGCATACTGTTCACTCTCAGTAAGTCTGCTGAGATCTTTTCCACCTTCATCTCTCTATTCATTCCCTACCTGGAATTCCCTGTCTCTGTTAACCCTGCATTCAGGCCTATCTCGTGTCATATCACCTCCATCACAGTCTTTCTTGGTCACACCAGCCCACAGTGAGTGTGGTGTGTGTATGTGTGTGCCTCTGTGCGTCCGTGTGTGCCTGTGTGTGTGTGTGTGTGTGTTGTTGGAGACTCAGTCAAGGAACATTCTGAGGCAGACCCTCAGCTCTTTTTCTATTTTGAAACAGGGTCTCGTAACCTCGTTGAGAATCTCACTACATTGCTGAGGCTGTCCTCAAATCTTCAATCCTCCTGTTTCAGCTTCCCAAGTACTAGAATACAGGTATGTGCCATCATACCTGGCATGATTATTTATTTTATTTATTATCAATTGTGCATATTATCTTTCTGCTTGATATTAATGTATTTCAACAAATATTTCCTATGTATATAGTGCTGTAGAGAAAAAAAGAGATAAATGACGGAAACATTAATCCCTGACTTAAGGCAGCTTAACATGTAATAGGGAAGGCAGGTTATGTTCATTCATTTACCCAATTGATATTTATAAAATATTTACCCTGCACCAGTACCCAAACTAGTTGTCAGAATATGTGATTATCTAGAATTAAAGGCTGAAAAATATAAGACTCAATAAAAATATGAATAAAGAGCTTTGATCTTAGAGATTTGGTATTGCAGTAAAGAGTTAAGCTCCTTACTAAGAACTCCAACACTCTAGAGTCCAGTGTTTCCTAAATGGTGAAACATTTAACCTAAAATGATTTTTAAAGTTAGTAGTTAGATATTTGTTTTAATGATTCTCTTATAGAGCATATGACCAGTGTATTCTACCTTGTAGTTTTAATTTTGATTGCTTAAAACAAGGCAAATTATAAAGAATGACTAATTTTATTTAACAACTACTATGGCCATATCATCCTGGTTTGCAGTTATGATCAAAATCATGTAATCAAGACTAAAATGGCTGGAGCCTGAGAATTTATGCCATGGTAAAGGGAATGATGTTCACAGAGGTGGCTTTACAAAAATCTTCCAGGGACAGGCATGGAAATGGGTTAGGTTGGGATAAGCCAGATACTGTTGGAACAGTGCTGGTAAGAAATAAAGCCGAATTAGGTCAGAGGAATGGAGTTGAAGAGGAAGCGATAAATTATTAGGAGTATTTAGGACTTGGAGAATTGTCCAGAAGTAGGAGTTGAGAAAGAAGAAAATCTAGGATGACTCCCAGGTCACATATAACTCCTGTGACTCAAAAGGTTACTGAGATAATCAAAACAGGAAACAGAAGGAAAATCAAGTTGGAGAGAAAAAAAAGTTGGGGTTAGAAGTACTGTGAAGCTTTCATTATAGTTAAATATGAGTAATTATCTCATAATTTCATGTGTATAAATATTATCTCTTTGATTAAAATCTCATCAAAATAAATGATATCTTCTTATAGTAATGTCCTTTTAATGAAAAATAAGGAATATTTTTATTACTTATTTTATATATTATATATGCTCTGACATATATATAAGAATATATTAAATTTATATGTATATCAGAGAGTCCTTACTAGAAGGGCACCGTTTCTTTTTTAATTGAAGGGGGTTTGAGAGTTCAAGTCCCAATTAGCTGTGTGATTTAAAATAAATTGCTAGCATGATGGCAAATGCCTGTAATCCCAGTTCTTGGGAGGCTGAGATAGGAAGATTGCAGGTTCACAGCCAGTCTCGGCAACTGTGTGAAGCTCTCAGGAACCTAGAAAGACCCTGTTTCAAAACAAAAAAATAAAAAAAGGCCTGGAGATACAGCTCAGAGGTAGAATGCCCCTGGGCTCAATTCCCAGTACTTAAAAAAAAAGTTAAAAAGTTACTTAACCTTCCTGAGTCTCAGTTCCAATCTCCAGAAAGGGACAATAATATTAATATCTGTCACATACATGGTAAAAAGCCATAGATTTTTTTTGTTGGGTAATTGCATTGGGGTTAGGAGGTGGTCTTATGTTATATAAGAATATTTTTTACTTGATTCAATAATCAAAATATTAGTAAGTAGTGAGAAGTTATTAATGAGACTAATTTATTTATTTATTTATTTTTGCACTGGCACTCTCTGCCTCTGAGCTACACCTCCAGCTCTTTTGATTTTGTATTTTCAAACAGGGTCTTACTAAGTTGCTGAGGGTCTCACTAAATTGCTGAGGCTAACCTTGAACCTCTGATCCTCCTGCCTTAGATTCCCAAGCTTCAGAGTTACAGGCTTGCACCACCATGTCTAGCTAAGAGACTATGTTCAATAACAAAATGTATAATACTTCTCTCCCAATCTTATTTTCAAAAGGCAAAACTGTCTGGTGACTGTATCCAGACATCAAAAGGGAAACAAATGTTTTCCTACTTAACCCCAAACTTTCTTCATCCTTGGGAAAAACAAGGCTATACATCTCAAATTCATTTGCATGGGCAAGAGGTCTTTCTCCCCTCCTTATCTCTCACCCCCTACTCTTAGTTGTTTGAGGCTGTTCCCAAGCCTGGTTGTAATTTGCATTGTATATTTTAATGCCTTACTGATGGATAATTCTCTAATATACAAAAAGATTGGACTTTCCAAGTAAAAAAAATGAAATCCACCTGGGGTAGGCATACACAGTGAATTTCCAATATGAAAAAATGTCAGTAAAATTTTTTCCAGAGCCCCTCAAAAAGACAGAAGGAAAAGATCAGCCCAAAGAGAAGAACAAGAAGCTTTCTGTTTACCTGCTTTCCTTAATAGGTCAGAGGCCTCAGTGCCCAAGAACACAAGTTATTTCTTGTCTCCAGGTAACAGGCTATACACCTTCCACTCGACCCTTCAGATCTGTGGTCCACTGTTCCATCTATTTATTAGTGCATTATAATTATACAAAATAGTTGCATTCGTTTTGATCTATTTGTGCATGCACACACCATAGTTTGGTCAATGAATAGTCCAGTGCTCTTTTCTTCTCCTTCTCCCTGCCTTGATTCACACATCATCTACTCTACTGCTTTCCCTAGCTTCCACATATAAAAGGAAACACACAACCCTTGAATTTGAGTCTGCCTTATTTCACTTAACATGATGTGCTCCAGTTCCAGCCATTTTCCTGCAAATGACACAATTTTGTTCTTCTATATGGTTACATAAAACTCCACTATATGTCTACCCTACTACACCTGACCTAGATATGTTACATGAATAAGCTCTTATCCTCTGGCTTCCTCTTTCATTCAGCCAATGGGAACCTGAGTAAGAGGTTGGAGGGAAGATTAGGATTCGTGAGCTCAAGGTTTTTATCCTTCCAGCTCCTTCTCCGGAAGGTTAAAGTGTCTCTAAAGATCGCAGTCCCTTCAAGTGTTCCTTTCTAAAGGAACCTTCTCTGCCAGTTCACATTACACTCCCTCTCCCTACTCCTCTGTAGACCAAGGATGGAAGCTGTGTCTGCTGTGACCAGCTATGAATAGTGAGTCGCATATCCTAAGATAAGTCCTTCATTCTTCATTTTGTTGTACCCCTCATTCACTTGCCTGCTCCAACTCTCATGGTTCTGCAGGTGACTCCCAAAGCTTTATGTCTAGCCAGGAACCCTCTTGACACATACACTCTTCCTTGGTATTACTCAACAGACACATTTGGGTGTCTACTACTGGATTTTAATAGCACGCAGTTTTGTAACAGTAGCACCAACAATAATAATGGCTAACAGTATTGTTATGTCAGGCAGTGTTCAAGGGCTTTCCATGAAAAACTCACTTAAGTCTTCAGACAATCCTTTAAGTTAGGGGTTATTATTAATTCTCCTGTGAAGGTAAAGAAATAAGCACAGAGAAATTTAATAATTCCCAGAAGTTACACAGCTAGTGGGTAGTGGAGTCAGCACCTGAGCATAAACACCACCTCTGGTGTCCAAGCTCCTTGAGCACCACACCACGCTGCTGATGCTCACAGGTGGTGAGGACAGCCTGCATCCATCTCACACCAGAAACCAAGGTTTTAACTATGAAAGAAAACATATTTGCAATTCGCTAAAATCTAGACATTCATAGTCTTGTTATACTTTTCTAGAAGCCAGAATATCAAATTTAAATAAAAATGTAAGAGTTGGAGTTTTGCTTTTTCTGTCCTAAATTACTGGTTGTAAATATTAATGTGAATTAAGTACATACCTCTGAACTTAGGAAATAACATTTGCACTAAGAAATCGCAGATCATTAAGACAGAATATGTGGTAGAAAGGGTAACATTCCTCCTCTCCCCATCCTTGTAAGCAATTTGCAAGATGCACTAAAAGTCGTAAAAATATTCATATTCTATAACTTTGAAATTCTAGAAATATATTCTGGGGGAATAATCAGAGCCATGTACAAGTATTTATAAACAAGGATGTTCATCTACAGCATAATTTATAATGTTGGTCTTGAAATAACTGAAATTTGTGGCAAAAGGAAATAAAATAATTTTATGTCTATAAAATACATATTAAATAGTGATTGAAATGAATTTATGTATGTATTCATAAAGAAATGCTTATAATGTACCATTTATTTTAAAAATTCATTTTAAAAGAGTATGTGTAGTAGAGTCATATTTTTGTTTAAGGAATTATACATATGTGTGAAATATTTTAAAAAACCTGGAAGCATATATACCAAATGTTATCTCCAGATTGTAGATTTGTGGAGGGGTGATTTTCCTATCAATATTTTCAAGATTTCCTCAATTAACAATTACTATTTTGATTAAAAAGGCATTAGTTTCTTTATTAGAGAAGTCATATTAAATTTTCTTCTACCAAAGCCAATAAAAATGGATATGTTAGTATTTGTGAGAACATGCTTATTTCTAAAAATCATAGTATTACAGAAATCAAATACAATGTGTTTCTATTATTATTATGATGATGATGATGATGGTTATTTTTATTTTGGTACTAGAAATTGAATCCAGGGGCATTATTCCTCTGAGCTATACCCACATCTCTATTTTATTTTTTATTTTGAAGCAAGGCCTCACTAAGTTACTGAGGGCCTCCTTAAGTTGTTGAGTTTGGCCTTGAACCTACAATCAATCATCCTGTCTCAGCCTCCTAAGTACTAGAATTATCAGTGTGAACCACCACACCTGGACTGTTTATTATAATTTTAAAGTTACTAATTTTATGCTAGATTTTGCTTCTACTTAATTTTTAAGATAGAATTTATAGATGTCTTTTCTTGCCTTTTCCCATGATTAAAATTTGATAAAGGAAGACAGACCATTTCCTGACTGGATAGATGATGAAAGAAACAAACATATACAATAAATAAATAAAAACAACTGGAATGTAGATCTCTGTTCTGCTATTTCCCAGATATATGACCTGAGGAAGAGTTATTTAATCTTTTCTGATCTCAAATTAGTTCCCCTGTATGTGAGGTTATAAATAATACATAATTCCAATGCATTTAATACTAGCTAAACAAGATGTATGGAAGAAAAATCTAGTTATTCTAAAGAGCTGCATAAATGTCCATCAGGAATGGGGATTTTGTTGTTGTTGCTTGTTTATTTGCGTCTGTCTCATACTCATGTGAGACCCTGAGCAAGTCACTTAACCTGAATGATACTGATGCTGTCCATCCTTAAAGCAAGGGATGAGGTTGCTGATGACATTCTGGGATTGTTCCCAACTTTGTCTTTCTATTATTCTATGATTCTATTGGCCTATTTGTGGGTCGTGACAGTTTCTTGCGGAGCCCTGGAAAATGATATGGAAATTGAGCCCATGGAGTTTGGCAGGGAACACGAGGCTGACTTCAGTGTTGAAGAGATGATGGGTCAGATGGCTTTAGAAGAAATGTTCTGTCTCAGCGTCCTCTGAATCATTTCCTTTCCAAGTGAGGGCAAAGATGAAGAGCCAAGAGGTTCTGCAGTGACTGTCTACGTGGAAACTGACCCAGAGCTGACTTTTGAGGAGCCTGGTAAAAAGAGCTGAGCCCGAAGGCAGCCCTCTGCACCCCTGGAAGGCCGCCCAGCCCTCCACACCAGGCTCCCACTGACTTCTGCACTGCTCACCTCGGAAAGCTCCACTGTGAAATGGAGTGGTAATGACTCTTAAATGTATTTATGGTAGCAAAAAAATATATATATAGGAAAGAAAATGTGTGAGAACATTGAGCAGAACAATGCTTCTGACCAAAAAGTGTGTTACTGATAGGAAATAACATCTGGGGAAAACATGCCATTTTTCTCACAGTGAAAGACACAAAAGCATTTAAAAGCAAAAATGAAACAAAAGGATATCAGAGGAGGAAAAGCATTTAGTGATCAGTTATTTCAATCCAGTCTTCTATAAAGGTAAAAACTAAAGCAAGTGTGTGTGTTGGAATAAGGAACTGAGTTACTCAATACCTGTATTGCTTTACTTTGCTGAACAGAACCTCTTTCTCACTTGCACATAAATATGTGTGTGTATGTGTGTGTGTGTGTGTGTGTGTACATATATACATGAATGATGTATTAGTAGGTATGATACTGAGATACATAAATAGACTTCATGATACCAACTCATAAAATAGATATATTTCCCATTTTCTTAATAAGAAAACAGAGATTAATCTAGAGTGAATGGCTTTTCAAGGTTACAAATCTAATTAGTGGAAAAGCTTGGGCCTTTTGTCCTTGACAATCAGAATCAGAGGAAAAAGTCTTTTTTTTAACTTCTTTTTTTTTTCTCCTCTAGCTTAGAACATCCGGCCTATGGATGAGTAAGCAGACACTAAGGTACTTTTATAACTTCCTAAAGATATAACAACTTGGATGCTTCTAAGTATCAGCCGGTTATTTCTTTATAGTTTTGCTTTCTATCCTGGCCACTGGCAAAGTGGCATTATTAGGCTATGAGTCATAATGCTAATAAATATATCTAATTTGAAGATAACCCTTTCTTCACTGCCCTGTGTGCTTAACCCTCCCTTTCTGTCTTCCTCCCTTCCCACTCCCAGAAATACTCCCTGGTGTCTAAAAACTAAATGCCACTAGAGCTAGTTGCATGATAGGGAAAGAAGACATTAAACTCTTAAAAAATATTACAAAACCAGGGATCTAAGCCCATTTTAGATCCTAAAATACTGCAAAACCTTTTAGAAAAAAACTTTTGGATATATCTGACTTTCAGAGTTACTGTTTGGGACAACAGAAAAATATGTGGGAAATACTATGTTCAAGTGCATACTAACATTTGTAAAGAGACTATATTTTCAAAATTGTTCATAGTGGTCAAGAAGCAAGATAGAGAAGGATAGAGAAGGGGTGGTTTTGTAGCAAGTCTATATTTTTCAGGTCTTTCAAACTTCCAAAGCAATTTGTACCTTGGACAGTGATTTCATGTGTCTCTCTGCATTTTGCTTCTTTTTCTTATAGCTATATCTTTTTATGTACTTTTATTGGTACATTATAGTCTCACATCATAATGCAGTTCCTAGTGATAGTGACATAAATGCACACAGTAGTTGGAGAGCATTCTCCTATCTGCCTTCCCCACAGGGTATTAAAATTGTCATTGGTATTCTTACATACTGTTGATACAAGTAATTCCTTCATTGATCCTTCTCCCCACTCCTCTTCCTCTAGACTACCTCTTTCACTCCCCTGAAGTTTCTCCTCCATTATCTGAAGTCTTTCTGGCATCCTGATTACTCCCTAGCTTCTACATAGAGAGAAAATATATGACCCTTCACTTTCTGTGACTGGATAATCTCACTTAACATAATGTTCTCCAGGTCCATCCGATTTCTTGCAAATAGTATAATTTTGTTCTTTTTTATTGCTAAGTATAATTCCATTGTGAGTATATCCCATAATCTATTCATCTATAGATGGACACCTAGGTGGGTTCCATAATTTGGCTATTGTGAATTGTGCTGCTATAAACATGGATATGCTTATATTAGCATAATGTTTGTTATATCTGTATCTTAAAGGTTAAAGATTATTAATTAAAGAATAATATCCAGCACATAGCCCAGAGTTTGGTCCAGAAAACCTTTCCACAGGTATTTTCCTATTGAAAGGATGAGTTTAATTGGAGTGGGAGGAATTCAGTGAGGTGTCTGAATAGTTTTTGCTTGTATAGCATTGCTTTGGTCAGGGAACTAATTCTCTCCAATTTGCAATGACTGGCCTCATTTGGAAAGATTGGACCCACACTGGCCCCAGGGAGGGACATCTGGATCATGTATGTTCTACCAGAGTCCCTCTCTCCCTGGATTCTCTGGTCAGGTCATATATATGATCTAGGTCAGGTTAATCAAGGTTCTCCCCAAACATTTTGCCAGAACATCCAGGAAAGTTGTTCTTTTTTTTTTCTGATTATATGTGTTGTAAAGACTAATTTATTTAGAACTGTCATGGGACCCTTTGCTGGAGAGAGAGTTATATTACATGAAAATGCAAGAATAAGGCCATGTAAAGCCTAACAGAGTGGAAAGAGTGAGCCTTGGTATAGCTTATAAAAAAACCTGTATCCAGGACATTTTAGATTCTGATATCCATTTAGATAAACAGAAAGGATGAGCTACCAGCTCATGAAAATGCAATGTAAAGAAACCAAACAAAAGTTAGGTGATATGTGTTTTTTAAAACTCCACATTAATGATTTTTTTCTAGGTTTTGTCCATATTTAATCTGTCACCTGTTTTCCTAGTTATAGGCTAGGTCATATACTAGAAATAGGACTGGGGCTATAAGTCAGAGATAGAATGCCCCTGGGTTTAGTTTTCAGTATAAAAAAAAATAAACATTTAAGGACCCACAACAAGGCTATAGAGGCTGGTGCAAAGCAAATAAGGAAGAATGTGGTGGCAAAAACCACGTACATCTGATTTTAATATAATTGTCCACTTATTCATGTTTACGACACTAGACTTAGCTTCTAAAAGTAGGATGGCATCTTCTGTATCCATTTCCAATGCCTAGTATAACACTAACGTTCAGTAAATATTTACAATAAGTTATGCATGCATGATTGAATTACCAGGATCTCAGTAAGTGACTATATGTGAATAATATATTTAGGTTATGCCACATGTGACATGCTTAAACACTCAGAAACTATAGAAATAACATCGTAAGAATAATAATGAGTCTTGTGTTGTTGTGTTGTTGCTGTTGCTGCTGATGCTCCTGCTGTTATTCTTGTTCTCTTGGGTTAAATGAGAGTGCCTATGTAAAAGGTTTTAAGAAGCTATGAAAATGCTACTTCACATTTTTAATGAAACTTCTGATTAACTCAATGTGATAATAATATGATGTCTTGGCTGACTATTATGAAAATCAAGAGAAAACACAGTTATAAAGGGTTAGGAAGTGACAAATCTTTTGTTGAAAAACATAGTAATTACATGAGTACTCTAGTACTCTGGCACTGACACAAATTCTCACTTGCCTGGTTCTCTCATGTAATCTAGAAATCAAACAAAATGTTTTTCCTAGACATACTGGGGAAGAAAGAAACTTTCAGATTTTTATAAACCTTTGAACATTTCAAACAAAAATAAATATACAGTGTACCCACAGGAAGTCTTAAGAGATGAAAAAATATTATAACAGAATATTTTATTATAAAATTTTAAACCATAATATATAAACATCTATAAAACAAGAGCAGAAGGGAAATATAAAAGAGCCAGGAATTCTATAGACCTGCAACAAAAGATGAAACATTTGTATAAAAAATTCAGAAAATAAATGAAAGAAATATTAGCACAAAAAGTCTCAATACTATTGACAACACAGGGACATAAAATAAAGGAATAAGAAAATATAATAGAAATGAATAAAGAGGTAAGAGAGAAAATGTATATGCACACACATACCTACAAACATGCACATATACAAAAACATATTTGTATAGATGAATTAAAGGTATGCAGATATAACCAATATATAAATGATAGTTTCAAAAATGAGAACAAAAATAATAGATTTTTAAAAACTGTTTAAAAAAAACCTGTTTCAGTTATAATGGAACAAAAATTTCCAGATTTTTAAAAACCCTTAAAGTTACTGGTTAAAAGAGAATACTGTAGCTGGATATGGTGGTGCATGCTTGTAATCTTAGAACTTGGGAGGCTGAGATAGGAGGACCTCATATTTGCAGCTAGCCTCGGCAACTTAGTGAGGCCATCTTCAACCTAGTAAGACCTTGTTTCATAAAAAGTAAGTTAAATAGGGCTAGGGGTGTACCTTAGAGATAGAATACCTGTGAGGTGAATCCCCAATGACAGAAAACAGAGAATAATGATGTATTTCAGGATAATGATAAAATGATTAATACTGAGAAATATTTCAGCAATATATCTGAATTACAAAATAAAATGAAGTATTCCTTTGGACATCCTAAAAAAAGATAACTCATTTATATGGGGAAATATCATGGACTATCATCACATTTCTACACAAAATAAAAAGAGAGAATAAAAAGTTGATGTCTTTCACAATCTTTAAGGAAGATTTGTATGCCCAGTCAAATTGTTTTAAACAACGGACAGCAAAGCAAAAAGTATTTTTGAAGATATGAGAAATGTTTCCAAACAATATTAAAAGATGAATTTAAACCAAACAAAGGAAAAATGAAAAAACTATAAAGCAAATGTAGAACTTATAACACCAAACATAAAGTAAATTTAAAAATAACCCAAATTTTAAAAAATGAGGTACAGTGGGAGATAATGCACAAATATTTATTCCCCCACTATTTTTAATTAGATAAAATGTATTTAAAGCTAATGTGATATTGACTGAAATAGTTGATATTTTAGTTAGTTTAAAGCTTTTAATAATAAGAAAAGTATCATAAATTGATTAGAAGGGGTAATACAAGGATGGTGAGAAAAACAGGTTCATATCGTCATGGATCACTCATAAGGATTCAATACAAAATGTTCAAAAATTATTTGCTTTTAATACACAAAATCATGATTATAAATTAACTAGAAAAAAATTGCATGCATTATCAGAAAAATAAAACATAAAATATATACTATGTAGAGAAATATTTTAAGGAAATAAATATCATATTATAAAATTTAAGACCAGACCAACACCAAACATGTGTCATAAGAATAGGTTGAGTTAAATCACCTATTCATAGAGAAAAAAAACTTAGAAATTAAATTGTAAATCAAATCCTAACTATGTGTCATGCACAAACGGAACAAAGTCAATCACTAAGCCAAACATGAGAGGAAGGGACGGGGAGGGAAGGGGTTTGAAAGTTATAAAGGGCAAAATGAGTGATGTGTGCATGTATGCATGTACCATCTTGTACCCCATTAAGATGTATGACTATTATACACCAATAATATATATATGCATATATAAAAGAAATATGACAAAGTACTTATAGGGTTTAAAAATAAAATTATGAGAAATGACATACCAGGGAAGCCTTAACATACCAGGGAAGCCTTAACAACAGAAACATTTTTTATGTTAGAATACTAAATTCACATAAAAATATCATTAATGGTATCAAAAGCACACTCAAAATTAATAAAGTTTTCATTTCAAAATAAATAACTTACAGTTATTGATTCTTCTGGTCTAAATAACCAAGTATCAAAGGGATAACTGTAATGAGAAATAAAAAGACATATTCAATGTAGATGATGTTAATAATCTATGCCACATCTACGGTAAAAATTACATCTACATCGAATCAAGCAATGTAAAAAATAAGACAATATACAACTAATTATCACAATTATACAGTAGATGTATATTATATCTGCTCAACTATATACCCTAAATTGAGAAATATAACTATTACTTTTTAATATTTTAAGATGTATAATTTTTATTTTTTTATTTTTTTAAACTTTTATTGGTGCATTGTAGTCATACATCTTAATGGGATAAAAATTGGTGGAGACATACATGAACACGTCATACCCAATCCTCAGCACATTTCCTCCCTATTCCTCCTTCCCATGCTTGGCTTGGTGATTGACTTTGATATTTTAAGTACATCATGTGCTTTAGAGAGTTACCCTCTTCTCCCCTCTCATCCCCTCAGTTAGGTCACCTCATTTGTTCCTCTATAGGATCTCCTTCTTCATCTAAAGTTCCCCCTGTTACACATTTCTCCCTAGCTTTTGCATATTAGAGAAAGCATATGATTTCCTAACTGACTAATCTCACTGACTAATCTCACTTAGTATAATGTCCTCCATTTTCATCCATTTCCCTGAAAATGATGTAACTGAGTCTTTTTTAATGGCTGAGTACAATTCCATTGTATACATATCCCACAGTTTTGTAATCCATCCATCTGTTGATAGACATCTTGGTTCCATAGTTTGGCTAAGGTGAATTGTGCAGCTATTAACATAGAGATGCATGTATTAGTTTGGTAGTTTGGTTTCCTTTCTTTTGGATAGATAGCCAGAAATGGTATTGCTGGATCAAATGGTAAGCTTGTTCTCATTCTGAGGATCCTCCATACTATTTTCCAAAGTGGTTGCACTAATTTGCAATCCCACCAACAATGTTTTAGAGTTCCCACTTCTCCATATACTCGTCAGCATTCTTGATAGTTTCCTTTGCTGTACAGAAGCTCTTCAGTTTCATGCAATCCCACATACTGATTCGCCTTTTAGCTTCTTGTGCCCAGAGGAATACAATACCTGACTAAACTGCACTACAAAGCCATTGTAATAAAAACAGCATGGTACTTGAACAAAAACAGATACATAGACCAATGGAGCAAAATAGAAGGCTCAGAAACAAATCCACACACTTACAGCCAATTGATATTTGACAAAGGGGCCAAAAACATACACTGAAATTAAGACAGCCTATTCAACAAATGGTGTTGGCAAAACTGGTTAACCATATGCAGAAAAATGGAAATAAATCCCACTTTCTCACCCGGCACAAGAGTCAATTCAAGATGGATCAAAGACTTTGGAAACTACAGCAGAGACCTTGAGGCTCCTTGAAGGGGGCATAGGTGCAACACTGCAACACTTAGGCACAGATAAAAAATTTCTCAAAAATTTAAAAGGTTAATCATATACTACGTCAATAGAAGTTCCTCCGGGATTTCTTGTTTGTTTGTTTTTGTGGTAATAGGAAGGAACCCAGGGGCATTCTACCTCCGAACCACACCCCCACCCAATTTTTTATTTTTTATTTTGAAACAGGGTATCACTGAGTTGCAAAGGGCCTCACTGAGTAGCTGAGGTTATCTGTGAACCACAATCTTCTTGTCTCAGCCTCCCAAATGTTGCTAATAGAAGTTTTTTTTTTTAATTCAAAGATATACAAACAGGTAATGGTGATATTCCTTAATTAAAGTGAAAGAAAAAAAGCCAAGGAGGGAAAGAAGGTGGTTGGCAAGTAGGAGTGGAGCAGAAAGGAGAGCAAAGGAAGGACAGAAGGGAAGCACAAAGCTCAAAGCCAACAACAAAAATCTATCTCCTAGAGATTCTAAACTTCTCTATTGAACTATTGGATCAAAGAAATTAAAGTTGAATCTGAAAAAAAGCTTTTTAAGAAAATGTTGCCATGCGTGGTGACACACGCTTGTAATCCCAGTATTCGGGAGGCTGAGACCCGAGGATCATGGTTCACGGACAGCCTCAGCTACTTAGTGAGGCCCTCTGCAACTTAGTGAGACCCTGTTTCAAAATAAAAATTAAAATAGGGCAGGGGGCATAGCTTGGAGGTCGAATGTACCTGGGTTCCATCCCAAGACCCGCCAAAAAAAAAAGAAAATGTTATTGGTATAATATAATTATATATCATAGTGAGATTCAGAGTGATATATTCTTATATGTATACATCTCTTGGTATGTTTGAAAATAACCATAATTTATAACCAACATTATAAATTTGTGAAGATAAAGCAATGCTCAAATGAAAAAAATCATAGCCTTAAGTACCTATGTTAATGAATAAGAAAAGGTAAAATAAATTAATCACTGGAAAACCATGATGAATTATTATATGAAAGATACTAAGTGCAAAAACATAATTATTTCCATAGTGTGTGGTGAAGGCAGTTCATTAAATTTATCATCCACTCTTGATAATACCCCTTAGTATAAACTAAGAACAGGACTCAGAGCCAGAATCTTAATTAATTGGAAAACAATAGAGCCATCCCATAAAGTAAAAAGCAAGATAAGAATTTTTATCGTCATTGTATTTGACATTTGTGGAAAAATTAACCAATGCAATTAGGAAAATAAGAAAAGAAAAGGTACACGGCATTTAAAAGATGAAGGCAAAAGAACATTATGCTAAGTGAGATGAGTTACTTACAAAAATTGAGATTGGATGCTCTTTCTAATATGTGGAAGCTAGAGAGAAAATGGGTCATAGTAGGAACTCAGAAAAAGGAGAATCTATAGATGAACAAATAAGGTAACCTAACTGAGGGAAATACATGTTGGAAGAGGGAAATTCCTAAAGTACATGATGTACATACACAAACATACCAAAATCAATCACTAAGCCAAGCATGAGAAGGAGGGAGAGGGGAGGGATTGGAGAGAGTAGGAATTGGGGAAGGGCTAAATGAGTGATGTGTGCATGTGTGCCTCTACCATCTTGTACTCCATTAAGATGTATGACTACAATGCACCAATAAAAATTTTTAAAAAATCATTATTATATCTATACCCCAAAATGATTTTGTCAGAAACCCAGAGCATATATAAGATTAACTATTACAAGTTTAAAATATTTTCATGGTAGCTATAAATAATAAATAATATTAATACATAGAAAATTATGGCCTTAGCATATGCCAATAAAAAATCATAAGATGAAAATAACTCCATTTCTAAAGGTAACAAATTCTAAAGGAATTCCAAGGAAATACATGGTAGATCAATATTAATAAAGCTTTAAATGCTAATAACAGACTCAGAAGTACTAAACAAGCAAATGGAAATATTTTGCTTTGTTCTTAGATAGAAAATCTATCATCACATACTTTGGTTTTTTCTTAATCAATTAACTTAGTATATTTTCAATTATATAAAAAGTGACAACAGCTTTTAAAAAAGAAACTAAAAATTATTTTTACAAGAAATGATAAGTCGCTGGGCATGGTGGTGCACACTTGTAATCCCCGCGCTTGGGAGGTGGAGACAGGAGGATCACGCAGGTTCAAAGCCAGCCGCGCTGGCTTAAGAGACGCTGTTTCCAAAAAGTAAAAAGTATAAAATAGGTTTGGGATTGTAGCCCAGAAGTAGAAGGGCTTCCAAGAACCCCAGTACCACCAAAATAAATAAATATATATATATATATATATATATATATATATATATATATATAAAAGCTGGGCATGGTGGTGCACGCTTGTAATTCCAGCATTCGGGAGGCTGAGACCGAGCCTCAGATACTACTTAGTGAGGCCCTCTGCAACTTAGTGAGACCCTGTTTCAAAAATAAAAAGAATAAAAAATAGCGCAGGGGGTGTAGCTTGGAGGTTGAATGCCACTGGGTTCCATCCCCAGACCTGCAAATAAAATAAAATAAAATAAAATATAATAAAAAAAAAAAACAATAAATCAAAGCAGGGCATGGTGGCCCACGCTTGTAATCCCATCATTTGGGAGGCTGAGACCAGAGGATAGTGGTTCACGGACAGCCTCAGATACTTAGTGAGGCCCTCCGCAACTCAGTGAGACCCTCTTTCAAAATAATGAATAAAAAATTTGGCAGGGAGTGTAGCTCAGAGGTCAAATGCCTCTGGGTTCCATCCCCAGACCCACAAAAAAAAAAAAAAAAAGAAAAGAAAAAAGAAAAAAAAGTGACAAGTCAGTAACTTTTTCAGAAAAAGAAAGTACTAAAAATGAATAGTCTTATCAAGATTATGACATATAAAGTCATAATAATTTAAAATTAGGTAGTGTCCACTGACAAGATTCTTTCTGGCTCTTATCTTAGAAGAAGAATAAACTAGTTTAAATAGATCCATTTAGAAGGATCTCTGGGATCTAGAATCAAAGAATCGTCATTGTTTGAACTGCTGTAACCTTAGAGTGACTGCTGACTGATGACAAGGGCCAATGATTACTGAATGGTTGGGTTACTTTCAATAATTGTGTACTGAGCAGTAACAAGTCTTATCAGTCACTAAGAGATAAGTTCTATGACATATACTTAGATCATCTATCTCACAAAAACTAATATTCTCATCTATGCTTTTTATAATATTGGAAAATCCAGTAACATATTTTCAACTCTCCCTTGTAAGTGTCCCAGAGCCACTATTAAAAGTACAATTGAGGCTTTCAAGATAAGACACTTCTCTCCTAGATAAGGAAGTTGTGAGTAACAAGAAAGTCTCTCCCTACCTTGTGGTTCTCTTGCTTTCTGACTTTTAATAGAATCATGAGTTCTGGATCTATTGCAGCTATATAATAGCATAAGTAATAAAACTATGGAAGAAAAGCTTGAAAAAACAGAACAGATGTATGACAGTACCCAGGTCCTTGCTCTCATGCTAGGTAATTGAACTGGGCCAACAGCTGCATATCTCCAAACTTCTTACCATGTTATGAAGAAAAAATATTCTTTTTGGAGTATTTGGAGACATAATTGTGAGTTGGACACTCTGTTATCTGAAGTAGAATGCACTCCTGGCTAAAACGATAAAATTAAAAAAAAATAAACTAGCAGATATAGTTCCCACTTTTATAGAGCTTAGTGAGAAATCTTAAGATGCAGTGTCAAGAATCTGTTACATTCTTGTTACTAACCCTGGTTTAGAATTGGTCTCTTACTAATCATTGTTCATAAATAACCTTAATTCAACTCATTTTAATTTATTATACAAATTCCACAAGTTAGTGTAAATTAGGGTCTGATGTGAGCACATTTGCACACATATACTTACACCCATGGAATGGGGCATCAAATTCTATAGAAGTGTCATGAGTGGAGTGGATTCTATGCCGCAGAAGAAAAAGTCATGGATAAAATTGCTTCTTTTCAGTTCAGAAAGTTGGTCTCTAATTCTGTACTTGTACCAGTCATTGAGTGAATAGCTGGAGGGGTCACCATTGAATTCTCAGAAGGAAAAGTCTGGTCTGCCAGACCACTACATTTCATGCCCATTAATTAAAAGGTATAAGTGAGCCATTCCAGCTTCAAGTTGGCTCCCTTCACATATGACCCCAGGCTCCAGCAAAGAGATACAGTTGTTCTGACTCATATGGAACAAGAGGATCTGCCCCTGGGGGGCACAAGAGTAATCCCTGACACATGTAGGCAAACCCAACTGAAATTCTCCACACCAAGTCTCTTCTCCGTCCTTTGCCATGTTTATTAATTATTCCTCCATCAACCAGAAGGCAGAGGGCCTCCAGGAATCCCAAGCCAGCTGAGATCAGCACCACATTTATCACCAGATGACTGGTGAAGGCCAACATAACATATACAGATCCGATTCCAGACGGAGATAACCCTCCATTGACCATGCTCACAGCCGTGTGGTTTCCCAGACACCCAATGCCTAAAAGACAAGTTGACCTTTTCACGCTTAGATATTCAAGATACATTTTCACCTTGTCAGGAAGAGAGACAGCAACAGAGTGAGAGAACAAGAGTGAGAGCGAGAGCGAGAGGTCCTTCTGCTTATAGTTTCAACACAGTAAGTTTCTGCCTCACCTACAGATGTACTTTTTAGTTTGAAGTGGAGCCAAGAAGACACTATGCCGTATATATACTTCAAGATTTTTAATCCATTCACTTACTAAAGCATATATTAAATGAGATAATATATTTGAAAAACCTTTGTAAAAAGCTAAAATATTATATGGATATGAATACTATGAACCCTAATGCAAAACAATGGTGTTGCACATTTATTTAAAAGAGAATTCCAGAGGTTGAGACAGAAGAACTGAAGGTTCCAGGGCAGTGTGCAGGAACTTAGTAGAATCCTATGTCAAAAAAACTATATAGTAAAAAGAGCTGGGTGCTGGGTATGGTGTGGCACACTTGTAATCCCAGCATTTGGGAGGCTGAGACAGGAGGATCATTGCTTGTGGACAGCCTCAGCTACTACTTACTTTGCAACTCAGTGATACCCTGTTTCAAAATAAAGATTAAAAAATAGGGTAGGGGTATAGCTCAGAGGTGGAAGTCTCCTGAGTTCCATCTTCAGTAGCGAAAAAAAAAAAAAAAAGCTGGGGATGTGGGATGTGGCTCAGAGGTGGAACAACTCTGGTTAAATCCCCATCACCTCTCTCTCTCTCTCTCTCTCTCTCTCTCTCTCTCTCTCTCTCTCTCTCTCTCTCTCTCTCTCACACACACACACACACACACAAACACACACACAAACACACACACACACACACACACACACACACACACACACACACCAAACCATCTGCAAAGTCTCCTGTTGCCTAAAGAATTAAGTCCTAACTCTTTTTCATTATGAGAGAATAATCTTTCCTCAGAGTCTAAATATGAGTGTACTTTTGAGCTCCTCTCCAAAACCAGCAATACTGTGGTCACATTCATTTCCCTTCTTGGTGAGATGGTCCATCTAATTGGTTAAAGTCATAATATGAGTGAGTTCACCTCTTAGCCAGTTAGCAATGGACCCCAGGACCCAAGGGGAGATATTTGGCCTTCTGTTCCAGCTTTATCCTCTACAAACAGGTGAGTCAGGGAGGGGGAAAGATCAGCGTCCTGTGACCTCAAGAAATTGATTTCATTCACTTTTGTTTGCAGAATGCCCTATACAACTAAAGGTAGCCTCTGGACCCACCTTGCACTTCAATCAGAAACTCCCAAGTACAAAGAATGAGAAACAGGATTAGAACTCGGAGCCCTCGATGTTCCTGCTTGTGTTTCCAGACTCCCCTCTCACTGCATTTCCACGGGTCCTTGAACATTTCCAAAACATGCTGCTTCTTTTCTGTCTTGTGTCTTTGCCTGTGGCATTTTCTCAACATAGGATGCCTCTATCCTATCTATACTATTCAAGTCTGTGACTCTCAATCCTAGCTGCACGTTAACCTCACCTCTCATGCTCTGCAAAACATAGGTTTCAGATGTTGCCCCAGAGATTATAATTCAATATAGCTACAGGGGGACCCAGGAACTGGGAAGTAGTTTGTAAGCTCTTCTGATTATCCTAAGGTGGAGCTAGATTCAAATAACACTGGCCTGCCTTTCTTCAAATCTTACTTCTTTGAAATGCTTTTAGCCAAAAAATAAACAATAATTTTACATGCAATAAATGTTAACATTTACTGAGCATGTACTCTGTGTCACATGCTGTGCCAAGTGTTATTTATGCAGACAAGCTCTTGATTTTAGTGGAGTCAGTGAGAGCTGGAATCAGAAATCTGGGGCTTGTTTCCTAGATCTTGTTGTTCAATTTCGCTCTGCCTCAGTTTTGTTATCTATAGAATGAGAAAAAGAATAGCACTTCTCGCAGGGTTGTTACAAGGATTAAATAAAATTAGTATTTGTGCAGAGTTTAGAAAAGAACCTGATGGACAAGCATCTATATGGGTTTGTTGAAAAAATAAATTTCAACATCTAAAACTCACAACAATCCTATGATACTGAGACTGTTATTCCAATTCTGCAGTGAGAGAAACTGAAATCATCTAACCTCAGTAGCTATGTTTGTGTGTGTGTGTGTGTGTGTGTGTATGTGTGGTACTGGGGTTCCTGGAAACCCTTCTACCTCTGAGTTACACTCCCAGACCTAATTTTATATATTTTTTTTATTTGGAAACAGGGTCTCTTAAGCCAGCGAGGCTGGCTTCGAACCAGCGTAATCCTCCTGTCCCAAGCGTGGGGATTACAAGCGTGCACCACCACACCTGGCCAGTATCTATGTTCTTAAATAATTTTATCCATATATAATGATTGGAAGTTCCAGGTAAGGGATTGAAAGAGGAAATAAAACATTAGGGAAGAAAGGAAAGAATTTAAGATGGAAGTAAAGCCTAAGATACAAATCAGGAGAAGGCAGGACCAGTTTACTGAATCAGGTCTCAAGAAAGGACACAACGAAGTGGGAATGGCTGGGTTTCCACTGTAAATGATGCCTGAGAAATGACTGTGTGAGGAATTCCGCCCTTTCAAAGAGTAAGGAGGCTCAGATGCTATTAGCTGGGTGTGGTAGTGCAAGCCTAAAATTCCAGTACTTGGGAGATTGAGACTGGGGGATCAATCTTTGACTGATCAATCTTTGTTTAAGACCAGCCTCAGCAGTTTAATGAGACCTTCAGCAACCTGATGAGAGACTCTGTTTCAAAAAAACAAAATATAAAAGCCTCTGGGAGATAGAGAGAGAGAGAGAGAGAGAGAGAGAGAGAGAGAGAGAGAGAGAGAGAGAGAGAGAGAAGAAGAAGAAGAAGAAGAAGAAGAAGAAGAAGAAGAAGAAGAAGGAGAAGGAGAAGGAGAAGGAGAAGGAGAAGGAGAAGGAGAAGGAGAAGGAGAAGGAGAAGGAGAAGGAGAAGGAGAAGGAGAAGGAGAAGGAGAAGGAGAAGGAGGGAGAGGAGGGAGAGGAGGGAGAGGAGGAGAGGGGAGAGGGGAGAGGGGAGAGGGGAGAGGGGAGAGAGGAGAGAGGAGAGGGGAGAGAGGAGAGAGGAGAGGGGAGAGAGGAGAGAGAAGAAAGAGAAGGGAGAAAGGAAAGAGAAGGAAGGAAATTAGAGGAGAGGAGGAGGAAGAGGAAGAAGGAGAAGAAGGAGAAGAAGGAGAAGGAGAAGGAGAAGGAGAAGGAGACAGAGAAGGAGAAGAAGAAAGGAGAAAAGGAAGGGAAAAGGAAAGAAGGTAGGAGATATTTACTTTCTGGAAAGAGATACTATCTCCCATTCTTTGGAAAGCATCTCAGTCACTTTGGGCTGCTCTAACAAAATACTAGATAAATTAAATAATAAATGGTTATTCCTCAAATTTCTGAAGGCTAGAAGTCTGAAATTAGGCTGCCAACATGACTGGG
Organism: Muscardinus avellanarius; assembly: GCF_963383645.1. Taxonomy (NCBI): domain Eukaryota; kingdom Metazoa; phylum Chordata; class Mammalia; order Rodentia; family Gliridae; genus Muscardinus; species Muscardinus avellanarius. The sequence goes on along the minus strand of NC_137786.1, from coordinate 202,477,057 downwards.
TTCTTGATGAGGACTCTCTAGTTTACACATAGACATCTTATTCTACCCTCATATGGTGAAAACAAATAGCTCTGGTCTCTATCATCTTATAAGGGCACTAATCACATTCATGAGCACCACACATAAATGAACTAATTAATTCCCAAAGATTCCACCTCCTAATATTCACCATATGCCATTTCAGGTGTAGGAGTTAACATGTGAATTTGGGGGTGGGGTAGGGACATAAATATTAATCCCATAATGAAAGGAAAAGATGTGTTTTACAGGCTCCTTCCCTGATTTATTTCAGATAAAGGGCCCAAAGAGAATTGTGCATAGAACTGTGAGTCAGAAGAAGATCCTGAAACCCCATTCATTGTTGGGACTTGCCATCTATTTCTGATTTGGCTAACATGTTTTTGAGTTATTGGGGTAAGTTCAAGAGCACAGGGAGATGGCATGGTGATCTAGTCCAGCAAAAGTTGTTTCTCAAAAGAACAAAAGATGGATCTCACCTTTGTCCCAGAGTCCCTCAGAAGAAGAAAGATGTTAGAATTTAGCTGCAAGCTTACCAGTGGTGACTACATAGTGGAGCAAAAAGGAACACATATTAAAGCACTGGGGCTTGAGGTTACCCACCAGGAATATTAATTGGAGCTTCCTGAGTGGCCACAGATAGCATTACTTCTTCACATGAACTTGTAGCACCCGAAGAGCAGAGACTATAAAGCTTATAAAGTAGACACTATTAGTATTACTGTCTTTGATATCTGATTGAACCAGTTCCCAGAGAGCTTAATAACTCCAGCCAAGGCATGCAGCCATTCAGAGAGACAGTAAGCACTAAAAACATTGGAGCCTCATCTAATACTCATTTGTTTCATTTATACTCTTCAGTTTGCCTTGTCTCCAGTTTAGAAACTATAGGAAGAACTTGGTACTTCGGTTTATTGCAATAGAGAGGTAGAGCAGGTAGCTGGCCAAGCCACAGCCAGCCACCGCCAAGAGACAATCTCCTCAAAGCTACCTCTGCTTTGTAAACTTTCTGTTTAGCTGGGCCTGGTGGCAAACACTTGGAATCTCAGTACTTGGAGGCTGAGGCAGGAGGATGGCAGCTTCAAGGCTAGCCACTGCAACTTGGCAAGAAACTGTTTCAAAGAAAAATAAAAAATAACATAAAACGAAATAAAATAGGACTGAGTGAGTAGCTCAAAGGTAGAATGTCCCTGGGTTCAATACCTAGTATCCTAAAAAAAAGAAAGGCTCTGATTATCCCTCTTCATCATGCTGAATTATACAATAGAGAAAAATGACTCACCTTCTGACACCAACCACTTGTTTCCCCCATGGCCATGACTATGAAAGTGCCCAGAGCAGGGCAGCTAGGGTGGGGCTGACTGAAAGAGGCTGTGTTATCAGTGGTGAAACTGCAGCTTCAGAATAGTTATTAGAAGTTCATTTCTACTTGGAAAACTAAAGAAAACTCTGCAATATTATATTACACACAAAATCATCTGGTAGACTTCTGAACTAGAGAGCCAAAGAGAAAGAAAGAACTGGATTCCTTCAGACACTTAATTATACCATCAACCACACATTCCTAACATATCTGCCCATCATCTTCTTAGACTCCGGGAGAGTAAGAAAAAAGAGCCAAAGATGAGGGTGTAAGACATCTTAATATTTTCATTTCTATCCCCTGTACTATCCTTGGGAATCCTTTGTAAACCAAAGCCATACATAAGAGGCTTAAGTGACCTTTTCTTCTACCTCATGTTAGCTCAGGTTGCCAAGAAGCAGGCTCCTAGAGGGTATTCTATGTGAAAGAGATTTACTAAGGGAGGGATCAGGGGAAGTTGGAGAGATCCCTGAGGTCATGATGTAGGTCTGACACCTGTATGAGAAGACAGGGAAGGAAAAACAACTTGAGCGTAAAAAGTCCTCAGGCTGCAGCACAGGTCCAGAAACATTTTAGCCAGGCCAGTAAGGTGTTCTTCAGCCAAAGTTGCCTACTAGAGTTGTTTCACATCTTAGAATACCCAGGAGCAGCTTTCAGAATAGTCGCCTAATAGCTGACACAGTGTAAGAGACAGAGGGGTATAACCTGTAGCCAAAATCAGTTGTGTTTTTCACAAGAGGGGTTCTAAAAACTCATTTTCATTGCCACCACAATCCCCAAGCCTGATGATCAGGCACAGAGTTTTTGTTGTTTTTTTCTTTAAAAAAAAAAAAAACAACAGAAATCTACTGTGGTTAACTTAAACAAAAGATTTTATAGGAAGGTATCCTGCATTAAATACAGGAAGTCTGAAAAGAAAAGGCAATCAAGACTATCTCAGGAGAAGTCTGATCAAGACACTGTGGCTGTTACCATTGGATGCCACAATCTACCACTCACTCTGGACAGAGACACCACCACTGGCATCCCTATTACTGTGAGTAAATACTGAATCTGCCACCAAGGCCACTGCCAAATACATTCTAAAATGCTGCTGCTTCTTTTCTATCAATTGATTTGCATTCAGTTGATTCAATCCAAGAAGGGGACATCTTATGGGCCAAATGTTAGTGTCTTGTCCTGGCCCCCAGGTAGGGATACCATATTTAGCAAATAAAACCCTAACATACACAGATAAGAATTTCAGATAATGATTTTTTTGTAGTGTAAGTATATCCCATGCAATATTTGGAATATACTTATATGAGAAAATATTTGTTATTTATCTGAAATATAAGATAAATAAGATAAATGCAAGTTTAACTGGCTGTCCTTTAATTTCTTGACTTTTAATCCTGACTTTTACCAAGATTCACACAATAGTGAGTTCTCCAAACACAAGAAAGAAGTTATAATGTTGTGCTGTCAATGACAGAAATGTGCACTCGTTGGAGGCACAATAATATGGCATTCTTTGTCATACTCAATATAAAAGTAGAACCAGTTATCCTAGCTTCTCAGGGACACATTTTAAACTCAAAAAGCACAAGGATAAGACAAAGCAGGCAGAAGCCCATGTCGTGCTTTTTGCTTCTCATGGAAACTTGGTTTTTGCAGATGTGTAACTGCATGACATTTGAGCATTTACTTTTCTTTAATATTCAAGCCTGGGCTTCATGTGGGGGCACAGATACAACTGACTACAACTGCATGTGCCAACTGTGTCAGGCTGTGGGATGCTTTCAGACATACCCCCTTGAATGATCTCATGGAGAGAGTGGGTGCTTTGCCCAGGGACTCTGACAAGACAAAGTTTCAATGAATACCACATGCCCAACTACTTAACAGCTCCAGCATAAGAATGGTCCTGAGGAACTCAATCCAGGTTCTGACAGAAAGGCGCTTCTACTAAACCCCAAGACCTCCCATTTTGTGTTTGTTCTTTTCAGGTGGCTCTGATATCTGGACAGGAGTCATGCCTGGAAAGAGCTAGGAGCCCCTCTGAAATATAGCACAAATAAAGGGGAGGTATATTTTGGTCTTGAAAAACAGTCTCCTCGATAACCAGAACCATGTGTCTTGAGCCTGCTCAGCTTTGTTCTCAGCAGGGTGTCCAATGCTCTCTGGCCTTGGAATGTGCTTTCTCCAGGCAACCAGTACCAGGTGGGAGGGGGATCTCACAGAGTCCTCACCCAGGACCCTGCAGGCTTCAAGGTCCGTCCAGACCCATCAGATTATTTTATCTCTGTATTTTATATATCTTCCCAAGTGACCTTTTCCAAACAGAAAAGAGGAAAATGATGGTTTTAGGGCATTACCCCCTCTTAAATGACACCTAATCTAGACAGAGCCCAAAAGAGCCTCTCTTTAGAGCCCTTTCTTATATACTGAATGAGGAAAGGCTAGGTTTTCTAAATATCTCACTGTGATTTTACAGAAATGACTAAGATTATTCTATTTCATAATCTCTTCCCATCATCAACACACACACACTCAGACATTTATCAGACTTTAAATTTAATCTTGTTATCTTACTTTTATTGATAAAAATATCTGTTAAGTACATTAAACATAAAGTGCCAAGCACTATGATAAGCACTGTTGATATAGAAATGAAAATGATAAAGTGACTCCTGCTTTGTGGGGTTTCTTATTTATAAATACCCCAAAGAAATGATCTAAATGGGCTAAAGTTTTATATACAGTTAATTTCAATTAAACTAGTATTTATGGAGGACCCTGGGATTTTCCAGGAGGAAAAAAGAAAACTTATAGGACAATAAAATCTGAAAAGGTACTAGATAGTCTTTGTTTTTCCCTTTCTACTAAGACAATAGGCTAATCTCCACAAGAGCAAAGCATCTGTTCACTCCTGGATATCCAAGCTCTAGCACACTGTCTGGCCCAAGAAAAGCATTTCATATATAATGATTGGGAGAGAGACGGTAAAAGAGAAAGAGCCTCTATTATCCTTTTAAACAGATATTTTTTTTCTCTCCGGGGTAATACCAATGTCCTCAGTAAATATTAATTTAATTGATTACAACCTATGAAGGTAGAGCTACATTTAAATATGATTCCTATTGGAAATGGTGACACATGCCTATAATCCCAGTACTTGAGATATGGGAGGATAACAGGTCCAAGGTCAGCTTCAGCAACTTAGTGAGGCCCTCAGCAACTTAGATTCTATTTCAAAATAAAAAATAAAAAGAGCTGGGAGTATAGCTGGGGTGTGGAAAGCTTTTGGGTTTAATATCAAGTACCAAGCATGCGCGCGCACACACACACACACACACACACACACACACACACACCCCACCACCACCACCACCATCATCATCATCATCCAAATGAAATCATAACTGTAAACAATGATAACATATTTGATGGTCTTTGTTGGGTGAATGAATAGAGTAAAGCTACCATGACAGTATCCAAGTAGGGTACCTGATAAAGCCTACAGGGACTAAGAGTTTTGGCCTAAGTTATCATTAAGACTAAGGCCAAATGATGGTGAGATGAGGGTGTTCCATGTACTAGGCACAGGTACTGTGCTATGAATTTATACATTTTACCACAGCCTCTTGAGATAACCAGTCTGTCCTCATTTTGTAAGGAAAGAAACTGATTTGAAATAATTTGTCTACCATCATAGAGCTACTCAGTCATGGTAGAGGTTTGACTCAAACCAAGAATTGACTCCAAAATGTGGTTCTTTCCATCACACTGCATTCCCTTTCCTACAGTGACTAGAGGGTCACTGAAAGTTTTCAACAGGTAAGCACCAGAATGAAGATATTGGCCTCATTTTCTACCAGTCACCAGAAGCTGCCACTCCACCTCCTATCTTCTGCACTGCCTCTTACCAGCCAAACAAAAATGGAATCAGCCAATGGAGCTATACAGGTGTTGTCTGACTAAAGCTGTCCACCTTCCAGGCACAGAGCAGGCAGAGAAGCTGAAGAATGAGATCTCATTTTCCCACCATTTACAGCACTGTTTTCCATACCCTGAATGTTCAATAAATATGTGTGAATGAATAAAATATGCCCTGAGAAAAAGAAGGACATGAGGTTTCCATTAGAGCAACCAGGAGCTGCAGGTGTGGAGCAATGCCTGGAATGGAAAATCAGGCCTAAATTCAGCTTCAAAAGAAAGACGTGATTTATGTTTGGTTAGGACTAAACACTTTTGCAAAGTCTAAAGGTCATATAAATTGGGAGTCATGAATCACGGATCATAACCACAAATAGTATAAACTGCCTTTTTAATTTCTGGCCTCATGATCTTTGACTATATATATTGGTGCATTTTGTTATACAACATGGCAAGATTCAGTGATATATTCACGCATACATGTATCACTTGGTGTAGTTTCCATTTTATCCTTTTGCATGCAATATAAACCAATATCCAGCCCTTTGGTGGATCTGAGCTGGTGTCCAGTCAGGAAAAGGAGGAGCTGAGGTTAAGTGTTCATGCTATCTGGTATTATAGTTGTAAATGAGCTAAAAATATAAAGGAAAATATATTCTAAGGATACAGAGGACTATCTCAAAGATCTAAGGAAAGGAGGTATAAAGGAGAGACCACCATAATTACTCTCTCCATCTCTCTAAGACTAGAGGATTCAGGCAGTCACTCAGCAAACATTTGGAACTACTGCTGCATGCCAAGCAGTAGGCTAGATTCCAGGCAAACACAATAGACGACTTCTTCTTCTTCTTCTTCTTCTTCTTCTTCTTCTTCTTCTTCTTCTTCTTCTTCTCTCTCTCTCTCTCTCTCTCTCTCTCTCTCCCTCCCTCCCTCCCTCCTTCCTTCCCTCCCTCCCTGCCTCCCTCCCTCCCTCTTACTTGATTGGTCAGATACTTTATGCAGACAGTTCAAACAAGCTACTCTCAACTCTGCCATGCTCTTTTTGTCTTTTGAAATATAGTTACTACAGAAATTTGAGTTTTGAGTCTAAGTTCCAAGAAGAGAGAATCCGGAGCTGATTGGATCATCCTATTGTCTGAGCAAGCCAATGGTCAGAGTCACATTTTTCCCCGACTATTCAGTATGGATGATACAAACCTACTCCATGAAGGAGACATGGTCAGTTTCTCCAAGAGAGGATGAAAGGGACAATGTTAATACAATAAATATTTCTTTTTCATCTTTTTCCATTCAGCCTTTATATGCTATCCATTCATTCATTGAGTCTACAGAAAATATGCAAGGACAGTATTGGAAACAGGAAATGAGAGAGTTAGCAGGTGAATATAACATCTGGCTATTTATAAGTGCCTGATGAGTGGAATTCACACTCTAAAAATGTATTCTTTCACCTTGTTTGTAAAATATGTAAGTAACTCACCAGATGACCCATCTACCCACAGACTCTATCCTGCATAGTTGCCACAAGCAATAACCAGTTGGTGTGTTAGTCAACTTTCTACCCCTGTGACCAAAATCCCTTCCATAAACAACATAAAGGAGGAAAAGTTTACTTTGGCTCAATGTTTAGGTATACACCTGGCCAGCTCAATTGCTCTGGGTCTGGGGTGAGGTAGAATATCATAGTGTAAGGGTGTGACAGAAGAAAGCTGCGTGGCTTATGAAAGGCAGGGAGCAGCAAGAGAGCATGGAGAGGGCCACGGGCAAAACATATCCCTCCCAGGGATCAACTTTCTCCAGCCATACACGAATTGCCCACAATTTCCACCACCTGCCATTCAACTTATTAGTCCATTCAACTTACTCATTCCTCAAATGCATCAATCTACTTGTGAGGTTAGAGCCTTCATGATTCAATGATTTCCTGTAAGAGCCAACTCTGGACATTGCTACATGGCAATGTCTTTTACACACGAGCTTTTGGGGGAAATTCCAGATCCAAACCCTAACATATAGAAAAGAAAAGGGGAGAGGGAGAGGCATATGTTTCACTAATTTAGTTCTATCTAAAACAACAATGACAGCAAAAACAGGGAGATCAAACAGAAATTCCTGACATTAGTCCATACTAATTAAAATGTCTATAATTAAAGGCACAATATTTTTCTAAAATATAGAGCATGTAGAAAGGTAAGATGATTCACACTGAACCAAATATAAAGTAGTTTAGTATCTGAGTCATGTGGTGCTTAGTGGATTATTGATTCTTGCCAGTGGCAATGGTGGCAATGTTCAGAAAATTTAAAATATTAAGTATGATTTAACTCAGTTAGGCCTTTCTTTGGAAGAGCTGGAGAGAGGCAGAAATCTAGGATAAGGGAGTCACATGTGACCATGCCAATTTCATTGCCTTGATCCACACGGGCTGCTATAAAAAAAATACCATAAGCTGAAAAGCTTTTATCAGAAATGTGTTGCTCATAGTTCTGGAGTTCTGAAGGGCAAAGATGAAACACCAGCAAGTTTAGTGTCTAATGAACATTCACTCTCAGGTTTATAGATGGCACACTCTTAACGGTAACCTCCTATGGTAGATGGGGTAAACATTCCCTGCCTACTCTCTTTTATAAGGATACTAATATCAATATCATCACCATGAATTAATCACCTTCCAAAAGTTTCCCTTCTAATACCACCTCATTTATAATTAGGTGCATGAACAAATATTTAGACCATAGCATCCACATGAAAAAAAAATTGCTCACATGATGCTCCTAATCATGGTAAATGTCAGGATTAGAGAATTAGTTATGGTTCATGGATGAATAGATGGATATACATTTATTGCTGCCTCTGAGAGGAATCTTATGAACAAGCAGGAAATGGAGAGGAAAACTGAAATCAAGTGACTTGCTAAGTGGTATACAAAAGAAAAAGATGATGCACCCTTTCTATCTTCCAATCATCCTGACCAGGAAAGGCTTCAAAAGCTTCCAAAAGTCAAAATACAAATATATTTCTAAGTATTCACAAAACACACAACAACCTTAGTCTTAATAAGAGCTCATTTTACAAGTGAGAAAAATTAGGACCCAAACTGTAAGTATTATCACCAAGGTTATAGAGAGTCACAGGTCTTTCATGAAATTTGAACACCCACCCCAAAATTATCCTCTATGACAAAGAGAATTTGAGATGTCCCCTAATAATCATCATCCTATATACTTCTCTCCCCTTTAGGCATGAGCTATAAGATATCACTCTGGTTATTTCAGTCAGCATTTTTACCTGATGACCACAACTTAGACGAAGGAAGATTTATCTGTTCATAGTTCTGGAGATTTCAGTACATGTTAGGCTGGGTTACATCTATGGCACTTACATATGGTGATGGGACACAGAGAGAGGAGGAGACAAGGGAAAAGGCCACATCTCCAGTGGCTCACCTTCTCTAGCCACACCCTACCTGCTTAATTTGCTATCCAATAAATTGATTAACTCATCAATGGATTTATCCATTAATGAAATTGGAACCCTCATGATTCAGTCATTTTATCTCTAAATATTTTTTGCATTGCCAATATATAAGCTCTTCCAGGAGATATTTAAATGCAAATTATAACAGTAGTTTTGTTATATTTTATGAAAGGGAGATTATCATAGATGGACCTGACCTAATTAAAAGGTCAGTTTCTGGCTCACTGCAGAAAAGAAAATCAGAGAGACAAGCTTTGGCTGGCCTAGATAAAAGCAAACATATATTTTGTGAAGTGCCCATGGGGACTGTAGATGGGATACGAAACTGCTGGTGGCCTCTAGGAGGTGACAGCAGCCCCTGGCCCAAACAGATAACAATAATATAGAAACCTCAGTTTTTCCTCTGTAAGGGGAAAATAATTCTTCTAGCAATGAGTAAGCTTGAGAGAGGACCTGAGTGTCCTGTGAGAACTGAAACCCTAGCCTATACCTTAAAATCAGGCTGAGGAGATGCTGATCAGAAAACCCAGCAAGTCTGTGCTCAGACTCCTAATCTATATAAATTATAAGATAATAAATGGTAGATGTTTTGAACTGTAAAGCTCATTATAATTCTGTTAGGCACCAAAAGATAACTAATACATGCCCCAGAACTTTTCTGGGTAGAACTCTTAATTCAAGAAACTAGCCGGGCGTGGTGGCACACACTTGTAATACCCGCGCTTGGGAGGCAGAGACAGGAGGATTGCGCAGGTTCGAAGACAGCCTCACTGGCTTAAAAGACCCTGTTTCTAAATTTTTCTAAATAAAAATATAAAATAGGTCTGGGGGTGTAGCCCAGAGGTAGAGAGAGAGAGAGAGAGAGAGAGAGAGAGAGAGAGAGAGAGAGAGAGAGAGAGGAGCTTTGTTAAACTAGTGAGAAGAACAAAAAGTGGGCAGGGAGAACCATTATTGTGAAGACCCAAAAGTTGTATAGAATTCAAGGTCCAAAAGAAAGAAATCTAAAAGCCAAAATGCTTAGGACTGGTCCTTGGAAAACTTTTCCAATTACATCAATCACTTTATTCACCTGTTCCACTCTGGACCTCAGGTTTCAGGTACATAAAATCTTCAGTTACTTAAACTTACTTCCCTGTTTCTATGCCAATATTGGAAATGAGTATTCTCTTATATTTTGCCTCTACTGGACTAGCCGATGCTATCTGGAGTGACACATTAAGAGTAACTTTAAGATTAATGTTTGGAATCAGCAAGAATAATGAACCAGGACTAATCCTGGACATAGGATGATAACCTGTGGCCATCTGTTTGCCAACCATTTTGCCATTTTCTATAATTTTTTTTTATCTAAAAATAGCTGTCTCTGCCGGGTGTGGTGGCGCATGCTTTTAATCCCCATAACTGGGAGGCAGAGACAGAAGGATCATGTAGGTTTGAAGCCAGCCACCCTGGCTTAAGAGACCCTGTTTCCAAATAAAAATATAAAATAGATCTGGGAGTGTATCCCGGAGGTAGAAGGGTCTCCAGGAACTCCAGTACCCCCAAAATAGCTGTATCTCATCCTAACCCAGCTAGTCCACATTCTATTCATCATTTGAGGCTTCTCCAAAAAGCCAATTATAATGATTTCTCATTCTCATCCACTCATAATAACAATTATGCTCTCCTTATTCTTGATCTTAAGAGTTCTCCTATATATCTCTATTTTGAAACATAATGCTGTTCAGGTTTAATTATGTCCTTCTCAAAGATACACTGAGGTCTTGAGCTTTAGTGCAGAATGTGACCTTATTTGGAAATAGTGTCTCTGAAGATATAATTTGTTGAGATGAGGCCATAATGGAGATGGGTAGGCCATTAAGCTAATATGGCTGATGACCTTCTTAGAGAAAAGAGACATAAAAACCCTTATGGAAAGATGTCCATGTGAAGATAGTGACATGGCTGGCTATAAAGAGCCAAGAATATCTGGAGCCACAAAATACTGGAAGAGAGTAGAACTCATAATTCAAGAAACTAGCCAGGTGTGGTGGCACACACTTGTAATCCCCGCGCTTGGGAGGCAGAGACAGGAGGATCACACAGGTTCGAAGCCAGCCTCACTGGCTTAAGAGACCCTGTTTCTAAATTTTTCTAAATAAAAATATAAAATAGGTCTGAGGGTGTAGCTCAGAGGTAGAAGGGTTTCCAGGAACCCCTAGAAAGTGATCAGGAAGGACCCATTTGGCCAGGATTGGCTCAGACATTTGAAATAAGCTAAATTTGAAAGATGAGTTTAAGAAATTGAGTGTCTAAAGTTAGAGCAGTGGTTTCCTTTTGGGGCAGTTTTGTCCCTGGAGTATTTTTGAAATTGGAGATCTTGTTGGTTGTTAGAACTATTACAGAAGGCTATTGGCTAGTAGGTAAAGGCCAGGACTGCTGCTGAACATGATACAATGTTCAGGTCAGACTCCACAGCAAAGAGTCATTTGACCCAAAATGTCAATAATGAAGAAGTTGAGAAACCTTCAGTTAGAGCTATGCAGGGACCCCAGAGAATATGCAGAAGATCAAATGAATTTGCATCATGTCCCATTAGCTGGGCATAGTGCTGAAGGTCTATGTACTTCATCCCATTTTATAGATGATGGAATCAAGTCTCAAAGGTTAAATGAAAGTTTAGTAAATAGTGATCCAACATTAAACCCAGGTCTGACTCTCACTGTTTCTTTCCCCCATATCACAGCTTCTTCGTTTGGTACAACTTCTCTGACTTATCCTTAAAATTGACATTGAACTCGAGTGAACATATTGAATCTCGGTGGATAACCAAAGGACAGGCTCAGGGCCATTGTTGCGCTGCCATTATTTTACTTAACAGGGTACTGCAAAGGCTCTGCTTATGAAAGGTTAGGCAACCCAGTGGTGAGGAGGAAAGTCAGGTCTGAGAAATAGCAGAAAAGGGGAGTAGGGAGGTTCAATAGTGCTTTCCTCCAAACCTGTGAACAGATGCAGACATGAGTAATGAAAGATAATTTTCTAGAAACACATGACTTTAAACTAAGGAGGATAATTGGAGGAACAACCTGGAATGAAATCATAAAAATATAAAAATGATCACAAATAGAAACAGATATAAGAAATATCTGAGCGGAAGGGTTAGAAGAACAATTCATTTTTCCATTCAACTTAGTATGTATTAAGTACCCACTCTGAGCCTCGTAATAGCAAATGCTGGGTGATATTCTGGTGAGCGCATAGAAGTGGTCCCCATCATGGAGTTTAAAGTCCGATGCAACGTGTCAAAACTATCCCATAACACGCACATTTGTGTGTGTGTGTGTGTGTGTGTGTGTGTGTGTGTGTGTGTGTACACACACACAGATTAGTCTCAATTAGATTTAGTGGCAGTTTGGAGAATCAAGAGGCTATTATGTAACCCTGGGTTTCCATGTTTTCTTAAATTATGCATCTGTCTGCCTCTTTACATGCTTCCTTCAAGAGTAACAACATAATGATGATTATGATCTTCTTTCTTGTGTTGAGAAAGATTGCTCAGCAGCCTTTGATGAGGCTTAAGAGTTAGGGAAAAAAAGAAACAGCGAGCACTGAGTTTGAAGTGGCACATTAGAGGAAATTATCTGAGAGGATTAAGGCCCTTCATAAACAGAAGGGCTCTTTCTGGAGTGACCTAGTTGAAATGATTTTAAATAGATCATATTAGGCACTCTAATAATATTACACTCCTAATTTTCTTGTTGTTATTCCCATACCCCTCTCCATATCTCAGAGAGAGATTCAGAGCCATTAGTTTATAAACAAGTACCTAAGACAAATGCAAGATTAGTTGGCGGAGGTAGCTGACAATCTATAAAGCAGGTAAATTCTACATTAAGGACTATGTTTGCCCAGTGCCTAGAAGAGCTCCAGTCTATAGTAAGTGAGTGCACAATAAATATTCTCTCCCGTAAGTAGTATCTTTGTTGTTTTTTGTTTTTGTTTTTTGTGGGTCTGGGGATGGAACCCAGGGGCATTTGACCTCCGAGCTACACCCCCTACCCTATTTTTTATTCTTTATTTTGAAACCGGGTCTCACTGAATTGCGGAGGGCCTCACTAAGTAGCTGAGGCTGTCCGCGAACCACGATCCTCCAGGTCTCAGCCTCCCAAATGCTGGGATTACAAGCGTGTGCCACCACACCTGGCTTCCGTAAGTAGTATCTTTCACTCAATCACTCAGTGTCCTGTCACTCCTAGAGACACTTTGATGACTTTTGAGGTCACCCCTATAATCTCTGATAACAACATTCATTCATACAGGCATTTAAATAATACTTACTATCAGCTATTATGCTCTCAGAAACGATATGCAAAGGCATTAATTATTATTTTTATTATTATTATTATTATTATTATTATTATTATTATTATTATAGTTAGCAGCAGATATGGTGGTACTTACCTGTAATCCTAGTACTTGGGAGGATAAGACAGGAGGATTGCAGGTTCACAGCCAGCCTCAACAACTTAGTGAGACACTGTTCCAAAACAAAAAGTGTCCTGAAGGAGATGGGAGTGAAGAAGAGATAAAATCCCTAATGTATATGATGTACATTTACAAACATATCAAAGTTAATCACTAAGCCAAACATGAGAAGGAGGAAGGGGGAGGGAATAGGGTGGGAACTGGGGAAGGGTTAAATGAGTTATGTGTACATGTGTGCCTCTATTATATTGTACTTTATTAAGATGTATGACTACAAAGCACCAATAAAAAAAGAAATAAAATAGGGCTGGGGTCATAGCTCAGAGGTAGAATACCCCTGAGTTCAATCACCAGTACCACACACACACACACACACACAAACAAAACACAGCCATATATCCTAGGAAATATATTCTAGGAAATGATGTGCCTCTGCAGTGGAAAAACATCCATTTAGTATTGTATATTTATATATACATATTTCAGTAAGAGATTATTCCTACTAAAATGAATAGACCTCATCAGAAAAGGAAACAGTGGAGAAGGCATTCTGCCAGAGAACACATTCCATCCAACCCTCATCCCACCCCCAAAATGATGACTGCAGGACGGAATGGAGACTGCTACAATCCAGAGGGCTGGGATTCAAAAGAGGGGACAGGCATAGGAGAAACCGTCTCAGCCACTCCTCCTCAAGTTAGTAAGGAAAACAGTTTAGCACTCTTCTCATTAGAGGGGATGAATGAAACCAAAGCTCAACAGAAATCAAATGAGGACACTGTTTGAAGTGTCCTCTTCCCACATGCAGCATCAGTACTGTAAACGCTCATGCAGCTGTTGAAGATTGATAAGTAATAGTGTCTATCTACAGGGTAGAGTCTAGTACAGAGAGCAAGCTGAAAGAGAATGTGCTAAAAAATTCCATTTCACATGTGTATACATCTATATATTTTATCTACATATCTATTAAACAGATATGTACACATACACACCAATAGTTATTTCATTAGTCTATAATGTCAGTTTTAATTTTTTATGAAATTCATCACTTATTTTTACTTCCTTTCTAGGTGTGGTGGCACACGATTGTAATCCCAGTACATACGAGGCTGAGACAGGAGGATTACAGGTTTGAGGACACCCTCAGCAAGTAGTAAAATGCTCGCCAACTTAGAGAGACCCTGTTTCAAAATAAAAATAAAACAAAGCTGGGGGTGTAGTTAGGAGGTTGAATGCCCTCGGGTTCAATCCCCAGTACCACAAAAAAATTGCTTCTTGCTCTATCTATTTATCTACCTCTACTCCTCAGTAGAATGTCAATTCTAAAAAAGGAAAACATTGCCTCTTTCTCATAGAGCTGTTATCACTACTGTGTGAACACAGTCTGACACACTGGAGGTGTTCAATAAGCATGTACTATTAAGAAAAATAATGAATAAATTTGCAAATCAGTACAAAGAACTTTATATCAGTGCTCACCTCTGAGCAGGGAGATTAGTAGGTAGAGAGAAAAGAGGGAATGAAGGGAGTATATTGGTATATTTAATACTCTTAAATATATTTTGTGAATAAAGCTAGCCTATATAATTTATTAAACAAAAGTTAACAATATGGTTTTTATACTAAAATTTTATTGGCTTATACAAAAATTATAATTCAACATTCTACAGTAGAATTAAAGCTTATGAACCATCCCAAACTAAACAGCATGGAATAAGAAGAATATTTGGTACACAAATTTAAAAAATGATATATAATACAGAAGAAGAGCCAAACTGGATTCAATTATTATGATGGACTGAATGTTTGTGCCTCTCAAAATTCATATATTGAAACCATAAGATGAATGTGATGGGATTAGAAAGTGGGGCCTTTCAGGTGATCTGGTCATGGGTGGAGAGGTCCCGATACTAGAAAGTGGAGGTCTCATGAATGCAACTATTGCCTTTGTAAAAGAGGCCCAGGTGGCAGCCTTGCCCCTTCTACTATGTAAAAACACAACTAGACGGAGCCATCTGTAAACCAGAGACCAGGCCCTCACCAGACACATAACCTGGGGCACACTGCCCTTAGACTTCTCAACCTCCAGAATTATGAAAAATAAGTTTGTACTGTTCGAATTCATCCAGTTTAACAAACTTTGAGATAGCAGAAATAAGTTTGGCTTTAAAAATTGCTGGGTTAAATAACCCTTCTAGTCAAGAAACTCCTTCTAAATTGTTATAGAGAAAATTCTACACATAGAAGTTAGTTAAATCATAGAGAATGCTGTCTTTTAAGAGTCTTCTGCCTTAGTGATACATTCCATATACACATACAAATACAGATACACATTTTATTAGAAACACAAGATACACGGATATGTAGGAGCCCTTTTCTTCTCCAAAGAAAGAGCTTATGGTCTGATGAGCACAACAGATATTAGAAAAGAAGAATTGTGATAAGCTTTTCAATATCTAAACAAAGTGTTCTTAGAGTGGAAGAAAGTCCATATCATAATATATTGCATTGCAATTTGTCATTTGCTGAATGAATAGAAGTTTTCTTATTAACAAAGTTTTGAGAGAGTTGGAATTTATATCCAGTAGTTCATGGTAAATAATCATAGTTCTTACAGCTGCAACCGATGCCCTTGAGCTTTTGATATAAAAATATTGGTTGGGCTCCCAATATGTGTTTAGAAGGAGTGGAAAAGTCTCAGGAATAAATTGTTGAAACAGTTCTACTTTTTCAATCTCTACTTATTTGGATATTACATAATTAGTTAATATGAAAATATGTATAACAAATGCTAATAATTACATTGCTATCTAGTAGCTTCATGGTTGTATTTTCCCTCTTTTTATTGGTGTATTATAGTCTTACATTATAATGTAGATCATGTTGACAATGGCATGCATTCACATAGTACCTGGTGCCCTTCCCTTCTCCCCATTTTTCTTCCTCCCAATACCAAGTTTCCGGGCTGACAATGTTATATTCACATGCATACACATAGTCGAAGGTATCATTTCCATTAATGAACCTCAGCCTTCTTCCTCCCCTACCCTTCCTCTCTGGCTCCAGAAATGGACAACTGAATTGAAGGGACACTCTTTAAAAGAAGAGATACAGCACCAGGCGTGGTGGTGCACGCTTGTAATCCCCGCGCTTGGAAGGCAGAGACAGGAGGATCACGCAGGTTTGAAGTCAGCCGCGCTGGCTTAAGAGACCCTGTTTCCAAAAATAAAAAATAGGTCTGGGAGTGTAGCCCAGAGGTAGAAGGGCTTCCAAAAACCCCAGTACCACCAAAAAAAAAAAAAAAAGGAGATACAAATGGCCAATAAATACATTAAAAATGTTCAACATCATTAGCAATTAGGGAGATGCAAATAAAAAAGTACACTGAGATTCCATCTAACACCAACCAGAAGGGTAATCATAAAGAAGTCAAATAACAATAAATGTTGGCAAGGATATGGGGAAATTGGAACTCTTCTATACTGTTGATGGGAATGCAAACTAGTTCAGCCTCTATGGAGATTAGCGTGGAGATTGCTTAGAAAACTGGAAATGAATCCACCATATGATTGGTTATACCTCACTAGGTATCTTTCCAAAGGGGTTGAAATTAGAGAACTACAGTGATATATGCATGTTCATGTTCATAAAAAGCACAACTAACAATATCTGAAGTATAGAATCAACCTAGGTATCCATGAACAGATGAATAAATTACAAAATTATGGGAAATACATACAATGGAATTCTACTCAGCAATAAAGAAGAAGAAAATAATGTCATTTGCAAGAAGGAAATACTTGGATAACTTTGTGTTAAATGATGAGCCAAGCACAGAAATAGAAGATACATATGTTTTTCTCTAATATTCTTGAGCTAGGGAGTATTTGGGATACCAGAGGGACTCCAGATAATAGACAATTGTATTTTAATATCTGTTCAAATCCCTAGACCTTTACCTATAAGATAAATATTGTAAAATATTGTATAGGTCCACTTATGGAGGACTAGATATGTGACTATAATATGCTACTTAGAATGAAAACTATCAATCTGGGCATGGTGGCACACACTTACAATCCTAATACTTGGGAGGCTAATCACAGGTTTGAGGCCAGTCACAGCAAATTACCCAGGCCCTCAGCAACTTAGAGAGATCCTGTTTCAAAATTAAAGAAATAAAAGGGCTAGGGGTGTAACTTAGAGGTCAAATGCTTCTGGGTTCAATCCCCAGTACTACAAACAAATAAACAAACAACCAAAAGAGCCTAAGAACTATTAACGGGCAACGTGTCTTGCAAACACCTCCACATTTGCGTTTTTCATTACACAGGGCCACTTGTAATTCTGCAAACATGTACTTGCTATTTGGAGTTTCCACTTCCTTTTCTATTTGCATCAAAACTCTACTCAGAAATTATCTCTACTGAAGATTTCCTCAACTCTCCAACAAAAGATATCACTCATTTCCTTCTATGACTTAATCTCATTACTTTTATGTCCTTCTCTAGTAATACCTAATTTGGTATTGCAGAGTTTCTTGTTATGTCCCTCCTTCCCTGTCACACTATCAGTACCTTAAGAAAAGAGATCATATGGCTCATTCAACTTTGTGTTTTCAGTTTTTAGAATCTTGTCTGGTACAATGACAGGGGGGCATTTAGACAACATCTTGAGAACACTCCATCAGTCAATAGATGATGTTTGTTTAAGCAACAAATTGATGAGTACAGGCCCTCTATACCTATGCTGAATATAATGTTTTTTTCTATAGTACTAGGGATTGAACACAGGAGTATTCTACTTCTGAGATATACCCCCTAGCCCTTTTATTATTTTTTATTTTGAAACAAGTTATCACTAAGTTGCTGAGATTGGCCTTAAATCTGTGTCCAAAGAGTGTTTCCACCTTCAAAGTACTATGAACATCAAATTCCTAAACTCAAATTTCAATTGTACTAATGCAGCGTATTATAAACCCAGTTATCAAACCATCTGTTAATGGTTTGAACGTGTCCCTCAAGAAGCATATGTTGAACTTATTCCTCAATACAACACCACAGAAGATGGGACCAATGGGAGATTTTTAGGTGGTAAGTGGTCTACTTGCATAGATGGACCAGTCCAACTATAAGAGGGCTTAAAGCTGAGAGTTATATCCTGTCTGTCTCTCTGTCTCTGTGTTAATTTATTTCTCCTTTCATCTCTTCCTCCTTCTCTTGGCCTTGAGCCATAGAATGACTTATCATGAAGGATTTATCAGATGCCAGCCTCTGAGATACCAGTCTTGAACTTCTCAACATCCAGAAACAAAGGCTAATAAATTTCTATTCATTTCAAATACCTAGTCTTAAGTATTCTGATATATCAGCAGCAAATAGATTAAGACACCCACTTACACTCAAAACTCACAGACATACACTCAGAGAATATCACAGATACTCTCTGACGCAAATCTCACTCAGTGGTATCATTACACACACAATACCCAAACAGAAAAACCAGACATCATATGAGAAAAACATCTCTTGTTTATTACCCAGCAGCTTTTTAGTCTTCATCTGATAGCTATGCTTACTTATGTCTGCTGAGAGAGTACTATATCTAGAAGCCTTTCCTATCTAGTGAGGTATACTCCTTCTGGGTGGGATATCATTTATGAGCACCTCTCTCATTACACCTGCCACTGAATTACAATTGCCTGGCTTGATCAGTCTGCTTCCTGCATATATAAAATATCCCAAGAAGAAGACAGAAAGTGTGTCTTATTCAGTGTAATATACTCAGCATATGACACAGGACTTGGCACAAGATCAATGCCTAATAAGTATCTGCTAACTGCATGATATGTGTATAGTAACTTGAAAAAATATTCTCTCTGAAAGTTGATAAATATTTTCTCCTAAAGATGGGAGACAACCTTAGCTGCTGCCTCCCCCAGAGCTGAGAACAGGTCTCGATGCAGCAGAGGGAAAAAATAAGCAGGAACAGATGAGGCGGCATATGCAGCTCTTTGCTCTTTTCCTGCAGCCAGAATTCACTTTCGCTTTCAGGTAGGCCTGGGCTGCTGTGCAGTCTATTCCATGGCCTCCTCAGGGAGCTCAGAGGAAAGACAACTTGGCATCGAGTGAATGAACTGTGTTCTGATGAGAAAGGAGGAGGGGATTTTCCACCACATTGTCAGTCCAGCCAGTCTGCCAAGCAGCCGCACTGGCTGGGTGATGGGGAGGAGGAAGGAAGTCTAATAGAGTATCCCCAGCCAGTGGTGCATTGCAGCTTCCAGGCAAGGGAGAGTGGCAGACTTTCCCTGGCCACATACTACAAGGAGATGACTAGGGGGAGGGATGAGGGATGTGTACTTTGGGGAGCAGAAATAATCTCAGATCTGATTAACAAAAATCTTTCCATGCAAGACTGTTTAGTGTACCCTTTGCTAAGTGTCTGCACTAGAGCTACCACCTCGATTAAATCTTCCCTAACTCTGCAGTCTACAGTAATCTCTCTTTCTCTCCTGGCAACTACCACAGCACCTACCAAACACGCTTCCATCAGTACTAAGTACTGATCAAGATGAAGCAAGCTGCTCTGGCTGAGATGCCATGCATTTTGTTATTTAACCATAGAAACAGGTTTTGACTCACCTTCCCCACTGGACTAAAAGGTCAGGGATCATTTCATGTTCTTCTTTATATGTCTTTTATATATGTTTATGCCAATAAACTCAGTGCTGTTTGTGATTAAGATGTCAAGAATCCCTCCATAATAAACAAATCAACTCTGACTTATTCTTTCTGGGATGGTTTACTATAAAGATATCTACTAAATGGACCCAGGCAAGGCTTCCTGTAGTAATCAGCTTCTCTTGACCTGTAAACACCAGGGTATCAGTGGCAGATCTTCACTTTAACCTCAACCAAATGGCATTCGATAGCCTGGATCAGGTGCTGGAAAATATGAGCTTCTCCATGGATCCTATATCATACACACACTCTCTCTCTATACCCTCTATGTCCACAGTTCAAAATCTGCAAGGTGTCCCCAGAGCTACTGGGGTTAAGTACCACTGTGACTAGTCCCTATCTGGTTTAAATAGCATTGTGGTACAGGTTACTTTGATTTTAATGAGATATCTGCTGTTTCAGAAAGACTTTGGCCTCTATTCATTTGCCAAGCATTAGTAGACCAACTCTCCCATAATATGAGAATTAATGTATGTTTACAGCTCCTATTATACCCAAGCAACAATGTCAGAAGCCCTTAAGGCTACAAGAACAATCAAGATATAGGTGTCTACTCTTAAAGACTTTACAGTTTAGAACTTGAGTTCAGTAAAGGGTCAATAGGCCAGGAAATAGGAATTCAGAAAAAAGAGAAAACATATCAAACAAAAAGGGAGTTGAAGATAGGCATGGTGGCGCACACTTATAATCCAAGCATTTGGGAGACTGAGACAGGAGGATCTCAGTTTTCAGGCAGCCTCAGCTACTTAGTGAGTCCCTCTGCAACTCAGCGAGACTTTGTTTCAAAATACAGAATAAAAAAATAGGGCTTGGGGTATATCTCTGAGGTAGAATGCCCCTGGGTTCCATCTTCAGTAACACACACACACACACACACACACACACACACACACACACGATAAAATGGGGGTTGAGCATTGGTGGGTCTGTGGGGTTTTGTCAGGGAAATTGGTTAGCTAGTGTATAATCATTTTGGAATAAGGAAAATGAGAAAGTCAAAGTATAGAGGTAAAAATGTGCCAGCCTCTTCAAGGACTAGTGAGAAAATCAATCCTTTGCAAAATACGGCAGTAAATGGATGGTTATTCACACAACCAAAATTTACCGTAGGAGTCCCTTCTGTAAAATTTGAAACCTATTCCTATTCTTGTGGTAGGGAGTTGTTTGGAATGCAGTCATTTTAGAGTATTATTAGAAATCTGCCCTCCATCTTTAGGTTCTGCAGCATGAGGGTATTGGGCGAGACACTGTATTCATTGCTGAATGCTGAAACACTGCTTCTCGAATTTTAATATGAATATGAGTCATCTGGGGATTATTTTAACATGCAAATTCTAATTCAGTAAATCAGGGGAACTGGTCCTAAAAGTGAACATTTCTAACTGATTCTTAGATGTCATGGATGCTGCAGGTCCATGGACCACACTGAGTTACCTACCAAGTGCTAGAATTCTCCCTCATTTGGTTGAAGTAACTCTCATCTATTATTATAGATTTCTCATTAAACATACTAGATCTTAGAAATATTGCAATCAATAAGGTATCCTGTGTACAAAACATGTAAATGACTACTATATGATTAACTTCTTACCCATGCTGGTTCGTGGGAGTGCTCACCATCAAATGTATAGTTCAGGGACTTCCGGGAAGATGGCGACCGAGAAAAGTGGGGCTTAAGAGCCCCGCTAACAACAAATCTCCATTACCACAAAATCAGCGCCTTTCATAGCCAGAAAGCACCATCACCAGTGAAACAAAAAATCACCAGGCTCCAGAGAGAAAGCGGACTGAGAACAGAGCCACAGAGGAGATACACCGGCCTCACGCCCGAGGACGCAGCAGCAGCGCCATACTGCCGGAGGCACCGGCGAATTCACGGGACGGCTACAGCAAGCCGAGGTGAGCCACTGCGGAACAGCTAGGCGGGATTTCTCCCCGCAGAGAGCATCTAAAGCTCCCAGTGGCCGAGCTCAGCACACGCTGCAGGGATTCAGAGTAGAAATCAAAATCAAGAAGAAAAATGCCAGCCCCATAGCCGAGGGCGTAGCAGCGGCGCCATATTGCCACCGGTGGCAGCAGCAGTGAATTCAGCGAGGCCAGTACAGCTACATCTGCGTACTCAAGAACAGTGAGTCAAATTGCGGGCCACAGAGGAGAAATCCCAGTACTGTACTCCCTGGGACTTGACCCAGTAGGGGAGGGGCGGTGGCAGAGATATCATACCATAGGAGAACGTGCAACCTGGCACCCCCCACAGTCTAAAGCAGCCTCTATTGACTCTCTGGGTTGGAGACTCTGTGATAAAACCCAGTAAAGGAGTAGTGGGGTCTGAGATACTACTGACTCGAGATCCAGAACACCTTAAGGGAAGTCATAGTGACCCAAGGAAAGAACCCAGAGAAGGCACAAACATCCGAAATCATGGGAAAGAGGAATAATACTGGAGCAATTAATGCCCACAACCCCACAACATCAGAACCCGATAAAACAGAAAATCAGAGATTTCTAGAAGATCAAATCAGGAAAATAACTGTAGAAATAATAGAGGTGCTTCGAAAAGAACTCAGAGAGAGCCAAAAAGAGATAAAGGATGCAATTAATGAAGTAAAGGCCTCAATTCAAAGCACAAACAACCGATTAGAACACATGGAGAACAGAATCTCGCTCTTAGAAGATGAGCAATCCAAAAATGAACTCATAGTTTCTAATCTAGAAAAAAATATCCGACAGCAGGAATCTGATATTGAAGAAATATGGGCCCATTTTAAGAGAGCTAACCTAAGAATAATTGGAATAGAGGAGGGAAAAGAAAGTGAAACCAAAGGGATCAACAATCTCTTCAAAGAAGTAATAGCAGAAAATTTTCCAAACATAGAGCAAGAGGTTGATACAAAGGTCCAGGAAACTTATAGAACTCCCTTTAGACAGGATCGGAGAAGAGGATCCCCACACCACATAATTGTCAAAATGACCAATGTGGAAGCCAAGCAGAGAATCTTAAAGGCAACAAAAACAAAGGGCCAAGTGACATTCAGAGGCAAACCAATTAGAATCACTCCAGACTTCCCAAACCAAGTCATGAGAGCCAGAAGGGCTTGGAGTAACATATTCCAAACTCTGAAAGAAAACAACTTCCAGCCAAAAATTTCCTACCCAGCAAAAATTTCTATCAAATTAGATGGAGAAATAAGAAGCTTCCATGACAAACAGAAACTGAAGGAATTTATGTCTTCAAAACCAGCGCTAGAGAAAATACTCAAAGAGATTAACTACAAAGAAGAAATAGGTAACACACACCAGAACCAGAGAAACAAGATTTTCCATCCAACAGACAACTAAGATTGGTTATCTGTGGAGATTCATTATTTATGTTAGTCTTTTACCTATCGCTAAATGGTATTGTTTGCCTTTATTATTGTTAATTTTTAGGATTTCTAGTTGGAATATTAATATACCTTCAGATATAGCAATTGGAAATATTTTATCCCATTCTATTAGTAACTGTTAACTCTGTTTACATTGTCTTTGGATATACAATTTTTTTATTTTTTTATTTTTTAGGGAGTCTGTATACTCCTCTGTTGCCTGTGTCATTGAAATCATAACCAAGAAATCACTGCCAATTTCAATGTTGTGAGGTTTTATGACCCAGATTTTCTCCTAAAAGTTTATAGTCTTAAGATTTGTATTTAGGTCTATTATCTATTTTGAGTTAATATTTGTATATGGGATTAGGTAAGGGTCCAATTTTATTCTTTTCCATGTAATTATTATTTTTTAACAACATTTAGTTAAAAGATTATCATTTCCACCACCAAATGTTTGTGAAAACCTTGTCAAAAATAACTTGACAATATAGGGAAGAATTTAGCTCTAGGCTTTTATTTAACTCCAATGGTTTATATATCTGCCTTTAGAATAGTACTACACTGTTTCAATTATTGTAGCTTTATATGGTTTGAAATTAGAAAATATATATCTTCTAGCTTTGTTCTTTTTCAAGATCGTTTTGGGTACCTAGACTCCATATTCCATATTAGGATAGATTTTTTTCTGAAAAATAAATATATAAATATATGATAGTTTCACCTAAAAGATAGAAAAAAATATTCTCTGGTAAGAAAGAAAGCAAAAAGAAATATTGAAATGTTATCTTTAAGTCATCAAAAGCTTGGTATCAGACAAATGAAACTGTTATGTGAGATTATCATTTTTAATTTTAGATAAATTGCCATAATACTAGATGTCAACTACTAAGCCAAGCATGGGAGGGAGGGATAGGGAGAGAATGGGGTGGGGATTGGGTGGGGGCTGACTGGGAAAAGTGTGCATGTATGTCTACAAAAGTATGTATCCTACTATGATGTATGAATACAGTGCACCAATAAAAAATAAAATTAAAAAAAAACAAACAAAAAAAATAAAAAAAAATAAAAGAAAAAAAAAATGTATAGTTCAGTCACAACAATAGCAAAGCACTTTTATAATCCATAACTGAGGTCAGCAAGCTATTGTCCATGAGCCAAATCTAGTACACCAACTATTTTTATAAATAAACTTTTATTGAAACAAAGACACTCCTATTCATTTACATTTTATTTATTTATTTATTTATTTATTTATTTATTTATTTATTGGTGGTACTGGGGTTCCTGGAAGCACTTCTACTTCTGGACTACACTCCCAGACCTATTTTTATACTTTTTAAATTTAGAAACAGGGTCTCTTAAGCCAGCGCTGTTGGCTCTGAACCTGCGTAATCCTCCTGTCTTTACCTCCCAAGCGCGGGGATTACAAGCGTGCACCACCATGCTCGGCTATTCATTTATATTTTTTCTAGGGTTACTTTTATGCTACAATGTCAGAGTTCATTAGTTGCCATAGAGACTCTATGGCCTAAAAATTTGAAAATATTTATTTTCTGGCTCTTTATAGGAAAGGTTTGTTGATCCTGCCTTATAAGACTGAGGATGAGATTTCTGAGTGTCCTACTGGTTCTAACTTGAGACACCTAAGCTTATCTGTCAGTTTGGTGCGTAGAAATCCAAATATCTAGGACTTAGCTAAGAAGGATCCTAGTTCTCTTGTTAAGACAAAAACTAAACTTGCCTAAAAAAGCAAGCTCATGTCACCTGGTCAGTAGGAGAACCAGGAAGACTCCATGAAACTTTTGGGAAGTGAAAAACCTTTTCAATACATCTATAACCTTGATGTTGGGAATAAGCTATGCACAAATGCCCAGTTGATTTAGGAGTAACCTCAAGCAAAGGCAACATTACACCGAGGGTGTGCATTGGTTCTCATCCATCTCGGAACCCAGACC
Source organism: Muscardinus avellanarius (assembly GCF_963383645.1). NCBI lineage: Eukaryota > Metazoa > Chordata > Mammalia > Rodentia > Gliridae > Muscardinus > Muscardinus avellanarius. Next base: position 202,451,754 of record NC_137786.1, on the reverse strand, counting down.
AAACTTTGTGGTCTGGAACACCTTACTTGATAAAGAACAATCCTCCTAAGAATCTTTGTTTCAGATCAGCTAGTCCCTATTCCAGTCTTGACATAGAATTATCAAAAGTATCAAAAACAGGAAGTAAATCCTTGCCAACTTCTTAAGGAATTCGAACTATGCCAGGAAAGAGGCAATTGCTTGTATAGTCTCCTAGCCTGTGCATTGGCCTGAATTGATGGAAATGGAGTTCAAAAGAAAACTAGGAATGATGCATGTTAAGAGGGACAGGATAAAACCAAGGTGCTCTTAAGAGCCTGGACAAAGAAAAAACAAAGGACTGCTTTCAGTTGGACGATAAAAATCAATAGACAATGAATAAGATTCAAAATATGAGAAGCCACATTAAAGATCCAGAAGATACTCTTCCAAGACTAAGACTTGACAATAACCCAGATGGAATTACTAACACATTTAAATAGAAAAAAAACTTGTGTCTAGCAAGAGAAGAAGTACTGAGTATCATGAGCACAGGAAGGGAAACCATGTGGGGTTGATACTGGTGGTGTCTTCTTTACTCAAACTACAGAAGAGGATTCTCAGGAAAAGGGGCTTGGCTTGTCCATCTTGGGGATGTCTTAATTCTTCTCATCCATCTTCCCTTTCCTCCTACTTCTTATTTCCCTTCCTTCCTCCCTCTTCCAACCCCGTCTTTCTCATCATCCCTTTTTCCTTTCTAGGAATAGTCCTTAACTATACGTTCTGTATCAGGTGGTGTATATAGTGTTTAGGAATATAATATATTAAAAACTTGACAGTATGAGCTCTCAGGAAGTTTAGGAGTCTAGTCAGAGATGTAGTCATTAATAAAATAATGTTACATATAAATGTATAATTGCTTTGAGTAATATACCTCTTGAATGCTATAAAGCAAAAGACAAAGCATGATCCTACCTCAAGGTTTTTTAAATTTCTGTTCCTTCTTTCTGGAATCATTTTATCTCATATATCTTTTGATTGTCTTCTTACTACTCTGGTCTTTGCTCAAGCATCTTTCTATCAGTGAGACCTTCCCTGATAACCCTGTGTATAAAACAGAAGTTTCCTTTTCCTCAACTCCTTTCTGCTACTTGTTTTCTCATTATATTGATTACTTACCAATGTGGCATATGGCATATATGTAGATGCATGTATATCACATTATATTTTCTTCTAGTTGTTACTATCTATTGTATGCCTTTCTTCATGGAAGGCTAGACATGAGTTCCATGAGACCTCTGTTGTACCCAATATCCATAGTAGACACTGAATACATATATATCATAAATAAAATTTACAAATGATCTCAAAGAATGTTACATAATATTTTTTTAAAATAATAATGGGAGTTAACTAGGCTAAAGAGCAGAAAAGCCACTGGAAGAAGAAAAAAAGCAGGTTATGAGATCCTGGGGAGCAAAGTGAACATGAAGCTGGGGTGAAGAGGTAAAATCATGTTGGACTTTATGGAATAAATTATTTTTTCTCTTTTATTTCAAGATAACTTTTATTTCATAACCACTAAAGGTTTTAAGCAGAGAGATGACATGTTTAGATGTGCATTTTAAAAATGTCATCCTGCCTACTTATTAGATAGTGGATCAGAGCTATCAGCAAGATGCCATAAAGCATTTGAATCACGAAGCAACCTCCCCTCTCTGATTTTTTGCTCACCAGTCTCTTTTTCTGATTAGAATTTGTATTTTGGGATTTGAAAAAGAGAGACCATGACAGGCACTTTCTATTGTGCATGAGATGTGTGAGTTTATATTGAGCAGTAAATGGATATTCTGTGTTACCCATCATCTCTCTAAATTCAGGTTCTTTGAGACCCTCTTGTGAGATGGATCCTGCCTCTCTGGGCTGGCAAGTCAAATTTCTAAAGCAGCAAAGCTGAAAGTCAACCTTTGGATCTCAGCCACTAGGCTGAGTTGAATATCCACCTTGTGGTCTAGCTGGTATCTGACCTCAGGAAATGGGCAGCCATGTTGAAATACACTGGCTGATTACTCTGGACCTTTGGGGAGAGCCCTGTGAGGATCTATAAAGATCATTATTTTGAGTAATGACCATGATAACAAATAAAACATTTCTCTAGTCTCTTTGAGGTTCTGCTGAGTATATTTAGAAAGAAATTTATACATTGAAAATGTGAAATACAACCAATGAGCCAACCATGCATGCCCAGGAAAGGACTGAAAGGTCTTGTGAACCTAGAAGCATAAATGAAGGTTCTGAAAGGTAAACAGCTTGTTCTGTTAACACAATTCGACTCTACCATGTTTCTTTTACCCAGACATCTAAAGAGAGTTGCTTCTTAGATGTTCCAACACTCATTCCAAAAAACAGTTCTAAAACTGGAGTTTTCCAGGTCAGTGGGTCAGCCAGCTATATGATCTTCTACACAAAATAAACAAAGCAGTACTATTTCCACATGGCACTTTGCCCGTGGGTTTTTTTTTTTTTTTTTTTTTGGCTTCTAGTGTCTAAAGAAAAAGGTCATTTCCTCTATGAAGGGTGTTAAAAGGCTTTACTTCTATTCTCAGCTTTGTTACTTATTGGCTATGGGAATCCAAAACAGATCTGAACTATATGGTACATAATCTTCATTTGTTTAATCATTTAACTACCTTTGACTCTTTACACATAGGAAAAGGCTCCTTTTACTCTTTACATAGTACCAGGTTCCATGCAATTTTCTTAAAAAATAAAGGTGGGAGTCAGGCATGGTGGCCCTCATCTGTAATCCTAGTACTTGGGAGGCTGAAACAGGAAGAATGGAAGTTTGGAACCAAACAACTTAGTGAGACCCTGGTCCAAAATAAAATAAAATAATAAAATAGGGATAGCATGTAATTGTCAATTTTATGCCTTTAAAGAGATGGAAATTGTATGCCTTTTACAGAGATCAAATGCACCTGGGTTCAATCCTCATAAATAAATGCATAGGAGAAATATTTGTCCTCAAGTTGTTCCAATTTTTTTTGGAGAGATAGAAAAGAATATCAAGTGTAACAATGGCATCACAATAAGCCCTATACCAAGAATATGTCCAGGGTATTAAGTAGGATTAGAGGATGATGTGCTTCTGCCTGAGGGTGGCTGAGAATGCATTAAAGAAGAAGTGGCAGCTGAACCAAGATTTAGAAGAGTTAGAGGTCACCAGAGTAATGGGGTGGGCCTCAGGGAATGTGGGGGTATTCCAAGCAAAAGATGCAGTATCAGCAATGGCAGGGAGGTAAAAACACACATTTTGTTAAGGAAAGCTGCACATTTCCATGAAAACCAAGGCAATGATAAGCAGTACAAGACGTGCCAGGACTCTGACCATATCTCCTCACACTCACCATCCCTGTCCATGCAGACTGCTCTTTCTGTCAGCACCTTACTCTCTGAGTGTTTTCTAGTCATAAGATATTATTCATACATTCACAGGGTAAACTAATATAGTCAAGTAGCCAACAAGATGAACCATACACCAATGACAAACTCTAAGTTGGCTCAAAAGTAAACACTCAGGCCAACATGGTAGCATATGCCTGGAGGCTGAGACAGGCTTATCCTAGGTTTGAGGCCAGCCTCAGCAACTTAGTGAAATCCCGTTTCAAAACAAAAAATAAGCTGGGCGTGGTGGAGTTTGTAATCCCCATGCTTGGGAGGCGAAGACAGGAGGATCGTGCAGGTTCAATGCCAGCCTCATTGGCTTAAGAGACCCTGTTTCCAAATAAAAAATATAAAAATTACGTGTCTGGGAGTGTAGCCCGGAGGTAGAAGGGTTTGCAGGAACCCCAGTACCACCAAAAATAAAAAATAAATAAAATAAAATAAAATAAATAAAAAGAGCTAGAGATGTATCTCGGAGGTAGAATGTCCCTGAGTTCGATCCCAGCACCAATAATAAATGAATACTCAAAAAATTCAGCCTCTGAAAGAGTTGCTACATACTGCCCAATGACACCAATGAAATTATAAACACACATATTAGCTTTCTTCCCTTTCTGGTCTCACTTCCCCACTCGCATAAAATACTTCCTGAAATCACTTCTCAAACAAATTACTTGCACTGAAATGTTTGTCTTATTTGGCTTTTCCCTAAATATCAGTGTATGTAATTTATTAGATTATTCCATAATATGTATAGCTCTCAGCTGCTGAGATGGTCACCACCTGAAGGTTAGAGTGGAACAAGGGAAGGTTTATATGTTATCCCTAGTACTTTAAAGATGTGGAATTGATTTTCTTGTTTTAATGACAACAGAGAACTTGACAGATCAGCTATAAACTCAGGGCATGATGTAAAAGGTAGAGGGTTTCCATGGCAACACTAAAACAGACTTATTTCCATGCAGTTTAAAGGTAGACTATGCTGAATATCTGGCCCTCGAATTAATTGTGAGAATGATACAGGTACACAAAAGGCTGAGTTCACAGCTCCTTTTAATGTAGGAATCAGAGTTCCAAAGGGAAGGACTAGGGGCCAAAAAGAGGAATGAAGGTATTTTGGAGGATCTACTTGAAACCATTCAAACCTCAGATACCTCTCTGCTTCTAGGCTGGCTAACACCACTGCTTTTCCATGGATAGAGAACAGTAGCCTTCCATGGCCTGAAAACCATGTGAAGTCTCTTAGTGACACTCATTGCAGGATGATCTTATCTTCCTCAGAGCTGACTTTACTTCTTCTCATCGCTCTAAAAGCAGAAAAGGTATTTTCTTCACTATTAGGTGAAATTTTAGCATATTTGTGCCTCTTATCCATGTACAGATAAAAGAACCCTTATATTTTTCAAGTTTTTTTTATGAACTCACTCAATTTTAAAGTAGATTTTATTATAAAGATTTATGCCCCTGCATTTTATTTATTGAAGGTGGAAAAGGGAGAAAGATAAACAGAGCCTTTTCTTTTTTCTTTCATTCTACCCCCATCCCTAACAATTGGAAGTTTCTATATTTTCAGTAGCAATTAGCCCTAGTTATTGTGAGAAGATAAGATTCTGCTACATATTTGGAATGGTAAAGTACAGGTATAGAACTGAAGGGATCACTGGGGTAACTCTTAGTACTTCTAGAATGTGGATTAACATGAACCTTTAACTCTAAAGTCCTCATACTGACAAGGAACAGTAATAAGGAAATTGGACAGCTCAAGGTCAGGATTATCCTATAAGGCAAGCAATATAGAAAAACAGAAGTATAGGCTGAGGATGAAAGGAGTCTAGATGGACAGTAGAGAAAGGTGATGATAAATATCAGCAGTAACTGCAGGACCATCTACAGCAGTGGACACTGTAGTTTATGTCCCCAATTCTCTATATTTTTAAAAGAAATCTAGCTATCTACACATTGAAAAATTAGTAAAGGAAGCTGAGCATGGTGACACATGCTTGTAATCCCAGCATTTGGAAGGCTGAGACAAGAGGACTGCAGGTTCGTGAACAGCCTCAGCTACTTAGTGAGGCCCTTTGCAACTCAGTGAGACCCTGTTTAAAAATAAAGAATAAAAAAATACATCTCGGGGGGGGGCAGCTTGGAGATAGAATGTCCCTGGGTTTCATCTCCAGTACTACACACAAAGAATTAGTAAAGGAAAAAAATAAAACCCAGTATGGGGCACTAGTGAATTTCAAAGGGAAATGATGGTAGCAAATGCTACTGGCCCTTGCCCATATGCCTACTGCACTCATTGCACGCATTGTTACTTGATATGTCAAGAGCTTCTTACTGTGAGCTCCTATGATTTTGCATGGGGCTCTCCTCTCTCTCCTCTCTCTTCTCTTCTCTTCTCTTCTCTTCTCTTCTCTTCTCTTCTCTTCTCTTCTCTCTCCCTCCCTCCCCCCTCCTTCTCTTTCTCCCTTTCTTACTCTCTCTCCTCCGATGATGTTGTATGTCTGAGCCATACATGAGGTAAGATAAAGACAAAAGGAAAAAGCTTCTTGACCTTTCAAATATAGAAAATCTGAAGCAATCCCACCTTATGTTCCAGAAGTGTCCTCCAGCACTGAGAACCAATTACCCACCACAAACACCTTCTTAGGAATTAACCTTCTATTATCTTCTTTTCCATCCTTGGTTGACTTTCCTGGAGGAATATGAAGAATTTGGAAGGTTGCATGAATGAGATTCAACTACATGATCTTTGCATTCATTTCTACTCCAACATTCTATAGTGGTTTGACAATCAAATCCACATCTCAGTCCCTTCAGGATTTTCTCCTCATGAGGTACATATAGAATTAAGCATATCTTGATTTTGGTTTCTCAGTACTATCTGTGTGGATCTCTTTAATATAGGCTACAGGAATATTTTGCTTTCCATTTGTTCTAGAAATGCTGGTCTGGTTTTTCTATCCAGATACCTTCTCAAGCCATATCATCTAAAGTAGAAAGTAGCGGGTTTCCAACTATTTTATCCTCAAAGTAATGATAATAACTTCACCCAAGTACTCACCACAATCCCTATGAAGTAGGTTCTGTTATTATTGTTCTTATTCTGTAGAAGTGTGAACTAAGACTCAGGGATATGAAGTCATTTCCCCAAGGGCACTCTGCCAGTAAGTGGAAGCATCCGGCTTTGAACTGAGCCACTCTGTCTTCTTAACCATTATCCTCCAACACTTCTCAAGAACTATTTTTGATCACACTTTTTCTTTAGGAAAACCTTGTTTTGAAACATTTGTCTGTATATACAAATTAGCTATGAATCACCTCATTTTATTAGGCAATAATGAATTTATTTACTTAAATTTTCAATAAACCAAAGACATATAGTACTTCCAACCAGAAAGTTAAACTAACTAGTACAATAACTAGAATGTAATCTCTGTAAAATCTTTTCACTGAATTAATTAACTAGTTGAAAAGTTTAACTTATATAATTTCAGCCAGAATTAAATACACTTGACATTTAAGTTAGTCTCTGCAGCTTGGAGGCAGGCAAATTTTTTCTAGGCTATTCCAAAAATCAAATATAAAAAATAAATTCAATGAACCCTTTAACTACTTTTTGGACTCTATATGAGCTAGGGATTCCAAGAGTAACTCTTTATCTGCTAGACTTTTTTTGTAAGGTTTGGGTAGAGAAGTTGTTTTGTTCTGTCTTATTTTTTTTTTTAATTTTATGTTCTACTAGAGAGCCTCAAGTTTCTTTGCAAAGGACAAAATAGATTCCTCGGAATATCTGGGCCACAGTAGTAAGAAATGGACACTCAATCTTCATTTGAATGACTCTTGATAAAACTGATTTCTCACTTGTCCCCATAGGCCACAATTATAAAATGACCACTTAAAAATATAAATCAGCTCCTGTCCCCTCATTCTCCTACATAAAACCATCATGGGGCTGCCAGGATTTAAGTTAAAGTTAAAATTAAACTGAAGCTCCTTTCCATGGCCTAGAAAACTCAGACCTACTTCCCAAGCAAAATATTTCTTTCCCTTAGAAAACTAAGCAACTCCAAGAAAGTCCATTTGGAGGATCGTCCTATCAAAAGACTTCACTCCTCATTCAATTATCCAATAGTAGCCCACTAATCCACTCTTGGACATAGAACTTTTCAATGGATCTCTTAGTGCCTCACACTTAAATATGAATCAACTACCAGGGATTTGGAGAAAATTTCTAATATGACAGGAAAATATTCAAACAGGCAAAGAGACACAAACAAACTTATATTTAAAATCTTCACAATTAAGAAAAGATACTGATGATTTCACCTCCATCAAACAGGGAGAGGATGCCATGGGGGAAGGAGAAGGAATAAGTAGAGCCCAATACACCAAGCCAAGTGATATGTACATATACAAATAAATCCATTTGAATTGCATTATGATGTAAAATTATAATGCACCAGTAAAAGTATACTAAAAGGCAACAAGTAAACCAGATATGGTGGCTCATACTTGTATTCTCAGGACTTGGGAGGTTGAAACAGGAGGATCACAGGTTGAAGGACAGCCTTAGCAATGTGGCAAGACTATCAGAAACCTAGCAAGACCTTGTTTTAAAGTGGAATTCTATTCAGCCATAAAGAAGAACAAAATTATATCATTTGCAAGAAGATGGAAAGCCCTGGAGAACATTATGTTAAGTGAGATCAGCCAAGCACAGAAGGAGAAGGTACATATGTTTCCTCTAATATGCCCAAAGTAGGAAACACAGAGGATACCAGTGGGACTCCAGATAATGGAGGGGAAATACTAGCAAAGTTTGAATGGAAAGATAGGAGAGGAGGAAGGCTGATCTTGATTAATGGGGGTCTACATCTGAACATGTGTAAAATTATGAATATGACATGGTTAACCTAGACAACCATTGGTGGGAGGGGGGAAAGGAAAATGGGTGGGGGAGAGGGCACCAAATATAGTTTAAATGTATACTATTTATGTTCAATAAAAATTGTTTAAAAAATGGGCTGTGAGTGTAGCTCAGAAGTAGAATAACCCCAATATTTCCAATATTTCCCACAGGAACAAGTAAAAAGAAGACCTTTTTGGTAATTAAAAGTGGCCAAAATATTCAAAAGAAGATTTAAAAGAAAGAGCCAGGGAATTTTATAAAATATATGATGCACCAATAGAAAATTTAAAAAAATATATAAAAGAACAAAGAGGAAATTAGAACAGAGTAAGAAACAATATAATGCCAAATGGGTGATTCAATATTTCTCTAATGTGTATATCAGGGAAATTTTAAAAAAATATGTAAGTGATGAATTTATCAGAGAAGAAAAATATAAAAATTTCCCAGAACTGAAAACATGAATTACCAAAAGAAAAAAAAATGGAAGATATAACAGAAGTATATGCAAAAGCTAGGGAGAAATGGGTAACAGGAAGAATTCTAGATGAAGAAGGTGATTCTATAGATGAGCAAATAAGGCAACCTAACTGAGGGGATGGGAGGGGGGAAGAGGGAAACTCTATAAAGTGCATGACGTACTTAAACAAACATATCAAAGTCAGTCACTAAGTCCAGCATGGGAAGGAGCGAGGGAGAGGGAATGGGGTGGGAATTGAGTAAGGGCTAATTGGGTGATGTGTGCACGTATGTCTCCACCATCATTTATTCTTTAAGATATATGACTACAATGCACCAATAAAAAACTAAAAAAAAAAAAAAAGAAATAAGTCTTTATTCCCTTTACCATAGAAAGCTAATTGTTAATGTTTAAAATTAACAAGCCGGGTCACTTTCCCACTCGGGACCCCCTCCCCTTTTGGGGAGCTGTTCTCTCTCTCGCAGGTCGTGTTGGCCCTGAGAGAAGGCAGAGTGCATCTGAGGGCACGTGGCTCGGGCGACTCTCGAGTAGTGACCTGAAGGCCTCTGCTGGACATCATGGCTGACCAGGCCCTTAGGGGTGACCTGTACCTCTTTTCTGGCAGATCGCGTGGACTCTGGGAGAAGGTAGTTTGTAATTGACGGCACTTGGCTCGGGCGACACTCGAGTAGTGACCTGAAGGCAGCTACTGGACAACAGAGACCCGACAGCCCTTAGGGGTGTTCGGCCACTTTTCTCTATTCCCTTCTGGCAGACCACGCAGACTCTGGAAGAAAGCAGCCTGCACCTGAAGGCAATTCGGCTTGGGCTACTCTCAAGTATTGTCCTGAAGGCAGCTGCTGGACCCAGAGTTCCAGGCCCTTTGGGGGTGTTCAGCCACCCTTGCCCCATTCCCTGCTGCTTCCAATAAACCTTTTACTCCCCTTCAAAAAAAAAAAATAAAATAAAATAAAATTAACAAGCCAAGGAGTGAAATGTTATTTAGAAAGTTGGAGACAAAGGTCAAAATAAACAGATATGACAGTGAGAATTGAAAGGAATTATCTGAGAAGTGGATCTAGAGGACAAGGAAGGGTCAACAAGAATAGGTCCAGGGACTGCTGTGTGTGTGTGTGTGTGTGTGTGTGTGTGTGTGTGTGTGTGTGTGTGTACTATTTGATATCTTAAAATATGCACAAACCTTGCTTTGTTAAAATATAAAAATAGAACTACAGTAGATAAATGATTTTAGGAAGTCATGTTTTTTCCAAAGCATGGTTTCTCTGGGGAATATTGGTTTTGAAGTGACATCTTTCAGGAGTATTATACTTATAGTTTTATTTTGGAGCTGACATGGTTGTCATAATTGTGATATCTTCCTGATGTGAGTCCTGTGAAGGTATTCTAAGGACTATGCCTTAGGAAAGTGGTCTGTTTCAAAGGATTTTTTGCAACTGTGAGCTCAGGTGGGGGTTCTGTGGGGCCATTTAAGGAAAACACACACATACAGTTTAGTGTAACTCTGACTCAACTCTTTCTTTGTTCTGTGTCTTCCTGGAGAACTATGAAATGAGTTGTGATTATCAGAAGTGCTGGTCAAGTGTTCAGGCCCAGAGTACCATCATTTCTTCTATCTATCCCTATTGACATGGCTGACACTAACCAACACAGCATTTCCCCCAGAAATAATATATTAGAAATTACCCAAGAAGCACTTGGGAAGAAAAAAATGAAAAGAGAGAGGAGGAATGGGACAGAAGGAAAGATTATTGAAAAAGAAACCCACGTTTCTTTTTTTTTTTTTACATCTGAGACGCTGTAAAATTAATTATAAGCCCATTTTAAGGTTAGGTTGACATACAGAAAACAATTTGGTTGTTTAGACTGTAATTTTTAAAAATCTTCAAATTGTAGTTACTGAGCTTCTAAGCTAGTGTAAAACATGGGGAAATAAATAAATAGGCAAGCAATGACTAATACACATATGTATTTTAAATTCTGGTCTCATAATCCTGGCAACTTAGCAAGACCTTATTTCAAAATAAAAAATCAAATTGGGCTAGGTGGTGAAGCTCAGTGGTAGAAACACCCTGGATTTAATCCCCAATGCCACACACACAAAAAAAATTCTTTTCTGGGATACAGAATTGACATTCATAACACAAATATAAAACAAATGTGTAGCTACTAGATGATATTGTTCAAGCAGTAAGTGCCAAAGGACTTGCTTCTTGTTAAGCACAAATGAAATTAATTGAGAAAGACATTCAGCAAAGAGTTAAATTTGAGTCATAATGTGCATATGCGACCTACATGTAAAGCACTTTTCATGTATTTTTTTTTACAAACTACTCAAAACTACCCAATAAATGATTATTATTGTCTCTAGATGTATAACAAAGACTTGGGGAAATTAAACATACCTGATTCATAAAGCCAGCAGATAATACAATTGTGAACATCTAATTCCACACCCATACTGGATCACTTGTTGTGTCCAGTTCTGAAGAACAAATAACACAGAGAGAGATGGAGAAAAGAAAAAAAGAGCCATGACAGATGGAAAGAAAACAACCTGAGCTGAACTTGGTTGCACAGCAGATTCAACAAGAAGGATTTGATTCAGGGATGTGGTACTAGTTGGGCCTTGGAGCCAGACAGAGTGGGCTATAAATCATTGCCCTGCAATTTACCTACAATATTGAAGAAGAGGAAAGTTCCCCAGCCTCAGTTTCTTCATCTGTAAAATGGAATACTGCCTCCAAGATTTCTTGACAGATTTCAATAGCACAATTTTATTTTTGTTTTGTTTTGTGGTGCTAGGGATTGAACCCAGCAGCATTCTGCCTCTGAGCTACATCCCAGCCCTATTTTATTTTTTTAATTTTTAAATAGACTCTCACAAAGTTGCATAGGGTCTTTATAAGTTGCTAAAGCTAATCACAAACCTATAATCTTCCTGTCTCAGAATCCCAAGTACTAGCATTACCGGCATGCTCCACCACACTCAGCTGTGATTTATATTTTAAAGAGCATCTGTCATATATTTTTGTTCCTCTTTTCCTGGTCAGTACAGACCATTATGGATGGTGGGAAAGAGTGGGTGGTGGTTTGTCACAAACACCTGGTCTAATCCATCAGTCAAAACAACCACCTGCACAAGCGGGGCTCTACATTATTTAGTGAATTCTGACAGTCCTTCGGTGGCTTTATTTTGACCAGCTTGAGGCAGTTCAGACAGTTTGTGCAGCTCTAGGAAACAAGCTGAGTTTGGCCTGTGCATTTTGGCATCCTGGACCACAGGAGCGTGGGGGGAGGGGGAAAGAGGGAGGATGGAAAAGTACCCAGCAGTACCTCTTGAATCCAACTTCCTGCTGGCAGAATCCACCTCTTGCTGACTCTGAGTCACCATCAGCATGCCTTCCCTCCCCTGCGGCCCATCCGCCCATTAGGCCCGGCAGCTCTCCTCCTAGGCTGACTTCCCTCACTCGCTCCCACATGTGTGCTCAAGGTGGAGACAACCCTAATGAGGAAGCACGCAGCTGCTGCTGCAGGCATCTCTATCTCAGCTGCAGAACGAGGCCTGCAGCAGCCTCACCTGCAGGGCCCACTCAGCCCACCACCTTGCAAGTCATTCCTCAGTCAGGCTGCCCACACCCTGAGCCCTGGAGCTCACCCACAGGACAAGAAGCCATGGGGACTCTGGTGTGAGCTCTCAAAACCTAGAGGCACCAGACCCACCTCCTTGGTGAGAAGGAATCCTTAGAAAATTGCTCTTGGGACTTTTCCTGTGTATTGACCTGGTGAGAGACCTGAATTTAATATAATGGAATGAGCACCAAGAAATTGTTCAACACAAACTCTTCTGAAAGTCACTGGTCTTCAGCCTGATATCAAGGCTCTCCATAATCCACCTATTTTCCAAAATGACCCTTTGCTTGAGCTCAGTGTTTATTATGAACTTGACTAATTGATCATGAGAATGTCCCCAGAACACTTGATAGAAAGAGAATTCAAGGTTCTGTTTCAGTACATTAGGCGGGGCTCAAGGACTCTTGATACAGAACATACCTGAGGTGATTCTACTGATCAGACACTGTGCGATCACAGTGCTAGCCCAGTGGTTTTTAATGTTCTGGGTGGGCGGTGCTAAGGCTTAGCTGAGGTGACTTTATGGTCACTAGGGGTACTTAGGAAGCTCAGACAGTATTTCCGGGTGCTGTGGTGCACACTTGTAATCCCAGCATTTGGGAGGCTGAGACCAGAGGATTGCGGTTCGCAGACAGCCTCAGCTACTTAGTGAGGCCCTCTGCAACTTAGTGAGACCCAATTTCAAAACAAAGAATAAAAAATAGGGCAGAGGCTGTAGCTCGGAGGTCGAATGCCCCTGGGTTCCATCCCCAGACCTGAAAAAAAAAAAAAAAAAAAGGAAACTAAGTCAAGAGGATCGCAGTTCAAAGATAGTCTCAGTAACTTAGTGAGATTCTCCTTCAAACATTTTTTTTAAATTTCAAAAGGATTAGGGGTGTTTAGCTCAGAGGTAGAATGCCCTTTTGTTCAATTTCCAACACACACACACAAACAAAAATGATCAATAGAGGAGAAAAGCAGTCATAACAAGAGGAGCTCTAAATCTCAGGAACTTCCTGGTTGTGAGTTGATGTTGAGTTTTAGGTCTACCCCGGGGTTTCTGTAAATGTTATCTTATTTGACATCAGCTCTTTAGATAGAATTTAAGATGAAGCTAGCTTGGGTTAGTTTGGGCCTTAAATCCCATGTGACAGATTCCCAATAAGAAATGGAAATCAAGATTTGGGTACAGAAACACAAATAGACACAAAAAAGAAGGCCACGTGCAGGTATAGGCAGAGTTTGGAGTCATGTTGCTATAGGCCAACCCGAGGAGCACCAAGAACTGCTGGCAGCCACCAGAAGAAGCCAGCTGGAAGGATTCTTCTCTGGAGTCTGTTCCTGCTTTCATTTCACACTTCAAGCCTCAAGAACTATGAGAGGATCTGTTGTCTTAAGCCACCAATTTTGTAGTAATTTGTTATGGCAGAACTAGGACACTGGTATATTTCACCTGGCTGTCTTATCTCAGTTTTTTTTTTTTTTTGGTGGTGGTTTTGGGGTTCCTGGAAACCCTTCTACCCCCAGGCTACACTCCCAGACCTATTTTTATTTCAAAACAGGGTCTCTTAAACCAGTGAGGCTGGCTTTGAACCTGCGTGATCCTCTTGTCTCTGCCTCCCAAGCGTGGGGATTATACGTGTGTGCCACCACACCCAGCCTTGTCTTCTCTCAATTACACACACATCTACACAAACACACACACACATACAGACACACATACACACAGTTATACATATCCCTTATTAGAGTAGATTGTTTTCTTAAATTTATGTTATTTATTTATTTATTTTGCGGGTCTGGGGATGGAACCCAGGGGCATTCAACTTCCGAGCTACAGCCCCTACCCTATTTTTTATTTTTTATTTTGAAACCAGGTCTCACTGAGTTGCAGAGGGCCCAAGAAGCTGAGGCTGTCTGCGAACCGCAATCCTCCAGTCTCAGCCTCCCAAATGCTGGGATTATAAGCATGCGCCACCACGCCCAGCTATGCTATTTATTTTTGTTCAGCATAACCTTTCATTTGAAGAAGATAAGAAAGGGTTTTACTCTTAAGCCAAGTTTGAAAACATACCACTTTTATTAAACTGAACCATAAATTCGTCCCCAGGATTAGCCTCAATTTTTTTGACATCACTTGTACTTATAACTTTATTTATATCTGAACACTTCACCCACTTTTTACCTCTTATAATATTATCCAGCCATGAAGTTCAACTTGAGTATGATCTCCATAAATTCATGCTTCCATTCCCTCTATTAGATGGGATTTCTTCTGCTTTTGTGTCCCAAATGAACTTTGAAGTCTTCTATTAGAGTGTCTACCTTATTTAATGCTACATTTCAGCCATATGTTAAATGTTCCCATCTTTACTGCCTCTGGGCTTTATTCATTTTTTGTGTCCTGTTCTCTAACTCTATGCTTTCTAAAGTCTATTTCACACAGTAGCTGGTATCCAATGACCACATATTTACAAGATGGTGGTAAGATTTTACAGAAGTCCCTATTCATTTGAGTTCAAAGAGTTGTGTAGGTATGAATGTTTTACTATCTCACAGATAGTAAAATGCTATATGTTGCCTTATTATAAGTTAGTAATATTTTAAGAACCTCTACCAACAACACAATTAACTGAATGTAGATTCTATAAAACAGAAGGAATAGAGAGATTCAAAGCACAGGTACTTGACTTAGTAAAGAACTCAAGACTACCAGGGAACAAAATGAGTGCACAGTTAAGAGGGAGAAAACAAGATACAAAATACAATTTTTGTTAAGTTTGTATTCTTGTATTACCAGAGAATTGAAAAGGGAGGAGATAGAGTGGAGTCCTTTTAAACATTACTTTGCTAAATAATCCTCATCTAATTTGGTCCTGTTGACACACCATAGTTCAAAAGAACCAATTACAGTGTTTCTAATTTAAGGGAATAATTTGGTGCAAGGCAAACCAATATTATATTACCAACTATAAATTATTTTATAATTCATGAAAAATAAACTTTTATAACATTTCTCAACTACATACTAATACCATATTCCCAAGCAGCATTTCTTTTCCTCTATACAAACACACAAAATATGCCTGGGCCCTAAAAGTTTCCTTGACCATATTTTTTTTTTTTTTTGCTAAAGGATTGCCTGTTTTTCATACTTTGAAAAACAGTGGAAATGTTTCCATCTATTCTAATAATTAAAAACAATGAATTCCTACCATCAAGCAAGTAATAATAAACCCAAGATATGAAAGGAACTACACTTGAATTTGATAGTCTTTTTATTGCATTTTAATATATAATTAACCAACCAGAATTTAGCCCTTAATCTGACATATATTGCCTCCTCTGTTTAGAAGACAGTCAAATGATCATAAACAGATATTGTCTTAGGCTAGCTTCCAGAATATATATTTGTATCAGCCTGCAGTCATCACAATTTATTTCTGATTCTATAGCCACTTTTATTATTCCTTGAATGTTACAAGGTCAGGGTCCTTATCCTAATCATCTTTACATCATCTATATAACCCCCATAAACCCGCTATACTCTTAATTGCTCAGTGAAAATCTTTTCAATCAATAAAGAAGTCTTTAGGATTAGACAGGAGGATCGCAAGTTGGAAGCCAGCCTTGACAACTTAGTGAGGCTGTAAGCAACTTAGCGAGACTCTGTTTCAAAATAAAATTAAAATAGGACTTAAAATAGGGCTGGGGGTGTAGCTTGGAGGATAATGCTTCTGGGTTCAATCCCCAGGACCACAAACAAAATAAATAAGTAAATAAATAAGGGAGTTGTTATTAACCCAAAGAAACCCTACAAAGTAGTAAAATGTCCAAGACAGTCATTAAAAAGACAAGGAAATCTAGATATTCATGAAACAATATAAGCAATTAAACAAATAATCAGAAAATAAAATTTTCCAGAATCTCCCAATCTTCAGACATCTAGTTAACTGAGATTTTTCTTTCACCTGAAGATAATGAAAGATATTTCAAAAGGCCTCCCGATGTGGAGAACACTGTTTCACACCAGTGTGCTACAGAGGAAAAAGGGTCTATTCTAGCTAATTGGCTAACAGCACTGTTTTTCAGGTATCCACAGTATTCTCTACTTAGTCATCAAATGATTTCCATCAGGTTACCACGTCCTGGTGCTATTCTATTTTCATAAGTGTTCTTTCGTCACCAACACATTTTCATCCCTCTTAATATTTCCAATGGCATCACTTCACTAACGTAAAAAAAAAAAAAACAAAAAAAAAAAACAAGCAATCTAAAAATTCCCCTCTGCTGTTTCCCACTCATCTACAAAGAGTGAAGCTGCCATTTACGGACACTTGCTGTTGCCATGTTTTTCAGAAAGTTTGCCATTCCTCAAGCTGTTTTTAGCCCCCATACCCACGACACTTCTACCGGCATTTAGTATTTCTCTATCTGATGCTTTTCCAAGGCAATACCTCCGCCTCCTCATTGAATCATGCGGGCTGTCTCTTAATCAAATGATATTTTTTGAAGTGTTTCCTCGCTGGAGCCCACAAGGTTGTTTCTCATATTTCCCCCCACACCTTTGTACACTAACTGAAGAACTACTTCTGTGGTTTATTGTCCTTTTGGAACAGAAATATGATATCTGTCATTTCTCCATTCTCCACAATCTGGCCCAACAGTTGAAAGTATCTAAAAATATCAACTAATACTTGTCATTTTCTTGCTCCCTAGAAAATGATATGTTTTCTCTGATTGTATCTGGTATTCTATAAAAGATTGGCCAGATTAAAAAAAAATCTGTGATGCAGTAAAAACAGCTTGAAAAAACAGCAGAAAGATGGATTCAAATCTCATTTAATAGAGAGCTGATTCTGGACACAAGGACATCTGAATCTCAACTTCATCATCTGCAAAATGGAGATACAAAGACTTAAATAACAGAGTTGGCTAAGAAACATGGCACTGTAGGTCGCACATCTAACACAGTATATGGCATGTATGATGAGACCAACAGTGTCTCCAGTTACAGGAATGCTTATACCAGAGGATGGCCATTCACTACCCGTTTCTGTGTTGGGATATAAAGAAACTATTAATGTCAGAAGCAAAGTTCTTAAGAACAAAGTGATTTCAATTTAGGTAAAGTATCTTGGTCAGTCTCCTGGGGAGAAGAGGGTGAAAACTATCATAGAATGGCAGAAAATAATAAAAAAAACCCAACT
The DNA here is from genome assembly GCF_963383645.1 of Muscardinus avellanarius. Classification (NCBI taxonomy): domain Eukaryota; kingdom Metazoa; phylum Chordata; class Mammalia; order Rodentia; family Gliridae; genus Muscardinus; species Muscardinus avellanarius. Next base: position 202,434,140 of record NC_137786.1, on the reverse strand, counting down.
AATCAAAAAATGAAAAAATAACTGTAATTCAAAGGTAGGAGAAAACAAAAAGAGAAAGGAATAGGAGGGAAAATGAAGAGAAAAGAACAGTATAGTGAGAGATTACAATCTATGTCAGCCAATGTGGTCAAGGAACTTTTTTCTGTTGATTTTAAAATATTTTCAATTTTTATTCATGCATTGTAGATGAGAGAGCAGTTAAGCATCAATTTTAAGTTTTATATACTTATTCATTTATTTTTGGTAAGAGGGATTGAAATCAGAGGCATTCTACTTCTGAGTTATATCCCCAGTCTCTCTCTCTCTCTCTCTCTCTCTCTCTCTCTCTCTCTCTCTCTCTCTCTCTCTCTCTATCATCTATCATCTTGAAGCAGAGCCTTGCTAAGTTGCTAAGGCTGGACTTAAACCTGCAATCTTCCTGTCTCAGCCTCCCAAATACTGGGACCACAGGCATTTACCACCACATCCAGCTTTTTGTTGTGATATAATAGCACCTGCCATATCCACAAAGCCTCTCACACAGTGTTTTCCAGGAGCTTTGTTACTTGGGTTCTGTCGTGAAATGACAACCAGGAATGAAGATAGGATTCTACCTCTGAGGAGATATGACAGACAAAGCATGTGCGAGGTAGTGAAATTACCCATTTGTGAGTACAAGAATTCGGATTTGGACAGAAACATAAGAAAATAAACCCCTCAAGGTTTGTAAAAAAAAAAAAAAAACAGAGAAAGTGATAGTTTTTCATGTAGGACAGGGAAAGGGAGTCGGCAATCGTATCTAGACCAAGATTGGCAAACTATTTTTCTAGAACCAGATATAAAATCTCTTAGGCTTTGGAACATATAGTCTCTGTTTCAATCTTTCAACTCTGCACTATAGAAGAAATACAGCCCTAGACAATGTGTAAGCAAAGGAGTGTGACTGTGTGTCAATAAAAGCTTATTTTCAAAAACAAGATCTAGACTAGGAGTCAGCAGACTACCTTCCACAGATGAAATTCAGCCAGCTGCCTATTTATTTTATATTTTAAATGATTACAGTTGAATAATTATATAAGTACCTACTTAATATCCACTATTTTGCATCTCATTTCTACAATATTTAATGTAATGATTATTGGGCCCTTTAATAAAATGTTGTAGCTGGGCGTTCTGGCTCACACCTGTCATCCCAATACTTGGGAGGCTGAGACAGGACAATCATGGGTTTCAGGACAACCTTAGAAATGTAGTGAGACTCAGCAACCTAGAAAGACCTTGTTTCAAAACAAAAAATGTAAAAGGGTTGAGGGTGTAGCTTGGAGATAGAATTTCTGGTATCAACCTCCAGTATTAAAGAAGAAAAGAAGGGAGGAAAGGAGGGAGAGGGGAAGGAAGGATGGATTTATTGTGCCCTGGACTAAATGATTATTTCCTCTAAATTTATATGTTGAATATATTGAAATCCCCACTCTTGGTGTATTAGTAGTAGGAGATAAGTTCCTTGGAAAGTGAGTAGGTCATGAAGGGAGAGTTCTCAGGAATGAGATTAGTATCCTTCTAAAGCCAAACATGAGAGGACTTCTTTTTCTAGACATGTGAAGATACCATAAGAAGATGGCTATATGAACACTAGGAAGTGTGCCCTTACTAGACAATAAGCCTGAGACACCTTGATTTTAGACATTTCAGCATTCAGAAATACAAGAAATAAACTTCAGTTTTATATATAAGCCACATGCTGCATGGTATAAGTATGCATGGGCATAGAAGTTTTAATTGACTAAGATAAATTGCTAACCCCTGCTCTTAATTACAAGGACCTATAGACACCTAAGTTTCATGTACATCAGATCAAAATTTCTACCTCTTGGAGGGAAATATGTTGTGTACTTGAGTGTATTCCTGAAAAGCCATAGTCTGTATCTTAACAACAACAAAAATGTGACTACGACACACAGTTTAAAAAGCCCGTATGTAACCTAGGAGTCATTATTTATTCTCAGCCCTGCATTTAAAGAACCAGAAACACTTGTCTGCTGATTATATTTTGAAAACATCTATCCTAATCCAAACTACTGAAATTATCTTTGGAGTCAGCCTCTCCATCATCCTCCACCCACCCAGATAACTACCTTACCCCCACCATCCAGTTTATAATGGTATCCAAGGTTTTGAGTTTTGTTTTTGTTTGTTTTGAAATTACTTCTTTACATAAATCCTCCCAGTTGTTTCCCATTGTGTTTAGAATAAAATACAAATTCTTCAGCATGGAGATCTGTACCCTACCTGCCTCTCAAATGTTAAATGACCTGATATGAACCCACTTCTGGTCTGGTCTCCTTTGCCTTCTGTCAGTCGCTAGGACCTACCATGCTCCTTCTCAACACAAGACCTTTGGACTTGCATTTTCCTTTGGCCAGAATAATCTTCCCCTTGGTTCTTCACAAAAGTAATATGCTTTCATTATCCAGTTCCCAATTTAATTATCACCTCATCAGAAAAAACTGTCCATTGAAGTGTTTCCCTCTTCAAGTCTTCCTCCCCCTTCTGCCTCCCTCAGTTAGGTTCTCTTTACTCCACTTAGAGTCCCTCCTGTGTCTCAATTTCTCCCCAGCTTCCAAATATGAGGAAGAACATCATTAGCAATCAGAGTGATATAAATCAAAACTTTCCTAAGACATTACCTAAACACAATTAGAATGTCAATAATTAAAAACACAAACAATAATAAAGTGGTGAAGATGTGGAGGAGTCAGAACTCTGATACATTTTTGGTGGAATTGCAAATTAGTGCAACCATTTTGATAAATAGTGTGGAGGGTCCTCAGAAGAATGAGAATGAACCTACCATATGATTCAGCTATACCAGTTCTGGGTATCTATCCTCAGAAGAATGGGAATAAGCCTACAATATGACTCAGCTATACCACTCCTGGGTACCTATCCAAAAGAACTGAAATCAGACCACTGTAGTAATGCATGCATATCTACGTTTATAGCCACACAGTTCATAATTGCCAAAGTATGGAACCAGACAAGTGTCAATCAACACATAAATGGATTATAAAATTATGAGATACACACACACACACACACACACACACACACACACATACATACAATAGAATTCTACTCAGCCATAAAGGAGAACAAAATTAAATCATTTTCAGGGAAATGGATGGAACTGAAAAATGTTATGTTAATTAAGATTAGCAGTCATAATAAATGTCTCTTCTAAGAAATATAGCTGCCGATGCCTGCAGCAGATGTAGCAGTGGTTGTGCCCACCTATATTCCTAGCCTCCCCTGTGCTTCCCCAGTCTTTCTTACTGTGGGATGAAGTTTTGGGACTGGCCTTACTCCACTGGCTGGGAGAGATAGCATCACTCGCATCTGAAGTGCTTTTGACTAGGTAGGGACTCTCTATGTTCTCTCTTTCATGTAGCTGAAAGCAAAGGACTTCATGATGGCAGAGTTGAAAGACTAAATCGTGAGTTAGGAATAAATTCTTCTTGCATTGAGTCACTGAAAAAGAATTGTGATAAGTCTCTAAAGTCTCTATTTTAGAGTAGACTTATAATACCCAATTATTCTCCATCCCAATACCCTGTTGAATCCTATAAAGTGAGAATACTTCATTTAGGATCCCCATGTAGAGTATACAGTGTACCTAGTACACAGCTCACAGAGTTCCCCTGCCTGGTATCCATTTGCCTCATCCCCTGATTTTTTTATTTTTCTTCTTTTTTGTAATTTTTACTTAATTCTGATTCTGTTTCCTTCCTTAGCAGAACTTGGGTTCTGCTACTGAGCTACATCCCCAGTCTTTTTTATTTTATTTTGAGACAGAGTCCCACTAACTTGCCCAGGCTGGTCTTGAACTTGTGATCCTGAATAGCTGGTACTGCAGAATACATACTTCAAAATATCATCCTTATTACCTCCCTTGGAAAGTTTTTGGTTATGGGCTGAATTGAGACCCCAGTTGTGGTATGTTGTGATTCTAACCTCTGGTAGCTTGAATGTGACCTTATTTGGAAATACAGTGCAGATGTATTCAGGTTAAAATGAGATATTTTATTAGGGGGTTCTTAATCTACTGTAATTGGTGTCCTTATAAGAAGAGAAACATAATCACAGACAGAGCAACATGAGAACATCACATGATGGTAGAGAGCAGTGGGATGCAGCTACAAGCCAAGAAATGCTGCTACTAGTGGCTGGGAAGTGGGTTAAAGGGATCTGGAATGGTTCAATGAGGACTGCATTTAAATATATAGAAAGTTTTCACACCTTGCGTTAACACAGGTTTTCCCTACCACCAAATGATAGCAACATTTTGGTTTTTAGGGACATTTTCAGATGAATCAAGAAAATGAACTTCCTTATAACTGTGGCATATAAGAAATTCAGAGACCACTGGAAATTTACCAGCCTTGGAGACTTGTAAGGAGTGTCTTCAAATGATGTAAAAGACCTCTACAATGAAAACTATAAAACATTAAAGAAATAAATTGAAGAAGACCTTGGAAGGTGGAAAGATCTCCCTTGTTCATTGATAGGCAGATAAACATCATCAAAATGCCCATTCTGCCAAAAGTAATCTATAGATTCAATGCAATTCTTATTAAAATATCAATGACATTCTTCATAGACCTAGAAAAATCAGTCATGAATTTTGTATGGAGAAAGAAAAGACCCAGAATGGCCAAAGCAATCCTCAGCAATAAGAACCAGAAAGGAGGCATCACAATCCTGGAATTCAAATTATACTATAGAGTAATAGTAGTAAAAACAGCATGGTATTGGCACAACAAGAGACATACTGACCAGTGGAACATAATAGAAGATATAGAAACACACCCACACACCTATAGTCAATTGATCTTTGACAAAGGGGCCAAACTCATGGAGGAGCTACATCTGAATATGTGTAAAAGTATGAATATAACATGGCCAACCTGGACATTCATTGTTGGGAGGGGGAAGGGGAAGCAGTGGGGGGCACCAAGCACAGTCTGAATGTATGTCATTTTTACTATGTTCCACATAAAAATAAAAAAAGAGAAAGAAGACCTGTTCCATATACCTCCAGAAGGTAGCCCAGTGGATGGATGTTACACTATTAGTCCAACCTACAAATCAGAACTAGTAAGCTTTGTGTAAAGTTTAAAATGTGGGAGAAAATGAGTTGGGACTCAAAAGAGTAATTTGGTCTGGGTATCATTTTCATAACAGTCTTGAATAAAAAGTTTTGACGTTATTTTTATATGAGGTTAATACTGTGTGTGTATAAAAAGTTCAATTATCTCAGGTAAATTTTACAAGGATAAAATAACCCTGGATTTGTATCTTTCCTTTTAGTATTTTATAATCATCAGAAAGAGAAATTACCCAGATCATTCTTAATCTGTAAGAAGTGCTGGTTGCCTATCACATCATTCAAACTTGGAAGGGCATCTAGTTAGAATGCGCTCGTTTTAAGCTGGGTATAATACTAAACTAGAATGTGTAAGACTCCATTCAACAATGGCATTCTTCATTTGTAACTTATCTGGACTTTCCTTTTGATAAAGTAGGCTGTATTAGTTCAGTGTTTCTCACAGTAGAGTTGGAAACAACACTACCTATTCCTGGAATGTTCTTTGTCTTCCCCCTGCTCTAACCCCACACCTCTCCAAGAGCTAAGTAAATCATATTCCTTCTGGTTTAAGATGCCAGTTGCTTTGAGCACACATGACTAACTTATCAGATTAGTTGAGATACTGTTAGACACACATCTAGCTCACTTACCCTCCATGAGGAGCTGGAATCAGTTGCTACCCTGTCAACACTCAGCACACATCAGGGTGCCCTGCAAACAGCAGGGGCACTATAAATGGTGATTATGTCAATAAACAAATGGCTTGGAATATTAATAGGAGTTTCATGAGAAACACTGAATCAACTACTCCTTATAGGTTTTTTATTACCATTTTCAGAGTCTTTCATATTTGAGATAAGAAAATATGTTGCATTTTCTCAATTCTAAGATATGCTTATAAGAATAATTTTCTGTTTCTCAAATTCTATGTAATTCTTATAATGTAATGCTTAGTATGCTTCTTCTCCACTCCAAACTCTTCTATTAAATTTTAATACTCCTTTCTTATAATTAATGGTGTCAAAGAATTAGGGAAATCCATTAGCACAGAGTATTTCTCAATTATGTTTGATTATGAAATTCTTCTGTACAGAGATTCTCCTGGGACTTTTTTTCTATGTGTACATTTTGGGAAACTCTGGAATAGAACACTGCTTCCAAATTTACTAATATATCAGTCTATTGGCCAGAATTAGGAAGCAATATGCTATCAATAAGAAAAACAACAAAGCTTGACTACTAATACAAATATTCCTTGGCCTGTGTTAGTAATTCTAAAGAAGTTACTCAAACTCTCTGAATCTCAAGCATTTTGTCAGTAAAAGAGGGACAATGATATCTGCCCTGTTTACCTCACAGAACTATTATTAGAGGATAACAGGAAAGTCAAGTGTAGAGAGGTTAGATTCTGGTTAAATATATTAGAATGAGCAAAGAGATTTTGTTCCTGTCTTCCCAAAAATATACCAAAATGACAGGAAAGTGATATTTTAAAAGGGCTAAGCTATAGAGAAGAAAAAAACAATTCAAAGAATCAATAAAACAAAAAGTTGGTTCTTTGAAAAGATTAATAGAATTGATAAACCCCTAGCCAACCTAACCAAAAGAAAAAGAGAATCAACTCAAATTATCAAAATTAGAAATGAAAAAGGAGATATCACCACTGATAGTGAAGAAATTCAAAATATTATCAGAAACTACTTTAAAAATTTATACTCCAATAGATCTGAAAACCTGGATGAAATTGACAGATTTCTAAGCACAGTTAACCTTCCTACACTCAACCAAGAGGACATAGCAAGCCTAAACCAACCAATAACAACCAAAGAAATAGAAATGGCAATAAAAATTCTTCCACCAAAGAAAAGCCCAGGCCCAGATGGGTTCCTAGCTGAATTCTACAAAACCTTCAGTGAACAACTAATACCAATACTTCATAACATGTTCCGGGAAATTGAAAGAGAAGGAACTCTTCCAAATTCCTTCTATGAGGCCAGTATCACATTAATCCCCAAACCAAATAAAGATACCTCAAGAAAGGAAAACTACAGACCAATATCCTTAATGAACATAGATGCAAAAATTCTAAACAAAATACTAGCTATACGCATTCAAAACTATATCAAGAGAATAATACATCATGACCAAGTCAGTTTCATCCCAGAAAAACAAGGCTGGTTCAACATACGCAAATCAATACATGTTATTCACCACATAAATAGAACCAAGAACAAAAACCACATCATCATAGCAATAGATGCTGAAAAAGCATTCGACAAAATCCAACACCCATTTATGTTAAAAACACTGCAAAAAATTGGGATAGAAGGAAAGTACTTCAACATCATCAAGGCAATATACTGCAAACCCAAAGCCAACATTATATTGAATGGGGAAAAACTTCAAGAATTTCTGCTTCAGTCAGGAACAAGACAAGGATGCCCACTATCACCACTCCTTTTCAATATAGTCCTTGAGACTCTTGCTGCAGCAATCGGACAAGAGAAGGAAATCAAAGGAATCCACATAGGAAGAGAGGAAGTAAAACTATCCTTATTTGCAGATGACATGATCCTTTATCTGGAAGACCCAAAGAACTCAACCAAAAGACTTCTGGAGCTGATCGACAAATTCAGCAAAGTCGCAGGTTACAAAATCAACCTAAAGAAATCAGTGGCCTTTCTTTACGCCAACAACGAATCCACAATGAAAGAAACAAAAACAACAATTCCATTCACTATAACCTCAAAACCTATAAAATACCTAGGAATAAACCTAACCCAAGATGTAAAAGACCTCTACAACAAAAACTATAAAACATTAAAGAAAGAAATAGAAGAAGATCTTGGAAGATGGAAAGATCTCTCGTGCTCATGGACAGGCAGAATAAATATCATCAAAATGGCCATTCTGCCAAAACTGATCTATAGGTTCAATGCAATTCCCATTAAAATACCAGTGACATTCTTCAGAGACCTAGAAAAATCAATCATGAACTTCATATGGAGAAGGAAAAGACCTAGAATAGCCAAAGCAATTCTCAATAACAAGAAACACGCAGGAGGCATTACAATCCCAGACTTCAAACTATACTATAGAGCAATAGTAGTAAAAACAGCATGGTACTGGCACAAAAACAGATATACTGACTAGTGGATTAGAATAGAAGATACAGAAACAAACTCACACATCTTTAGTCAATTAATCTTTGACAAAGGGGCCAAACACATACGCTGGAGAAAAGACAGCCTTTTCAACAAGTGGTGCTGGGAGAACTGGCTAACCATTTGTAAAAAGATGAACCTAAACCCCTATATCTCACCTAACACAGGAATCAACTCAAGATGGATTAAAGACTTAGAAATTAGACCTGAGACGGTGAAGTTAGTAGAGGAGAACATAGGTTCAACACTACAACATATTGGCACAGGCAGTAACTTTCTCAACAAAACCTCCAAAGCTCAGGAAATTAAAGCAAGAATAAACAAGTGGGACAACATCAAACTAAAAAGTTTCTTCTCATCAAAGGAAACTATCAATAACCTAAAGAGGAAGCCTACAGAATGGGAAAGGATCTTTACCAGCCACCATTCTGATAGGGGGCTAATATCCAGAGTATACAAAGAGCTCAAAAGGCTCTACACTAGCAAAACAAACAAACCAATCAAGAAATGGGCAAATGAACTAAATAGACACTTCACAAAAGAAGAGATACAAAGGGCTAATAGATACATGAAAAGATGTTCTTCATCACTGGCCATCAGGGAGATGCAAATCAAAACTACACTGAGATTCCATCTAACCCCAGTCAGAGTAGCAAGCATAAAGAAATCAAACAACAACAAATGCTGGCGAGGATGTGGGGAAAGAGGAACTCTTTTACACTGTTGGTGGGAGTGCAAACTAGTTCAGCCACTATGGAGATCTGTGTGGAGATTCCTGAGAAAGTTGGGAATAGATCCACCATATGATCCAGCTATACCACTCCTGGGTATATTTCCAAAGGGGTTGAATTCAGAGAAATACAGCAACATATGCATACCTATGTTCATAGCAGCACAATTTGTAATAGCCAAAATATGGAACCAACCCAGATCACCATCAACAGATGAATGGGTAGCAAAACTGTGGGAAATACACACAATGGAATTCTATTCAGCCATAAAGAAGAACAAAATTATATCATTTGCAAGAAGATGGAAAGCCCTGGAGAGCATCATGTTAAGTGAGATCAGCCAAGCACAGAAGGAGAAGATACACATGTTTCCTCTAATATGCCCAAACTAGAAAACACAAAGGATACCAGTAGGACCCCAGATATTAGAGGGGAAATACTAACTAAGTTTTAATGGAAAGATAGGAGAGGAGAAAGGCCGATCTGGATTAATGAGGGTCTACACCTGAACATGTGTAAAATTATGAATAAGACATGGTTAACCTGGACAACCATTGGTGTGGGGGGGAAGGGGGCGGGGGGGAGAGGGCACCAAATATAGTATAAATGTATACTACTTATGTTCAATAAAAAATTGTTAAAAAAAAAAGTATAAACATAGGTCTATGAGTGTAGCCCAGAGATAGAAGGGTTTCCAGGAACCCCAGTACCACACACACACACACACACACACACACACACACACAAAGAAAAATACACAATTACATCGTTTGCAGGAAATTGGATGGAACTGGAGAACATTATGCTAAGTGAGATTAGTCAGGCATAAAAAATTTTAAAAAAATGAATGTTCTCCCTAATATGCAGATGCTAGGGAGAAACTGGGTCATAGGAGGAACTCTAGATGAAGAAGGAGATACTATAAATGAGCAAATAAGGTGACATAACTGAGGGGATGGAAGGGGGAAGAGAGAAATTCTCTAATGTACATGATATACTTTAATAAACATATCAATGTCAATCATTAAGCCAAACATGAGAAGGAGGGAGTGGGAGGGAAATGGGCAGGAATTAGGTAAGGGCTAATTGAGTGTTGTGTGCATGTCTGCTTTCACCAAATTATACCCCATTTATAAATATGGCTACAATGCACCAATATAAAAAATAATTAAAATGAAAAATATCTAAAAACAAAAAAACAAAAAAAAAATAAAAAGGGCTAAGCTTACCACCAGAAGAAGAAGAAGAAGAAGAAGAAGAAGAAGAAGAAGAAGGAGGAGGAGGAGGAGGAGGAGGAGGAGGAGGAGGAGGAGGAGGAGGAGGAGGAGGAGGAGGAGGAGAAGGAGAAGAAGAAGAAGAAGAAGAAGAAGAAGAAGAAGAAGAAGAAGGAGGAGGAGGAGGAGGAGGAGGAGGAGGAGGAGGAGGAGGAGGAGAAGGAGGAGGAGGAGAAAAGAGGAAGAAGAAGGAGGAGGAAGAGGAGGAGGAGGAGGAGGAGGAGACTACAGAAACATTCTGGAAGTTGGAAGGCAGATGGATGAATGATAACAGATTGAACAGATCCTAAAAATACTGAAACCATAGCTAGATGTGATACTTGGGAGGCCAAGACCAGAGATTCTCAAGTTCAAGGCCAGACTTGGCAACTTAGCAAGAAACTGTCAAAGTAAAAATAAAAATGGCCGGAGGTATAGTTTAATGATAGAGTGCTCTTTGGTTCAATCCTCAGAATGCCACTACTACTACTACACACACACACACACACACACACACACACACACACACACACTAAAATATTGAATCCTAAAGAAGAAAATATATAAGGAACTTAATTTGCATGTCTAAACTGAAGAAAAAAGCCAGGCACAGTGGTGTATGCACAAAATCTCAAAATCTCAGTACTTGGGAGGTTGATATAGGAGGATTACAGGTTCAAGGCCAGCATGTGGCAACTTAGTGAGACCCTATTTTAAAATTTAATAATAAATAAGTAAAAGAGCTGGATTGTCTCTCAGTGGTAGAATTCCCCTGGGTTTAATCACCAGCACTAAAAAATGAGGAGGAGGAGGAGGGGGGAGGAGGAGGAAGGGGAGGAGGAAGAGGAGGAGGAGGAGGAGACAACAGAGGAAATAAAAAAGAGATCTAAAAAAATCTTAATGATTGAGAAAAAAATTGAGAAAATGACATTACAAACTCCAGAGAGAGAGGAGAGAGATCAAAAAAACAAAAGTCCCATAACATATGTTTCCTTATTAGAAATTCCTACTAGGTGCCCAACTCAATGGATAAAAAGGAACTGTGAGCATTGTATATCATCATCAAACTTCAAAGTCCAACAGATGAAGATAATCAAAAACCACTCTGAGGTGGCAGTGGGAAGAGATATTCAGAATGGAGTCAAACTTCAATAGCAACAGTTAACAACTTCTCTGATTGATTGGATCATATTGATAGTAGATAATAGAGAGTTATATAGAAGTTATACAGAGAGTTGAGGGTGAAGCAATAATTGATATATAGAAAAAATAAATAAAACTATTACAAGTATTTATCATGAAGAATAAAAAATTTTGAAAGAAAGAAAATTACCATAAAATTATCATAAACATTTCATCTTGAAATGATACATACTTATTTCTTCACAGTCCAAGAGTCAGAAGTTCAAGCAGAGTCTAACAAGTTTTCTGTTCAGGTTCCACAGACTATAAACAAAGTGTCACCCAGGGTGGCTCTGATCTGAAGCCTCTACTTGGGAAATTCACTCATATAATTCATGGAATTTATTTCCTTGTGGATGTAGGGTTCTGGGCAGTTGTCATCTTCAAAGCAGATGAGGAGAAAGAGAGTCAGCTATAGCATGGAGTCTTACAGAATTTCACAGAGTCACTGGGTAAACATCCATCACCTTTGCATTGTTCTGTTGGTCAGAAGCAAGTCACAAGTCCTGCCCATATTTAATAAGAGGAATTTTTACAACGGTGTGAACACTGGGAGGTGAGAATCACTGGGGCCACCTGAGAGTACAAAATTAGAAACACAGCACAAAGGATGGCAGCTTCTTTTTCTAATACCCTGGGGTATGGTAGAATTGAAAAGATCTAGGTGCAATCCCAGCTCCTCCATTTAAAAATAAATTATTTTTAGTAAATTTATGGTAGAATTGTGTAACCATCATCAAAATCCAGTTTTAAAACATTTCCACCCCAAAGATCCTTCATGCCCATTTGCAGTCAAATTCCTTTTTTTTTTTTTCTTTTGCAGGCCTGGACATGGAACCCAGGGGCATTCAACCTCCAAGCTACACCCCCTGCCCTACTTGTTATTCTTTATTTTGAAACTGGGTCTCACTGAGTTGCAAAGGGCCTCACTAAGTAGCTGAGGCTGTCCACAAACCTCAATCCTCCAGTCTCAGCCTCCCAAATGCTGGGATTAAAAGTGTGCGCCATCACGCCCAGCTAAAATTCCATTCTTGCCCCCAATCCCAGGGAGATATTAATGTGCTTTCTATCTCTATAATTTGTCCCATTTTTTTCACCTAAGTCATCCAGTCCCAAGTCAGCCTGACATCTGATCTTTCATCCTTTCCCCTTTTCTGCTCTAACTCACAAGGGACTCTCTGCTACAGGCTACATTTTGAAGGCCACATAAACAACTTCTTCAGCAGCTATTCATGTGTCTTCAGAAGACTCCAGCTCATTATTGATAAGCCTCCTGGGCTTTTTGCTTTTCTCAAGTGACGCTAATCCAGTCATCCAGAGCAGAGCCTCTTCTCTTGGCCTCCCCAGCTCTGGGGTTGATGGTATGCTAGAGTGGCTCTTGCCAACTCATGAAAGTCAATTGTTAAGTATTTGCAAAGTTTTCCAAGTGTTTTGTTAGACCACTGGTAGCTTCAATATGACCATAGTAGAAGTATTGCTTTGGTTTTGTTTAGCTTCATATTCTAAAGAGTAGTTCATCGACATACCACTGCCTGGCTTCCTATTATTGCTAATCTCTGAATTATCTCCTGTTGTATATAACTTCCCAGATGTCTTCTAAATTTATTCCTGGTATTTTCAAAAATACCCATTTGTAACTCCTCCTCTCCCATAACACCACACACACACACAGACACACACACACACACACACACACACACACACACACACACGCACAGAATAAGACTGGCCTTGGAAACCGCTAATTATTGAAGAAATAATGATGCTTAATTACCAAGGCCAGGTCACGAAAAACATTATGGCTTCTACCTCATTCTCACTTGAATCTCTCCCCCTGGAGGTAGTTAGCTACCATGTCAGGAGCATATTCGAGCCGACTCTTGGAGAGGTCTGCGCAATAAGAAGCTGAGATTTCTACCAACAAGTCACATCCTGGCCCAGCTTGAAAGCAGAGCCTTTGTCTGTGTCCAGATTTCAGATAATAAGTGAGCATCATCACTACAGAACACTACAAAACAAACAACAACAACAACAAAAAAAAAAAACCAACACTGTAACAATGACTTTGAAAACAGACAGGGAATGGAAGAAAAAGGGAATTTGTGAAGTGTCAGTGAAATCTCAAATTCTGAGAATCTTTTAGGAAAGGCCTTTGTGGAAGCTGCATGTGAGGGTCTACAGAAAAAGAGAAAAGATTAGGCAATAGAAGAAAATCAAAGGAGTAAAATAGGAAAAGTAGAACTCAGACTCTCACTGTTTGCAGATGACATGATATGCTACTCCAACCAGGGGGAAAGATGATCCTTGTCATTTAATGGCAAAAAATATAGCAGTGTGGTCCCCTTCGACAACAGGAGAAATAGAAAGTGTACTAAAGGAACTAGGTGATCTAACTAAGGGGGTTTCCAGGGAGAGAGTTCAAGCTGTTGCCTCATTTCTTCTGGTGCTTATAGTAAGACGAAAGCAAAAAGAGAAAAGCTAATGAAGAACTTATTTTTATTGGTGCATTATATTCATACATCATATTGGGGTAAAAAACTTGTGTGGACATACATGTACACATCACCCATTTAGTCCCTACCCAATTCCCACCCCATTCCCTCTCCAACCCTCCTTCCCATGCTTGGCTTAGTGGTTGACTTTGATATATTTAAGTACATTGTGTGTTGTAGGGAATTTCTGAAGGTCTGATTTTTAAAGGAGCCACAAAATATTTGGTATGAAAATTCTCAGACTCTACAGGTATGTTGGTTGGTACAAAAATTAAGAAATAGCTTCTAGGAAAAGATCAAATCCAGAATATTTTCAGGAAAACATAATTTAAAGATGAAGCTTGTAACCACAAAAAAAAATTCAAGCCAGTGTCTCAAAGAGCCATTCAATCAAATAATAGAGCTTATTCAATAAGGGTGTTGATGGTCAGAAATCTTAGTAGATGTCTCTCGATCAAATAGTAGAGCTTATTCAATAAAGGTGCTGATGGTCAGAAATCTCAATAGATGTCTCAGGAAAATAAAGTCTTGTCTCAAAGAAAAATGGGTGTGGCTTGTATTTTTTTAATCCCTCAGAAAAGGATAAATAAATAAATGCTGATCTTTGCTCTCTGGCCCTATAAGAGTGCTTACATAAACTCTGACTAGATGCTAGGCAACCCCTAGAGAAATTTCCAGCTCAAAGACAACTGAACATTGTATGCCCTGAGTGATTTCCATGGGCATCTGGCCCTGTGCTAAGCATATAAATTGCTTCTCAGCTATGCTTTCAGAAATGAGCTTTTAAAATGGGCATGGTGGCGCACGCTTATAATCTCAGAATTCCGGAGACTGAGATCAGAGGATCGCAGTTTGTGGACAATCTCAGCTACTTAGTGAGGCCCTCTGGAACATAATGAGACCCTGTTAAAGAAAGAATAAAAATAGTGCAGGAGTGTAGCTTGGAGGTTGAATGCATCTGGATTCCATTCCCAGATCCACCAAAGAAAAAAATGAAGAAGAAGAAGAAGGAAGAGGAGGAGGAGGAGGAGGAGGAGGAGGAGGAGGAGGAGGAGGAGGAGGAGGAGGAGGAGGAGGAAAGAAATAAGCTTTTAGCTGTTTATGGAAATCTGAATTCAGCTGCAGAGGGGGTCTCAGTTCAACCAGTGGCCCTTCTTCCCTCAATGGCCCCATTTCTACATTAAAGGGAAAGAACCCAGCTAATAAGATAAAAAGACAGACTCTTGACCACCTTTATATTTTATTCTACACAAAAATACACTGCCACTCACAATGCTCTTAGAAACAAAAGAGATAATGTGATAAAGAGGGAGAGAAAGAGATGGAGAAGGTTAGGGGTTTTGACATTTTTAAAACCATCTGTCTCCACCCTTGCTGCCAGCATCCTTCCATACAATTAGGAGCTCCTGAAAGAATGGATTAGGTGGAATAAGGTAATCCTAGGCAGTTTGAAATTCAGTTAAACTGAATCTAGGAGGTAATCCAAGGCAGTATGAAATTCAGTGAGACAAGAGAGAAATTCTAAGAGTAGGAAAGCATTCCATTGTTCTAACAAATTTTTACAGAAAATTGTAAATCTGTCTCAAATATAAAGACAGATCAAAAAGTGACCTCAACTAAGTATGGACTGTAGAACCGAATCCAAACTTACACTTGAACACTTGAACAAAACAGCAATGTGAAGGTCTAGCTGCCTATGAAGGGCTCTCCTTTTAGATATAGGGTTAAATGAGAATTTTCCAAAATGACTCATGTAATTACTCAAGTCTAGTTCTTCTGAGGACAGAGTTTCTTGTCCATAGAAGTTCTTGAACTCAAAATAATCCATAGCTTGATGAACAAGTGTGCAGAAGTTTAAATAGCCCAAAGATGGCCTTAAATATGAATAGAACACAGTATCTTGTGGGGCGATGATCATGATATGAAACCATAAAAGAGGAAATGCCTGGGCTACTCAGATTATTTTTAGGGTCATAAATAACCAAAAGTAGGCATTTGGAAAAAAGCTTAAAGCTTAAGGTCATTCATTATTCTGCAGATATAATAATAAGTACTTATTAAATGTTGGATATGTACCAAGCCCATATACTAACTCATTAATCCTCACAACAACAAGATCTAATTGTTATAAGGATTCCCAATTTACACACAGGAAGAAGCTTAGATGTGAGAGTGTGTAGCTCAACATTGCATGGCTAGCAAACGGCCAAGTTATACAGTAAACCCTAGCCCATGTTCTTAACCTCACTGGACAGAGACTTACTAAGCAAAAGTAAATCCCAAGTAATCACAAATATAAATAAAACTCATGTACTCTTGTAATCTGAGTACTTGGGAGGCTGAGACAGAATGATCAGAGGTTTTCAAAAAGCCTCAGAAACTTACCAAAGCCCTTAGAAACCTAGAAATACCTTGCTTTAAAACCAAAAATAGAAATAGGTCCAAGGGTATAGAATGACCCCGGGTTCAATTTCAAGTACCAATAAATAAATAACAAGCCATTCTAGAAATAAAAATAGAACTCTAGTATGAGAAGGTATCAGCCAATACAGAGCACATGGAAGAAGGTAAACAGTCTATAATAGTTTCCTAATTGTTATATGTAAATTTTAGCTAACTTCATTGTATAACTACATATAAAGATTTTACTCTAGCATGTACATTAATTCTGATATATATATACACAAAATCTATTTTTTTTTCTTCATAAATTCTGAATTCAAAATCACTCCAAATATCATCATCTTTATATTTGACATGGACAAAATGTTTATTGCATAACTATTATAGTAAAGATTATGATGTCCATATTTTAATAAAGAAACTATCCCTTACAGGATACTTTCTCAGAAAAGTTTAACTTTGACTCAGGATGTAAAAACAATGCAGTCTAATCTCCAGTAATTGAAATGAAGTACTTAGCTCTCTAAATTCATTTAACTGGATGTTTTTGAAACATTTACAACACAAACCATCCCATTTTTACTAATTATTTCCACCAACGACACTTTATTTAAAGTTTGGCCTGAAATCTTTAGAGATCTGTATAAATTCCAGAATTCTTTAGCTATCTTGAAAATTCATTATTCTAGGATTCTAATTCATTATATTTCTAAGGAAAATGTGTGAGTGAGATTTGTCTCCTAACTATACCTCACACAATCTGAACAATGTTCTTTTGCGCACACACTCCCTGATCCTAGGGTCATGCCATTTTACTTTATGATTAAGTGGACAAGAGAATAGCACATGTTCTCAAAGAATCAATCTCAGGAGTTACATTCTACTTTCTAGACCTAACTGATGAAGATTGAGCTCCTCAGAAATATCTGCAAAAACAGCTAAACATTTGGGAGAAATTTTGTCCTGCTAGAAAAGAGATTAACTGCCAACACGATTTCCACTCAACTCTTTTTGTTCCCACACACACATACATACAAAAGTTTGGGTTGACCATTTTTTTAGCGATGGGATGGTGTGTATATTTATTTGTTGGAGATAATAATCTAAAATTGAATGTAGATGCTAGTGAGCTATTAACCCCACTAATAGGACATTCAGAGACCTAATAAATAGAGATGTAGGTTTCTATTCTGTTTTTACAAAATATTATAGCTATGCTAAAAATTTCAAAAAATCTAAACATCTAATTTGTTCATGCAAGAAAATGAGCTTTTTTGAGGTGCTTGTGATATGGCAGGTTTTGAATTAGGCACCGATTGCTAGGACAATCACAACACAGTGAGCTCTTTAAGGACAAGGACTATGACTTATATCCCAAGTGTCTACTGTATTGTTCCAAAATGCTTAACAAACTAAGAAGAATAGAGAAAAATTTGCCTACATTTTAAAACACCTGATTATAATGTTTTTATTGTTTCTAAACATGAGATGGGATACAGTTTCTTTTTCAGATGTGTCTTAATTGAACCTTGAATCCTTTGACACAAGAAAATAAAATATAGCAAGTTTACAAGATTGGCCACAGTAGGACACAAACCTAAAGACATATACAGATGGATCAGATTTCCTTTTATCTTAATTAAAACACAAGTTCTTTTTAAAAATGTGGCCTTGAGAGACTGTTAGGAAAACATGAAGGTCCAGCTGAAAAGGTGGGCTCTTGAGAGGGACAAGCAGATGGGCCCAGCTCTGCTTTGCTTCCCTCTCATGATAGATCCCGTTATGGTTTCAGGTTTTAGGCATACCACTAGGAGAGTTGAGGGGCAGCCAAGATACCCCTGTCTTGAACTAAAATAGTACAAGAGGCATCAAATGTGAATTTGTTGTGGAAGTAGAGAAGGAGAGCCAAATATTCATGATTTTTAAAAGTGGCAGGGGTTGGGAGAGGCTATAGAGAGAGACGAAGGAGCTCAACTATTAAATTTCTCTGGAATGTTGAGAGATTTTTTTATTGGTAAGGCTTTATTGTAAAGCTACTCGCTGCACAATGTGTTCAATTTTCTCTGCATCAGGTTGAGTCCTGAAGGGATATAGAATTGAATGCCCACCGTGTGATCAGTCACTAAGACAGAGAAAACCTGAATCATAGGACATCCTTGCCCTGGGTACAGCTATTTATATATTTAAGATTTATGCCCCCCATTGAATCCAAAAAACAACTCACTAGCTAACACACAATGTAACTTACAGCAAACCAGAGATCTTCATTTGGACAAGAGCAATTTCAGGGCAAAGATGTTCCGGGCACTTAAATGAAGAGGTTTTGCAACACTGTGATATACTTCACAAAGTTTGGCTATAAAACTCTGGGAAATTTGATAAAAACTCAAAAACACTTGAGTTATAGCAATTTCATTTTCTGTTGCAGGAAAGAATTTAAATCTAGGTGGAGTAAAACCTTTATTTAGAGTCAAGGGGGAACTTATTGCATAAAACTAATAAAAAGAATGCTATATTTATTATCATTAATAAATACATCAAGGTCTTTATTTTAACAGAAATACAATAAATTATCTGGGCATAGTGACACACACTTGTAACTCCAGTACTTGGGAGGATTACAAACTCGCAGCCAGCCTCAGCTACCTAGGCCCTCCACAACTTAGTGAGACCCTATTTCAAAATAAAGAATAAAAATAGGACTTGAGTTATAGCTTGGAGGTAGAACACCCCTAGTTTCCATCCCCAATAACACAAAAAAGAAATACAATAAATTTATTTATTTTAGCAGAAATACAATAAATTGTTGTATTTATTTAATAACCCCTTGGCACTTACTGTTAAACATGGAGTATCATCTGTAACCTCAGTTCTACAAGAGACAGACATTTATTAACAGGCTAATTTTATGTCAAATTTCTAAAAAAGCATAGAGGTCATGAAATAAATGTCACTTAAGGTATTTAATCAGAATGATATAAATAAAACCATTCAAACACTTTGCTTGGCTCACTACCAGGATAAAATATAAAGTTCTAGTTCCACAGACAAATGGATACATTTACTTAGAAGAACATTTAGCTGGTACTAAATGTATGATCAGATGCCCTAGTAATTGCCAGTTGTATGAACAGTCTATATTCCTAATTAATGGCAACAGAAACCAACAAATATAGAACATGGTTTCATTTTATCAGGAAATGTTTACATTTGTTATCATATTAAAAGTTTTGAAAATGTTTGTTTTGATACATATTTATTAATTAATACATATTAATTGGGTTCGGTGAGCTATTTCAACACATACATAAGTGTTCATTGATCAAAGCCACACTCCTTTCATGCACCCATCCCTAAACTTACCTACCTCTAGTAAGATCCATTCTACATTCAGGTCAAATCTTTTTAGCTTCCACATATGAGAGAAAATACACAGTCCTTGTCTTTCTATGCCTGGCTAATTTAACATACTGTCCCTTAGTTCTATCCATTTTGTGACAGAATTTTATTCTTTTTATGGCTCAACAATATTCTAATATATCTGTATATTAGAATACATATATATATTTATTTATTATATATATTATTTATAATATACACCACATTTTCTTTATCCATTCATCCACTGATGGGTACATAGCTTGATTCCATATCTAGGCTACAATAAAAAAAGAGCCTGCACATATCCATTTAATATGCTGATTTATTTTTTGGATATTTATCCAGAAGTAAGATAGCTGGATCATATGGTAGATCTATTTTTATTATAATTCTTTGAGACACATTCTACCATCAGCCTTCTTTTAGAGACAAAGAATGGAAGGCTCAGAATTTATAAGTAATAGGCCAAGATGGTGTGTAGTAAGGAACAGTCACAACTCAAACTTAGCTTTTCTGACTTAAAATCATATGTCCCTTCTACTACATGTTTTCTTGTCATCTCTAGTTAAATATCAACCCAAAGTGTGATTCTGTTATGGGAAAGGCATATATGGTTTGGGAGCAGATGAAAATTTATTTCAAAAAGCTTGAGTCAATAAGGTAAAAGAGAAAAGAAAGATGGCCCCAAAATCCAGTTTTCTTGGATGTGAACCAGATCCCACCAGTCTTGTTGACTATCCCAAGAAAGAAAATTGGCCTCTTCTCAACCATTTACACTAATCATCAAATCATCAAGAAGCTAGAGTTTGACACCATATAAGACAGACCAAATTATTTTCTTAAAATTGCCTAGGAGAGATTTAAAAATTATCCTTTATCCTAAAGAATGTCATCATCACTTCTATAATTCTTCTTGTTATCCTTTTTCTTTTATGTGGAGTTGGAAATTGAGCACGGGGCCTGGTGCATGCAGGGTTTTACCACTGACCTATACCACTAACCCTGTGATTCTATAATACCTTACATAGCTGTCAAGACATCCCCTCTCAGCACAGCTCCTGGGAAGTCATCTTGGAGTACACATGATTTGTGTGTGTGTGTGTGTGTGTGTGTGTGTGTGTGTGTGTGTGTGGTACTGGGGTTCCTGGAAGCCCTTCTACCTCCGGGCTACACTCCCAGACCTATTTTTTATATTTTTGAAACAGGGTCTCGTAAACCAGCACGGCTGGCTTCGAACCTGCGCGATCCTCCTGTCTGCCTCCCAAGCGCGGGGGATTACAAGCGTGCGCCACCACACCCATCCCAAATGATTTTCTTACTCCTTTCCATTGTTTAAGCAGGGGTGGTCTGCCAGATGATAAACCTCTAAGCTATCCTAAGCTAACTCTGGCCAGAAAACTGACAGTATTTTTTCCTCCAATGGATTTTTAGAGGCAAAGAGACAAGGAGGAACTTGGCCACAGGACAGTATATTCTTTGCCTTTTGGTTTGTCTATTTTGAAATACATTTGCATATTAATTCCCTTGTTCATGCTGCTAGACCTGCTGAGTTAAGCCTCAAAGACAGGGTCAAATATGTAACTCTTGAGTGGACAATAGCTACTCATAAATTTCTCTTCTTGATATAAATAACATAAAACGACTTTATTAGTGTCAAAGGATATACTCTTTTCAGGAGAGAATGTACATGTTGGGCGTATCAAGTCTATATGCCCCAGTGCTAGAAATCACAGAGACTTAAGGATTGATTCATACATGTGAAATAATGTTATTACCCCTGGATTAAATACCACTGTATGAACAAACTAGATTTTTTTTTTTTTTTTGGTGGTACTGGGGTTTTTGGAAGCCCTTCTACCTCTGGGCTACACTCCCAGACCTATTTTTACATTTTTATTTGGAAACAGGGTCTCCTAAGCCAGCGTGCGCAGCTGGCTTCGAACCTGCCGATCCTCCTGTCTCTGCCTCCCAAGCGCGGGGATTACAAGCGTGCGCCACCATCCCCGGCTAGATTTATTTTTTGACAAGACAAATAATATAGTAAGAAGTCCAAAAAATCTATGAAAATTTCTCCTGAAAAAAATGTGATAGTCCTTGTATTTTTCTGAAAATTTTTAAATAAAGTCATTAGATGACTCAGGTTTTCCAAGTGTAAGCTGGTAAAATCAATATTTTTCCCCAAGGTGTGATGGTGATGTGATCTAAAACTTAAAATGTTAGTATTTTCCTGGAAGAAAAATTGCTTGATTAACTTGATAATATTAGATGACCTAACAATAATGTTAGAAATAGACTACATTAGAAGAGCCCAATGTAAGATTTATAGAGAAAGTGTTTATCAATACAATAAATAATAATTGAATGGATGCCTACCATGTATGTAGACCAGACTTAAGTCCTAGATATAGTAGTGAACCAGACAAATGAATTTTTTGCCTTCACTGAACCTGTGGTCTAATGGTGAAGTCACACACACACACACACACACACACACACACACACACACGCACGCGCACACACACACGCACAGAGAGAAACTATATGTTTAGAATCCTGCTGAGTGTTTTTTTGTTTGTTTTTGTTTTTGTTTTTGTTTTTTGGTGGTTCTGGGGTTCCTGGAAGCCCTTCTATCTCCAGGCTACACTCTCAGACCTATTTTTACATTTTTATTTGGCAACAGGGTCTCCTAAGCCAACGTACACGGCTGGCTTCGAATCTGCACGATCCTCCTGTCTCCGCCTCCCAAGCGCGGGGATTACAAGCGTGCGCCACCACGCCCGGTGGAGGAAACATTTTGATTGTTTGTTTTTCCGATACTGGGGATGAAACCAGGGGCCTTTTACCCCTAAGCTATACCCTCAGCCCTATTATTTATTTATTTACTTACTTACTTACTTACTTACTTACTTACTTACTTACTTATTTATTTATTTTGGTGGTACTGGAGATGGAACCCAGAGTCCTGGGCTACACTTCCAGACCTATTTTATATTTTATTTGGAAACAGGGTCTCTTAAGCCAGCTAAGGCTGGCTTCCAACCTGCACGATCCTCCTGTCTCAGCCTCCCAAGCGCAAGGATTACAAGTGTACACCACCTTGCCCAGCCTATTTTTTATTTTTTATTTTGAAACAGCGTCTCACTGAGTTGGAAAGGACCTCACTAAGTAGCTGAGGCTGTCCCCAAACCTTGATCCTCCTGTCTTAGCTTCCAAAATGTTGTGATTACAAGCATGCACCACCACACCCGGCTATGGAGAAAGCATTTTAAGGAGGGAAATAACATTATCTGATTTATATTTTTTAAATATTAATTCATATAAAATCTATATTGAAGAAGGTAAGAGTAGATGCAAGGAGATCAGTTAGAGGCTATTGTAGGAACACATATAAGACATTACAGTATTACAGGCTGAACTAAGAATGAGGGAGTGCATATGCAGAAAAGTAGGTGGTCTGCACAGGGCCTGGAAAATGACAGTTTTGCAACTGGAGGCAGGTGCTATTTATTCAGATAGGATATATAGGAAGAGATGTACAAGGCCTAAAGCAAACCTTAAAATTATAAACATGCATAGATCTGGCCTTCTGTATCTGCAGTTTCTGTATCCAACCAACCAACTTCAGATCAAAGACAGTCATAAAAATATTACATCTTTACTCAATGTGTACATACCCTTTTTCGCTGTCTACATTGCTAAGCAATACAGTAGAATAACTATATAGACTGCATTTAGTTGTGCTAGTTATTATATGTAATCTAGACATGATGTAACGTGTACAGAAGGATTAGCATAAATTATATGCAAATATTATGTCATTTTATATAAGGGACTTGAGCATTCACAGATTGTGAACTCCACAGTGGGTACTTGAAACAATCCTTCATGGAGACCAGGGGATGACTGTATGTCTGTGTGCACACAGAGGATGAGTGTGAGTCTGTGTGCATGCATGTGTGTACAGATAGGAAAATTATAATTTTGTCAAAGTTGAAAATAATAAAAAGAAATATGTATGTTTTAAATACATGTATGTAAAAGCAAGCCTATTTGAATGTGAAAGTAAAAGGATAAAGTCAATATATCACTAAAATACTTAAGGGTACTTCAACATCTAAATTTATGAGTAACTTAATTTTTAAAGTCTTATGCTAATGCAGATATTTGTTTAAATCTTCTGGTACATACTTTTTGTGGTGCTGGGGATGCAACCTAGGGGCCTTCTACCCCTAGGCTATACTCCAAGACCTATTTTATAATATATTTGAAAACAGGATCTCACTAAGTTGCTTGAGAGCCTCACTAAGTAGCTGAGGCTGGCTTTGAACCTGCACAATCCTCCTATCTCAGCCTCCCAAATCCTGGGATTACAAGCATGTGCCACCACATCCAGCAAAATATAAAAAAAAGGACTTTCAAATTCTATTATTCAGATACATACTTCCCAGATGAAAAAGTCTTAATTTTCCCAGCCTCTGAGAACGTTCAGATCAATTTACCCCAACAAATATATGTATATGTTTTGTGTAACCAAACATGTAGAGTGTGTGTGTGTGTGTGTGTGTGTGTGTGTGTGTGTGTGTATGCATATATTACTGGGAATTGAACACAGATGTATCTGTCTTTGAGCTGTACCCCTGACCCAATTTTTTTTTTTTAATTTTGAAACAGAGTCTCACTAAGTTGTTGAAGCTGGCTGGTAACCTGCAATCCTCCTGTCTCAGCTTCCCAAATACTGGGATAACAAACCTGCACCACCATGCTTGGTGAAAATTATAAAAGAAATAATAATGGCAGTAACTTTATAGAAATGTATACTTTCTATAACATTTTAATATTCATAATCTCATCTGATTAAAGTTGGTATATTTCCCACAAGGAAAAACAAGATAAAGTCCTACAAAATGTACTGAATTCTGGAGCACTATAACTTGGGTACCCCTTTAAGTGTCAAGAAAAAAATCACATCAGATGAAGATAAATTAAAGATGTCCTACTTGATGCAATAGATAGCAAACCTTGTTAAACTTTGTTAAACCAAGAGACACTCTCTCCTAAGAAATAGCCCAGGACAGCATTGATTTGAAAGACTGAAATACATGAAAAGATGACACATCTACCGTGACTTATTAAGGGAAACCCAGGATTTTGAGGGCATGCTCCCTAACATTTATGGTGGGTGCCAAGGAAGATTAAAAACCTGCTCTCCCACAACACAGCTGCTGATGCCTCTGTCATCCCTAGTTCTAGGCTAGATGGGCAAAAGGTCTGCTCCAAATTGGCAATCCTTATGTTCTCATTATGCATGCTTCATCACTGTGTTCTGGAAGAAGAAAGACCATCACCACCAACCAACATCTTCTCCTTTTGGTGTCATCTAAAAATACCTGCAGACGGTATTACCCTACAATTACCTCACATCCCTGCCCATCAGCCATAGCCACCTCCTACCTCCCGCTCACTAATAGCACAGTCCTGTATCACCTCCTACTCAGCCAAGCAACACTACTGTAGCTGCTTTAGATACACTCATATCTATATATATAGTCTCATATATAAATATATATTCAGACATATACTCATGTACACGCAAAAATGCTTTTTACAAAAGAAAAAGAGAAAGCTAGTTATGTGAAAGTAGCTGCATTTTGGAAAGTTAGTGTCGTATGCCATTCGGAAAATAATTCTTGTTTTGTCTGAATATCCATCTAATTGCCTACAGAGAGGCATTTAATGATGTCAGACATGAGAAGCATTTGGTTTTATTAACCCCTGACTCTTAGGCAATTGGAGCCTCCATTTCCTAAATCCATCACATTAGAGCTCATACTTCTCTCTTAATATTGTAGTAGAATATTACAAAGTTAAGGTTCATAATATTGTAATATAATTTCTGGACCAATCTGGAACATTTTCTATTTTAAGGATACGTTTATAGATAATGTACTGAGCAATTAACAAATATCCATTGCACTGCTACTTGTTTTTACTTTTTTATCCTCATTATTATTATTTAGCAAACCCCTGAGGTATTGTTCTATAATTTCAAGACAGAGATGAGAGAGGAGAAAAGCACTGGGGACGGGCACAGAAACAGAAATGAGAATGGGAGATGCTTGTCTCCGATAGCAACAGCAGAAGAAAGCACTATTAGCATAATCAGAGCAACTGGGGCTTGCAGGCAGCCAGGAGCAGGGAGCCTGTGACTCCTCAGCTCATCGGTACCTAGCAACAAGCCCAAACGAGCACCCTGGAGTAGCACCTAGGGCTGTGAACAGTAACTGAGATCACAGTTGGGGAAGCACTGTGAGGGCGAAAATGGCATCACCATCAGAGTGCAAGGGAAGGCTTCCATCTCTACGTCCTCACCTCGTTCCTAGGGATTCTTTACATAGTGGGCACTGCTCAAACAGGACTAGGCTGCTGTCAGAAATTCAGAGTTCAAATCCTCTTCCTTCCTTCTTTTCTTTCTTCCTTTCTTTCCTTCTTTCCTTCCTTCCTTCCTTCCTTCCTTCCTTCCTTCCTTTCTTCCTTCCTTCCTTCCTTTCTTCCTTTCTTTCTTTCTTTGGTATGGGGATTGAGCCCAGGGGGCTTTCTACCTCCCAGGCACATCCCTATAGTATTTCATTACTACTACTAACTACTACTACTACTACTACTACTACTACTATTATTATTATTATTATTATTATTATTATTAATTTATTGTGTATATGGCACTGGAAATTGAATTCAGGGACTTCATCCCCAGCCCTCTGTTGTTGTTATTACTAGCACTACTATTATTACTATTTTTTACTGGTGCATTGTAGGCATGCATCTTAATGGAGTACAAGATGGTAGAGGCATATATGCACACATCACTCTCTTAGCCCTTCTTCACTTTCCATCCCATTTCTTCCTTCCCTCCCTCTTTCTCATGTTTGGCTCAGGGATTGACTTTGATATATTTGTGAATATACATCATGTGCATTAGGGAATTTCCATCTGCCTCCCTATCATCCTTCTCAAGTTAGGTCACCTTATTTGCTCATCTATAATTTCTCCTTCTTCATCTAGACTTCCTCCTATGATCACTTTCTCCCTAGCTCCCATATTACCAAAGTTATTCCTAACAGATATAGAAAATCAGTCCTTAAATTCATTTGGAACAACAACAACAAAAAAAAAAACACAGAATAACCAGAGTAGTTCTCAGCAACAAAACCATGCAGGAGAAATCACAATACCTGATTTTATGTTTCAACACCATAGTAATAAAAACAGCATGGTACTGGCACAAAAATAGTTACATAGACCAATGGAGCAGAATAGAAGACTCAGAAACAAATCCACACACTCACAGCCAATTGATTTTTGACAAGAGGCCAAAAAAATACACTGAAAAAAGGATAGCCTCTTCTACAAATGGTGTTAGTAAGACTGGTTAACCATATGCAGAAAAATGGGAATAAACCCCACTTTCTCACCCTGTACAAGAGTTAATTCAAGATGGATCAAAGACTTGGAAATTAGACCAGAGACCCTGCAGCTCCTTAAAGAGGACATAGGTCCAACACCACCACCACTACTACTACTACTACTACTACTACTACTACTACTACTACTATTTTTCTTAGAACCAATTACCTTGCTAGGTTGCTGAGAGTGAAAGTTTCTGAGCCTGGCCTCAAACCTGCAATCCTCCTATCTCAGTCTCTCAAGTATTAGGATTATAGGCATGTGCCACCACACCAGGCCAAATCCTGATGCTGACACCAACTTGTTCAGTGACTTTGAACAAATCTCTTCAAATGTCTGATCCTGGTTTTTCCCATTTGGGCAATAGCTATTTCTCCCATCTGCCCTACACAGCTACTACAAATATTTAATTAGAAATGTATGTGAAATGCTTTAGAAAGCATAGCACAGGAAATGACTGTACACTTAGGACTAAAAAACTCAATCTGGATAACATCCCAGTCTCACACTAAAATAAGTTATATTCCATGCCCCCAACTTTCCTGCCTCAATTCATGACGCCATCTTACCAAACTGTAAGGTTCATGTGGATGGGTATTTGAAACAGTGCTATCATACAGCAAGCCTCCTTTAATATATTTTGTAGAAATATCTGAATCTACTAAGTTGTCTAAATAATACAGGCATACTATCTGTGATCTAGTCCTTCTCTTCATTCTGACATAACTAATGTATCACCTCCAGGTGGTGGTGACACCTACCTGTCTTCCTCAGTCTTTTCCACTCAGTGGTATGCTGGTAAATGTTAACCACTGCTTCTCAAGGAAGTACTTAAGGAACCTGCCTGTGTGTGGTGCATACCCCCATTGTTCTGATATCAAGCTGCCAGCATGCTCCGAAGTGGAGCTGGGAAGAGCTGCCCACCATCAGTTTTCACAGGCTGCAGTGAGTCAGCTCTAGCTCACCAGTTTCTCCTGCTCTCATCCAACTTAAGAGCCTCACCTCCATAAGCCTGGCTTGACTCCTAGGTGCTCCTCAGCATACCACAGTCCATAGAGCCATCGAACATCCGACTATGCTGCTTTCCTACTTAAAATCCCTCAATGAGCCCTCTGGATAACATAACAAGTCTCAAACATATAGTATTATGGACCTGGCACTTCCATAACTGAAGGCAGCTTCCTGAGATCCTCTTCCACCCTAGCAGGGGCTCTGACCACACTCAACACAGTTCCTTCAACGCTGCACACATTTATATTTCTCTCTATTTTTGCTCACATGCACCTTTTAGGAAAGGAACTTCCCTTTCCTCTCCACCATCTAGACTACCTAGATATTCTCCAGGCCCAAACCAAGGAGCATTTCCTCACAAAAGCTCTGGAATGTTTCCTTATTTCCTCTTCACCCCTCACATGTAGGCCCTGGACAGAATGAAGTTCTCCATTACTTGCATCTTTGTATCATCTTTGTATTATCCCCATATTCCAAAGAGGATAAATATCAACTTTTATCACACTTATGTGCTTTTTACTCTCTCTCCTGCTGGTTTGTGATCTCCTCTTTGGTCATATCTGGTTCTATATGAACTTTCAATAGATAGTGAAGCACTTAGTTCTTCCAAAGCTTTGCAACTCAAAATACTCTGTATACCAGCAGCATCCACTTCACTTGGGAATAAGTTAAAGCAGAGTCTGGGGCTCCACTCAGACCTGTTAAAGCAGAATTCCCTTTAAAAAAATATATATATACCCTGAAGCCAGATATAGTGGTGCACACCTGAATTCTAGTATTTGGGAGGCTGAGACAGAGGGATCACAGATTCACAGTGAACCTCAGCAACTTAGTGAGGCTGTCAGCAACTTTAAGAGATCCTGTTTCAAAATAAAAAAAAAATACAGAGGTTCGGTTCAGAGGTTAGGTTCAGAGGTAGAATTCCTCTGGGTTCAATCTCCAATAACACACACACACACACACACACACACACACACACACACACACACAGATATCATGATAATTCATAAACACATTAAACTTTCAAAATCTCTGGTCCAAAGAAAGATAATTAGGGGCAATTATTGATCAACTTGATAGCTAGGCAAGGGTATTATGGGACATAGTAATCTACTGATAGTACATGATCTGAAGAATTGTCATAGCAAAGACGCTATTCACAGATAATTAATCTCTTATCTTTGTGAAATGGTTTAAAAGGATGAGAGAAGAGTAGTGATTTTCAAATAAGGACAATGTATCTCCCCTTCCACACACCAGAGAATATCTGGCAATATCTGAGAGCAGTGTTGGTTGTCATTAGTTAGAAAGTGCCACTGAGATACAGTAGATAAGGGCCAGGGATGTTGCTAAACACTGTACAGTGTTTGAGACAGCTCCTCACACAAAATTATCATCATCCTAAAATATTAAAGGTGCACAGCCTCAAAATCTTGAAATAGCGGCAAAAAAGACAGCAAGTGATCACAATAATATAATGTGAACACAGAGTGAGGAACCACCACTAGTGTTGGGCAGTGCTAGGTCCTCTGAGTAGAAGAGGAAGAATTAGAGTTGCTTCAAAATAAGAAAGAGAAATAGAAGATTCTTCCCAGTTTTCCCCCTGAGGTGAAAGAAAAATGGCAGTAACCCTGGCGATAACAGGAATAGCTATCATTTCTCTTTTAGACACAAGAGACACATGGAAGCCAAGATTCAGAATAATTGAGGCAAGTCATAGGAATCTTGATTTCAAGAAACTTAGCTTGTTGAGCACTTACTATGTCATCGAATCTGCACCCTTTCACACATTTGACCATATTTAATCTTCCAACAATGATATTAATAGCATTTTTCTACTGAAGAAAGCCAAGATTCAGAGAAGTCATTTAACTTGATAAAGAAAAATTTAGGCTTTGAACCTGAAGCTTCAGACCCCCAGCTCCACTTTTGTCTTCTCTCCCACACATTGCAAATGGGACTGTATCAATGGCTACTGATCAACAATGGTAGCACTGCCTATTTGAATAGGCATTCAGAGACATGCCCAGGCTCATCAGCAAAGAATGCCATTATGAATTAGAGAGATGCTGTCATGGGGCCAGAGGGATGCACAGTGACAAATGTGCTGCATTATTATTATTATCTGACACCCATTCTCTTCTATGTGACTATCTAGAGTCAGACTCTAGATTAGTATTTCATTCATTGTAAGGACCAGAGGTAAGCATTCGAAATTAAAATGCTTGAAGTTTTAACAATAAATAAAGATGTTCCCTTTCATGTAAAAAGATGACTAAATTCATACTCTACCTCTTCATACAAACCAATGAAAGGCAACCAAAAAAAGATCATGCAGCGCACACATTATTGTCAATTAAGATTGAGGTTGTGCAAACTGACAAATTGCTACTGTCACTGAATGTGCAGAAAGTCCCAGTTGTGTTTTTATTAAATTAAAATTGAAATTATGCTTAGTTTGTGGAAATTGTGGTGAGGAGGTGACAGACCCTAACTATAAGACAGAGAAAGAAGACCTAAGTCAGCTGGACCAAAATGGACATTTAAAGACCTTCTTTTTTTGAACCCTACCTCACCCCACAAGCCTGCACCTCACTCCCTGCCTGACCGCCCTTACTCAGAGTTCAGAGCCAAACAGAAATGATATCTCCTTTCTGTATCTTCACTTGGCCCTTCTGAATAAAATTAGAATACATACTTCTGAATAATATACTACTTTAGTGTTTTATTTCCATATTTATATCCCTTACAGGGCATGACTTTCTTTAAATCAGGGACTATTTTTTATTCATTTTGTATCTTATTACATAGAACAATGTTTGACTCCCAGAAGTATTCAATAAATGCTTATTGAATTCAATGAGCATAAACCCAGTCCCAGAAAATGAACATGTGGAGTTGTACTTGTTGCTCCTTTAAAATGTACTTAAAGCCGGGCATGGTGGCGCAAGCTTGTAATCTCTACGCTTGGGAGGCAGAGACAGGATCACGCAGGTTTGAAGCCAGCCACACTGGCTTAAGAGCCCCTGTTTCCAGATAAAAATATAAAATAGGTCTGGGAATGTAGACCGGAGGTAGAAGGGTTCTATCCCCAGTACCATCAAAAAAAAAAAAAATGTATTTAAAGCCGGGTGTGGTGGCGCAGGCTTGTAATTCTAGCATTTGGGAGGCTGAGACTGGAAGATCATGGTTCGTGGACAGTCTCAGCTACTTAGTGAAGCTCTTAGTGGGACCCTGTTTCAAAATAAAGAATAAAAAATAGGGCAGGGGGTGTAGCTCAGAGGTAGAATGCCCCTGGGTTCCATCCCCAGTACCGCAAAAAAATAAATAAATAAATAAATAAAATATATTTAATCTTCACAAGTCCTGTGTATCAATGCATGCTTTTTTAAATGATTTATGGATAAATATCCAGCTTCTTTCACTCAGCATTTTCTAGATTTATCTATGCCATAGCATGTATCAGTATTTCATTTCTTTTGTAGTTGAATAATATTTCATTTTATAGATATCCATTTTTCTCTCATTGATGAGCATTTGAATTATTCCCATCTTTGGGCCAATGTAAATAAAGGTGCTATGATTTTTCATATACCAGTTGTTTACTGGTGCATTGTAATCACTCATCATGATGAAGTTCAGTGATAGAAGCATTAGGCACACAGCACTCAGTGAGCCTCTCAGAGCTCCCACCACACTCTCACCCTCCCTGTGCAAGACACTGTGACTGGCACTGATATATTTGTGTATGTACAACATGTCAATTAAAATGTTTCTTTCAACAACTTTCCCTCCCCTCTCCTGCCTCCCTTGGTGAGGTTCCCTCCTTCACTCTACTAAGGTTTCTTCTCCTTTGTCCTGAGTCTTTTCTGTATCCCAACTTCTCCCTAGCTCCCACATATGAGGGAAAACATCTGACCTTTCACTTTTTGTAAGTGACTAATATCACTTGCATAATGTTCTCCAGTTCCATCCATTTTCCTGAAAATTACATACTTTTGTTCTTTATGGCTGAGTAGAATTCCATTGCATATATATCCCATAATTTTGTGATCCATTCAACTGTTAATGGACATATCAGCTGGTTCCGTAGTTTGGCAATTATGAATTATGCAGCTATAAACAAAGATATGCATGCATTGCTATGGTAGTCTGGTTCCAATTCCTTTGAGTTGATACCCATGAATGGTATAGCTAGGTAAACTGATAGGTTCATTTCTCTTCTTTTGAGGACCCTTCAGACTGATTTCCAAATGATTTCACTAATTTGCAATCTTACCAAAAATGTATCAGAATCCCCACTTTTCTATATCTTCACCAGCATTTATTATGATTGTGTTTTTAATGATTGCCATGCTAATTGGGGTAAGGTGAAATCTCGGAGGAGTTTTGATTTGCATCTCTCTGACACCTGACTCCATTTATATAAAATATACAGACTAGAAAAATCCATAGAAATATAATACAGACTAATGATTGCCAGGGAATCTGGGGGAGGGAAATATAGGGAGCAACTAATGGATATGGTATTTCTCTTTGGGATGATAAATAAATTCTGAAACTTTATAGTGATATTGGCTGATCAACATTATAAATATGCTTTATGCCACTGATACCATACTTTTTTTTAAAATTTAAAGGGTATACATTTTAAGAGATGGGTAGAAAGTAATACATAAGGATAAAGATTAACTACCAGGCTAAAGATTTTTGTTCATGAAAATAATCCACCTACAGTTCTTCAGTATCCTAAATTTGCGGGCAGAAATGGAGATGCTCTTGTAAATGCTGATAGAGCCCCCATCTATTGCTGCTGGTGGTAGCAATGCAACAATTTCTTTGGTAATTTAAAATATGTCAGAAACCATAGCAGTGTTCATGCCAATTAAGCTTGGAATCCTTCTAGGGATTTATTTTTAAGAAAATAGTTCACAAGAATAATACTATGTGTATAAAGATGTTTATCACATATATACCTATAATAACTAACTGTAAAAAATAAATCATTGCCTAAGTGTACAAAAATTTTTCATTCAATCCGTGAAACATTAACATGATAAAATATACACAGAAACTAAAGATTTTATGTTATGTGAAGGAATAGAATATTAAGTTTTAACTCACTACAAATACAATTTATTTTAAATGTATGCAAGGAGTTGATTGGCATTAGAAAGCTGCATATTGAAATGAAAATATGATACGACTCAAAATGGCTTTTCCTCTTTAAAAATTATCCACTCGGTTATTTATCCATCAGAAAGAGTTTTGAGTACCTGGAGTGTACCAAACACCTGTGGCCACCACAGTAACCATGAGGGCTCAGCTCCCTGCCCTCAGTACATTTTCATCCTTGCAGGGAAGATGGATGAAGGCTAATAATTGCAAAGTTAATCATTTAATTGCAGTTGTGACAAACATTTAATTGTTTAATATTTAAGTAATATATTTAAATGTGTGAAAGAAAAACACAAGGAGTCTAAGAAGATGGATATATTTGTTTGAGGTCTCTGTCATACATTCAGAGGAAATGCCTTGTAATGGTTGCTTATGATTTTCTAGAGATCCTAAGAGGTCAGATCAGAACTATCAGCATGATTGTGAAGGTCATGAGTCTTTCAATGGTAAATTCAAGCAACAACCATAGTCATGACTGCCTAGACAGCAAGATGAGGCTCAGGAATATAATGTCACGAAATTCAACAAGCAGGGCACCTTAGAATAATTGTTAAGAACAGAGACTTAAGTTACATTTTCTAAGTTCCCCACTCCTGAGCATTTCATAACTTCCTGTGGCTCAGTTTCCTTATCTGTAAGCTAAGGCAATTTTCTAATGTATTATGAGAATTTACTGAAATACTATGTAATATATGTGTACATATACATATATGCATATGTATATACATAGGGTGCTCTAAGAGTGGCTGACACATATAAAGAGCTTAGGAAATGTTGAAGGTAAGGTTTGAGATTCTTTTAAAGGACCCTAAAATGAATAGCCAAAGTCAAAAAGAGAAAAAAAAAATAAAAAATAACATTACATAAAGGTAAAACGGTATCAGAGAGAGGCAATCAAATAAAATAAAAACTTTAAATACAACAAAGACTGGCATATTTACATTTTATTATACTACAGAGCTTTTGGTAGAGTAGAAAGCATGAAAACAAGACTGGTATGAGATGAGGAGAAAACTTAGGTTTTCTGTCTCTTCTACACACACATACACACACACACACACACACACACACACACACACACACACACACACACACACATATATATATAATATAGAGAGATAGAAAAAATGTAGGCAAGGAAATATAAAAAGGGCTGGGGGGTATATCTCCTTGGTAAAATACCCTGGGTTCAACTTCTACTACCAAAAAAGAAAAATAAAGAAGAAAGATGAAAAGAAGAGGGAGCAAGGAAGAAGTCCCAGATATGGGGCTTACACAAAGCCCCAATATGGTGTCCCACCCAACATCACAAAAACTCCAACAGGACTTCAGAAATGAAATGCTACAAGTGATCAAAATCTTTTTGCTCTGCCACCAGGCTCAAAAGTAAAGAGCTAAGTATTTCCAATATCTCCTTTAAAGGCCAGCCCTTTAGTTGCTGTCCTGACTCTTCCCCGAAGCCCTTGCAATTCCCTTTGTTAGTGTCCCACTGATTGAGTTACAGAGGAGCGGCTAGATTTATCATCACAATTGCTCTTCCTATAATCACATTTGGACCCAAATCTGACTGGACTGAAAGCATGAGGATTGAGACCCTTTTGCTAATTATGAGGAATGCTTTGGGCATGTTTATTTTGAAAAAGAAGTACTAATTCTTGACTGCCAAGAAAGAAAAAGGGCTCTACAACAGAAGAGAGGTAAATGGTGACCGTGATGCTTATAGCTGCAGATGACATTCAGACCAAGGGTGCTTGGATCAAAATGGCCTTCAAGGGGAGGGCAGCCAGGTGGACAAGCAGGAACTAGGAACCGCCAGTCCTGGGTCTGTGGAAGGGTTGAAGGTTCCCAATATCAATGGGACTACTCTAGGTAGGCCATAAAACACTCACAGATCAGACTGCTCATGGGAGTAGAGAAAATGTGGAGTCCAAAAAGGCACTGAAGCCAAGTATGGTGGCACACTTCTTTAAGCCCAGTCCGTGGGAGGCTGAGATAGGAGGATTGCAAGGTTCCAGGCCAGCCTTAGCAACTGAGAAAATCTCTCAGTAACCTAGTAAGATCCTGTTTCAAAATTAAAAAGGGCTGGCCGGGCTGGTGGCGCAGGCTTGTAATCCCCGCGCTTGGGAGGCAGAGACAGGAGGATCGCGCAGTTTCGAAGCCAGCCGCGCTGGCGTAAGAGACCCTGTTTCAAAAATACTCTAAATTGTATTGTTTGCCTTTATTGTTGTTAATTTTTAGGATGTCTAGTTGGAATATTAATATACCTTCAGATATAGTATTTGGAAATATTTTATCCCATTCTATTAGTAACTTTTAACTCTGTTTACATTGTCTTTGGACATACAATTTTTTTTTTTTTAGGGAGTTTGTATACTCTTCTGTTGTCTGTACCATTGAAATCATATCCAAGAAATCACTGCCAATTTCAATGTTGTGAGGTTTTATGACCCAGATTTTCTTCTAAAAGTTTATAGTCTTAAGATTTATATTTAGGTCTTTTATCTATTTTGAGTTAATATTTGTATATGGGATTAGGTAAGGGTCCAATTTTATTCTTTTCCATGTAAGTATTATTTTTCAATAATATTTAGTTAAAAGATTATTATTTCCACCACCAAATGTTCGTGGAAAACTTGTCAAAAATAACTTGACAATATAGGGAAGAATTTAGCTCTAGGCTTTTATTTAACTCCAATGGTTTATATATCTGCCTTTAGAACAGTACTACATTGTTTCAATTATTGTAGCTTTATATGGTTTGAAATCAGAAAATATATATCTTCTAGCTTTGTTCTTTTTCAAGATCGTTTTGGGTATCTAGAGTCCATATTCCATATTAGGATAGAGTTTTTTTCTGAAAAATAAATATATAAATATATGATAGTTTCACCTAAAAAAATAGAAAAAAAATATTCTCTGGTAAGAAAGAAAGCAAAAAGAAATATTGAAATGTTATCTTTAGGTCATCAAAAGCTTGGTATCAGACAAATGAAACTGTTATGTGTAATTATCATTTTTAATTTTGGATAAATTGCTATAATACTAGATGTCAACCACTAAGCCAAGCATGGGAAGGAGGGATGGGGAGAGAATGGGTGGGGATCGGGTGGGGTCTGACTGGGCGATGTGTGCATGTATGTCTACAAAAGTTTGTATCCCACTATGATGTATGTATACAGTGCACCAATAAAATAAATAAATAAATAAATAAATAAATAAAATAAAATAAAAAATAAAAAATAGGTTTGGGAGTGTAGCCCGGAGGTAGTAGGGCTTCCAGGAACCCCAGTACCACCAAAAAAATAAATAAATAAAATAAAAAATAAATAAATAAAAAAGGGCTGATACATAAAAAATATACATATATTATGGCTGGTATGTATGTTTATATTAGGGCTGGAGTTATGGTGGAGAGGTGGTTACCCCTGGGTTCAATTCCTAGTATGAGAGGGAGAGAGACTGAAGGACAAATTCTGATCCAAAAACTTCAAAATGCAATGGAAAGGAAAGGAAAGGAATAAAGAAAAGAAGGACATGAAAGAGAGAAAAAAAAGAAAAGTAAGAAAAGGGGCGGGGGAAGGGGAAGGTGAGGAGAGGAGGGGAGAGGTGACTAGAGAGGGGAGGGCTAAAAAGGCTTTAGCCTGGCTGGCTTACAGCTTGAGCAACAGAAAACTGCCTGTTTATTACTTAACCTATTTCTTTCTCTGTAAAATCGAAGTGGTGTTAATGACTACCTCACAGGATTGCTGTGGGAAAATTGAATAACCCAGGAAAAGAAACCAGCATATAGGTGTTGCTCATTAAATGTTGGTTTTCTGCCTTCTTCAATGACAAATACAATTCCAGAAGCTTCCTGGGGATTTTTTATTTCTATTTTTATTAAGAAAACCAGGCCTACCTGTTGGGCATACCCCAAAATTTAATCTTATAGGAGTCTTAGTTCAGATAAGAAATTTGCTCCACTGCCTTCAAAGAGCCTAATGATCTACTTGACCTTCTGCCCCTCTGGAATTCTGCTATTCTCAGCTAAAACCACTTAGCCTTTACCTCTGAGTTTCACTGTACCATGGAATATGTGGCAATTCCATTCTTACTTAGAGCAATTTCAGCAGTCTTTGGGTAAGTAGCTTAGAAATTTAGCTCCAAGTTATCCTGCTAATACTCATTCTTTAATCCTGCACCCAGTGCCCTTTGGCCATACCCTGGTTTTGCTCCTCTTAGCTTTGCTTTCATAGAGTTGGACATGGACTAGATGTTGTGTTAATTTTCTCAATATCCATATTTCCTTCATAGACAACTACCTAGCCCACAGCCTTAGACTACAAGATATCACACCAATTTATCTCAGTATGTGATCATGGCTAATTGGACCAGTGACAAAAACTTGCCCAAAGTGCATATTTCCTCTTCCATCCATTTGGAATCTAGACACTAACAGGTTATAACACTAAGTAGCAAAGCCAAGCTGAAAGGTCATACAGAGCAGAAACTGC
This sequence comes from Muscardinus avellanarius, assembly GCF_963383645.1. Taxonomy (NCBI): domain Eukaryota; kingdom Metazoa; phylum Chordata; class Mammalia; order Rodentia; family Gliridae; genus Muscardinus; species Muscardinus avellanarius. The sequence continues at coordinate 202,396,266 of NC_137786.1, read as the reverse complement.
CAACTAGGAGAGATATGCAATAAATTAGTAAGTAGAAAAGATCAACATGAGAGGAAAGGATAAAAAAAAATCTCCTGAGAAGAGATATGAGAGCCCATGTGCCTCCAGAAACAGAGAAAGATGAGAGAGAGCAAACAGTCAGTGACTTTCCAGATATGTCAAGATTTTATTCACAGGCAATATTTCTTTAACCACACAATGTCCTCCCGTGTTCTCAAGTCATACGAGTATTTCTTTTCCTCCTGTTTTCAACCAAATATGCCCAAGACACCAGGCCAAGAATCTTGTATTTCATTCAAAATCTTGAGGTAGAGTGGTTCTTACCGAACTATCCTAACTCTTCCTGCCACCTACCAGTTTCTTCTAAAGGTATCCTCTGCCCTCCAGCTGAGGATTAATATCTCTCTCAAGACCTTGTTGACAGAAGTGGTCAACACCCACTTCCTTTATATACTGCTATTGTCTGCTCTGTCAGTCACACTAGGAACAACGCTATGGATGACAGTGCTTGGAATCACATCTCAAAAATAAAAGGAAGACTTCAGAGGCTTTGGGGAATATGCAACAAAAGAATACACAAATGTATACATGCATGTAAACATACACACAGGCAAGCTGTGATATTCCTATTTAAGGAGAAATGTTGAGAATTCAAAGACTATGGCTTTAGTTTTAATTCTAGCTCAGTTGCAACCAAAATAATGTGATCTTAGATAATCACATCCTAGCAAAAAGTTCAACTTCTTAATCTTAAAAAAATACAGAAATATTACCTATTCCATGATGTTACTATAAAGATTAAGGGAGAGACTAAACATGAAAGTATTCTGTTAACTATTCAGTACTGCACAAATAAGGCACATTCATTTCCTTTATAGGAAATATATTTAAAGACCTAGACTAACAAAAACATCTAGAATAGTTAATGCCCATGGAGTCAGAGACTTACATTTGACAATCAATTGAAAGATGCTTTAAGGGCACCACATTTGCTATGGAAACAGCAGAGACACCTTTCCCCCACCCCCAAAATGGCCTCCTCCACTGTCATACCAGCCACCATTTGGTTGTTTATACTGAGATGATGAGGAAGGAGAGAAACTGGGATTTTGTGCTAATTACAATATTCCTGAGCTATATAAATTACATAAAAATATAAGTTATAAGGCTTCATTAGGTAGTGACTTCTATAACCTACTCATTTATCCATGCATTCATTCAAGAGGGATTTTTTAGGGGTTTAATGAGAGCTCGATACCATAATAGACATACATATTAAGGATAAAGAAGGAAATGATTCAGTTCTTGTCCTTTGAGAGCCTTTGCTCAAAGACATTAGAGAAGATAAATTCACTGTAATTCAGCACTCCATATATTCATTGCTCAAATGTTCAATCATTCAGTCAGCTAACCTCAAGATTCTACCATGTGCCAAGCCAAGGAAAAACTGCTCAGCTAAAGTGATAACGCTTGCTCTCTGGGCATTAAACAACGAAACCCACACATTTTGAATTGATTTGAGATATGCAAAATGAACTTTTAAAGAAAGAATGGCTCCCATACTTATACCTGAATCAGTAGTATTAACATATGTGAAGAAATAACCAGAAGATGTTCTCATAGGCTGAGTAAAGCAGTAGTGGTAATAGACAGTGCTCACCTGTGGGTCTCAGAGTAGAAAAAGGAGGAGCTGTAGGCTATTCATCTTATAGATATATCTCCAACAGTAGAGACGGATGCAGCAGGTAATCAGAGCTTGAAGTGTAAGGACATGAAAACCATGAAAACCATGTAATCTATTTCCCCTGCCCTTGTATTGTGCTTAGAAGGGCAATGTGCAGGTATGCCTCTACCATCTTGTATCTCATTAAGATGTATGACTACAATGCACTGATAAAAAAAAATAAAATAGCCAGGTGTGGTGGTACACACTTGTAATCCCCACGCTTGGGAGGCAGAGACAAGAGGATCGCACAGGTTCTAAGCCAGCCTCGTTGGCTTAAGAGACCCTGTTTCCACATAAAAATATAAAATTGGGTCTGGGAGTGTAGCCCAGAGGTAGAATGGTTTCCAGGAACCCTGGTACCACACAAAAAATAATAAATTAAAAAATAAATAAATAAAAATAAAAAAGAAGGGCAATGTGTTTGAGTGGTCTGTCTAGTCCAGTGGAAAGCTGTGGATCTATTTGTGCCTTAATAAATTGGCTTTTGGGCATCACACATCAGGTCATTGTGTGAGTAGGAAGAGCCTTGAGATTAGGTTTCTAGACCTTCAAGGATATAGACCAGACTGCTTTTTAGGCATCTGATTGGCTGGAGAGCTGGTCTTCCTCTAACTACATTCTCACTACATCAGTCTGTCTTGCTTTTCCAAAAATGTTAGTAAATGTACACTCTGGAGCCAAGACAGCTTGAATTTAAATCTAAGCTTCATGAAAATGAACAAGTTTCTTAACCATTTTGCCTTAGTTTGGAAGGCACTTCATGCTTTGTGTGTGAAAATAGTAATGGAGACCTCACAGGGTTGTTATAAGAATTGAATGGGTTAAGAGCATACAGAAGAGGCTAATGCACTAACTAGCCCCATTATATTATTATTTTTCTACCTAAACTTTCTACAGTGGAAATTCTAATAACTGTGAATAACTCAATTCACTCACAAGGTACAAATGGGCAATGATAAAGATGAAAGACCACGTGATAAAGGGACTTAAAACACAGATTTTATTTTATGAGTAGCTAGGTCCATTGAAAAATTATAAACTAAGGGCTGACAATTAAAGGCATGTCCTAGAAATGTCTAAAGGTTATAGTCAGCAAGAGATAATTTTAAGGGGTGATAAATTAAGGGGCAAGAGAGCCAATTAGGTGATTATGACAATAGTCCCAGGAGAAGAAAGAGAACAGGAAGCAGAGTATGGATTATAAAGCCATTTAGAAAGTAGAGTAGTAGTAGGACATTGTGATCAATTAGAAACAGGGGTGAGGATAGCACTGCAGCCAAGTTAAGACTGAATTCAGTTCCTTGTTCACTTTGTGCCTCAGTTTACTGACCTGAAAACAAAAAAACTCCACAGAATTGTAAATATTAAAGTTTTATTAAAATGTAAAGTATATGTTGCAAGGGTACCGGCCTTATTAACAGCTGTTATAACAAAGAATTTATAACAGTGTGTGATACAGAGCAAATGCCACGGAAACAAGGTACACTTAGGATGCATCTTAGATTACTGGCTTGAGTGACTAGGTGAGTAGTAGTGGGAAGAACTACAATAGAAGAAGAAGAACTACACACAGTCGTTTCAAGATAGTTTGAAATGTTGGGCCATCCAAGTATATAGATTCATCATGCATGTGTGTGCGTGCGTGTGTGTGCGTGTGTGTGTGTGCGCGCATGTGCACGCACAGAGAATCACACTTGCACAACCACTAGTGTAATATACCATGGCATCTTTTGCACTATCATTATATTTACAGAAGAGGTAACTATCTGCTCTCTTCATTTTCTAGATGAAGTTAAGACTTCTACCAAGTAATAAATCATAAGATTGTAATATTAATTGAATAAAGAGAATACATAAACAGGGCATAGTGATATATGCTTGTAACACTAGTCCTTGAGGGCAGAGCTAGGGTAATCCCAGGTTCACAACCATCCTCAGCATTTTATCAAGGCTCTCAGCAACTTACTGAGACCTTGTTTCAACTTTAAAAAAATTGGGGTTGGGGTGTAGCTCAGATGTAGAATGCCCCTGGGTTCAATCCCTGGTATCACAGAAAAAAAAAATAAAAAGAGAATGCATAAAACCCTTGTACAATGACCTGACACACAGTAAGAACTCATGAATTGTTTATTACTTATACTGTTAGAATGGTTGTGTTCTTGCTATTGAAATTTGCTCAGTTAGATAGCTCTCAAATAGTAGCAAAATTGTGAATTAAATCCAGGACTGTCCTACTGCAAAGCAGAATCTCCTAGTTATGGTTCATGCAGAGGCCCGTCACCCCTTCAGTGCAGATGGCTTAGGACTACGTAGTATAAAGAATACATACAGACTGCCCCCTCTAGGACTTTACATCCTTGCAGCTAGAGCTGGGCGATTTGGTTGAGAAGAAAAGGGGAGCACAGTGTGGGAAGAAGATTGCCTGGACAAACAGTGAATCATACACAAGTTTTTGAAATTCAAGTGGATGAAGGGAGTTGGGAGAATACCAGTACTGTAGGCAGGAGAATCCCAGGGAACAGAGTCCTAAATGGTGGGTACATAGGAGAGCTATGGATGGCACAGAAAAACATACTGAAAAGTGCCAGATCCCTAACTACAAATTTGCAGACCAGTTGGGTTTCAACTTCACCATTCCAACTTAAAATGCCTACAACTAAGCCCAAAAATTGCCTCTAGGTTTGCTTTGGAATGAAACTTTTGTCAAAAGGAAAACAGCCAGAGCTGTGTTTGCTTGGTAATGCTTGCAGGAGTTACACTCGTAAGAAGTCGTGGGAGGTGCACATGGAACTCCCCACCCACTGGGGTTGATAATCCATGCTAATTGTACACATTTCCAAAGCTCCCGTGTTAGGGAAAAAAATAAAAATGTTCTCTTAACATTTTTGAAGTTCATAATTGTGGCAAATGTTCAATAACTATATTTAACTCCTGTTGCATAGTCCTTAGCTCTTGAAATATATTAAACCAACAATTTCACGCACTCAACAGAGAAGACACACTTTTCTGCCTTTTTTCATCTGCTTTTCTGGGCAGCCAATCTTGCCAATCACAACACTGAAAACCTAGCTCAAGATCTACCTTTCCCAAAAGCTGTTCCTGACTACGCATGCTTTTCACTGACTTTCTTCTTCCTTTGCTTAGCACTTAGCACTTGTCTTTGGTGCTGTAGTTAAGGTAGGTCCTGGGCAGCAGAAGAGAGATGGAAGAATTATAAGAAAGGATGTAGAGGGCCCAGCCTCCTCAATGTACGGATTCAGAGGTGAACACAGTCAAACTTTGCTTCCCTTTATTTGGTCCCAATATACCTATTCATTGATCTAAGTTCTTATTTCTCAGAGTAGTCCTCAGACCAACATTATTATCATCAACACTTGGGTAATCATTAGACATGCAGACTCTTGGGCCCCAACCACAATCAACTGAATACAAATCTACATTGATTTTTTGTTTTTGTCTTTTTTTTTTTTTTTTTTTTTTTGGTACTGGAGTTTGAGCCCAGGGGCATTCTATCTCCGAGCTACACCTCCATCCCATACTTTTTATTCTTCATTTTGAAACGGGGTCTTACTAAGTTGCAGAAGGCCTCAGTCAGTAGCTGAAGCTGTCTGAGAATCATAGATCCCCTTGTCTCAGCCTCCCAAGTACTAGGATTACAAGTGTGCACCACTATGCCCAGCTTAAAAATCTGCATTTTAAAAAGATGTCTAGCCTATTTAATATGCATAATGTCTCTATGCCTGTTAAAATTCTAGAACCACTGTGCTATTACAAACATATCACATTATATTATAGTTATTTGCTTTCTTGCCGGTCTCTCCCAAAACTGTGAGTTTTTCTAAGGCGGAATGGTATCTTATGTACCTGGTCCCCAAGAATGAGAAGTAAAATAAGCTCTTACTACATACTTGTTATTTGCCAGGTTTTAATGCATTCATTTTATCATTTAATCTCTGCAACAATGCTTTAAGAAGATCACTATTATTTTCACTTTGCAGCTAAAGAAACAGTGGTTCAGAAACAAAAAGTAACACACCTAAATCCATATAAGCAGAAATCAACAGAACTGGTATTCAAAAGGAGCCCCATCAGATACCACAAGATGGGCTTTTACCCACTATTTTATATTACTTCCCTACTAGATGTTTAACAGATGCTTATGGAATTAAACAGATTTTGCTCTGCACAATAACAATTGAGTCTTTGCTTCATTCTGTCATGAAGTGAAAGGACCAGGGTTACAGTTTTAATTTGCCACAGAGTTCCAAATGTGCAGAAGCATCATGTCTGTGTTCACAGAAATGGCCTGTAACTATACTAGGAATTCCACAGCCCCCACCCCTCTTCTCTTGGAAGATCTGCAAGTGTTAGTAAGCCCTGCAGACAAGCAATCCGTCAGGCAGAAGGCAGCCCAGAGTGCTTAAATAAAACATTCTCCCAGCCTTCCACCGAGAGCATGGAGACAAATACCGCGGATGTGAAAGGTGTCGCTGGGATTACCAATGACGTGCTAATGGCTGCTCAGGCAATCTCCGTGCCTCCTGCGCTCTGAGTCACCCGCTCCCTTTGGAGCCTGCGCTCACGTCATTAAGGGACCAAGAGCTATTCACAGATCACTGACTAAAGGCAAGCTTGAGCTGGGCCTGCACGCCCCTGGCCCTCTCCAAAGAACTAAGGTCACGGACAAGAGGCCCTGGAGCCTTTTATCACGACCACAAGAAAAAGAGGACAGACAAAGCGTTCTGCCTTCCTCCCATCCATTCTTCTCTATGTACTTTTGCAAATGAGAACTTTCCTCTTGCTCCAGAATATGTCAGAAGCTCTTTGCAGGGAACAAGCAGAATCTCGAGTAAGGTGGTATATTTTTGACAGTTTATTATTATGCTAAAAAAAAAAACTTTGTGATGTTATTTTAATTCCACAGACATTTCATTACTAATCAACCCTGGAACTTTGGGTTACCAGAGTCCGCACGCAAGCATCCTTTTTTGGATTCTCTCTGTGTGACTGCTTAGTTGAATTTATTGTAATTTCATTTGTTTGTTTGTTCTTGCCAGAATGGGATCATCTAAGAGACTAAGAAATAGAAACGTAATATCTTCAGACATCACATTTTCCACTACCCTGACGAAATCCTTTGAAATAAAACATCACTTGGTTTTCCCACCAGGCACTTCCTCCGAAATTAAGTCACAGGTCAGCTTTGGTCACTGTCAATACCTGTGGTTACACTTAGATATTTCCAAATCAAGTTTCAGGAATCACATCTGGGTAAGTCTGAAAAATACTGTATTTATCTGCAAGTTGGGAATGATTTTGGAGTAAAAACTGAATCTGAAAACCCAGAATGGGGTGGAATACTTGGGAGAATAGACAACTACAGAATTATTATTTTCCTGAATAAACCATGGTCTCCTTGAGTCCGTGATATCCTGTTTGCTATCCCCACTCAAAAACAAACAGTCCAATGATTTCTACAAGTTTGGGTTCTTCAAGGTTATTGCAGGTTTTCCCCTGAAAGATCATTTTCAGTATTGGCAGGATAGAAAGCTATTTATTATGTAAGGCAAACAGGTTGGACATACATTTTAGTTCAGTTTTGCTCTGTGTTACTATTTTAAAATGCTGAGTTAAGCATTTTCTCAGTGTAGAAAGTATTCAAGTAAATCAAGTAATCACAATGGGATCATTGAGATTAGTCACCAAAATGATAAGAGAAAAAACTACTTCTTCTTCTCCTTCTCCTTCTCCTTCTCCTTCTCCTTCTCCTTCTCCTTCTCCTTCTCCTTCTCCTTCTCCTTCTCCTTCTCCTTCTTCTTCTGCTTCTGCTTCTTCTTCTGCTTCTTCTTCTGCTTCTTCTGCTTCTTCTTTTACAAAAGAATAGTGGTAGTGTGACCAACTATGCTTGTGGTCATAGAAATACAATCACTCTATTTAAAGAATCTGAGGGAATTGTTGTGTTAAAGAACCATGGGACCTTTGGGTTTCTTTTTTCTGGTTATACACATATCAGGTTTTGCATATTGAGTTTAAGAAACACATACACATCCAAATAATAAACTTAAATTGTTCTGAAGTGTATATGGCTATTACAGAAGGTCCCCAAATATTTAAGTTCTATTCTGCTTTCCCAGCCATTAGGAGATGCTAATTAATAGATTTAGACTATTTTGGAGTCAAATTAAGAATGACGTCCATGTGGTTAAAGGGAGATAAAAAAGCAACTTCAAAAAAAAAAAAAAGAAAGCAACTTCGCAGAACATATTGATAAGCAGTGAGCTGATTTTAAGAGGCTCTTTGAAGATCCACTAGAATGGTGGAAGAGAGCATCTCAACAAAGTGGACACATAACACTGAGCACTGCAAGGAAAACCCTAGGGTGCTTGTCTTCTATGAAGCTTTAAGAAGAGAATCCCTACTGTGTACTTAAAATGTGCAGGCAACCCTTCTAAACCCCTTTGCACCTCATCTTACTCAGTCCTTACAATAATCCTAGGAGGCAAGAGTTTTTATTCCAATGCTATTTTTTAAATTCCAATGTTATTTCTCAAGCCATCAGTAGTAAACATTTCAAACCTACTTCGAGGTATGCCTGTGTATGTGAGTGTACGCATGCGTGTGTACAAATGAATAATGTGAAGCTCTTTATAGTGCTTTAAGGAAAGATCGGCCTGAAACCCAAACCTTTGCAAATGTTTCTCTTGAAAAGGACCCCAGTTTATTACAGTAGTTGCCTAGGCCATTTTTAAAGGCAGAATTTAAATACATTAGTTCAGAAAAATAATTTTCTTACTGCTTCATTGCTTAAAAAGTGACAAACTTATCTTCAGTCTATTTTTATCCTTACCATACTTTTTATATATTTTATGTCTGTTCTTTTAAATGGGAAGTGCCAGGCTAAGGGCACATACCTGCAGATAGCCAGAAGCTACCTAGATAAATAATAGACTGGAGATACCATAAGAACTGAAGTCTTTGGAATATGTGAAACCTGGGTGTCGTGTACACTCTGCTATTTACCTTAATGATCCTGGTGGAGGTTATCAAAATCTATGATTATAAGTCTTCTTACCTATAAAATTAAAAAAACATAATATTTCGTCAGGGAGTGATTATAAAGATTAATATAATCTTTAATATATATAAAATCTGGCATCTTGTCATTGCTTAACAAATGTCAAATTTTTACCATAGTACATGGTGCTGTTTTGGGTTTGGGTTTTAGTTTTTCTGGATCCAGTTGCTGCCAGAAGTTCTAGGACCAAAACCAAGAAATGACATTCAAACCAAGAAAGACATTCAAAGCAACCCAGACAGTCCCACACCCACTTCTGCCTTAGCTGAGCTCCAAGCCAAAAATCACCCAAAGAGAGCAGAGCCTTGGGAATATAGACATTCATACGACATGTTCTAAGTCCTAGAAACCTTATAATAGTATCATGACCTTTATATACTAAAGGTCTTTTATCTGGCTTGATATTCTTTTTGATATGTTTTGAAAAATAAATTATTAGAAATAAGTTTGTCAAAGAATTGGCCCTCCACTATGTCAGTGAAGATTGATAATTATATTATCATGATCATTACTGTCAATAATACTAATGTACTCTGGGAAATATAAGAGGAAAATATATTTAATATTATTAAATTATATTTAATATAATTAATAATATATTTGTTATCCCATTCTGAAACTGATGAGAGCCTGCACATAGTATAAAGAGAAAGTCTTACATTTCCAGTGAGATCCTGCCACTATCAGCTCTTCATTGTTTACTTCCACATAACAGATTGATATTTTGAACCAATAAAAAAGTATTTATTTACCTGCAGATACCCAGAAGCTACCTAAATAAATAATAGGCTGGAGATACCATAAGAACTGAAGTCTTTGGAATATGTGAAACCTGGGTGTCGTGTAAACTCTGCTACTTATCTGAATGATCCTGGTGGAGGTTATCAACATCTCTGATCATAAGATCATAATATATTGGAACCTCCATCTCTACTCTCTTTATGTGTGATCATGCTCATTGGTTAGAACTAGAGGCTATGAAAATAACCATTGAAGATAAAGAAACACTCCATTTTCTGAAGCAACATTGTTAAGTTTCTAAAGGTATAGGGTGCAGTTCATTATTTCACTCAGTCATGTAAGGAAAAATAAGCATCTTTGCTAGGAATTGTACTAAGGATTCTAAGACAAAACAGGTCTCTAACCCTAGTGAACTAATACTATTCTAGAAAAGCTGTTTATAAATCAGTTTCTCAAAGGTGGTACTATTGACATCTTGGGACGGATGATTCTTTGTCGTAGGGCCTGTTCTGTACAGCCTAGAATGTTTAGAAGTATCCCTGACCTCTGTACACATTCCCAGTTTTGACAAGCAAAAATGTCTCCAAGCATTGATAAATGTCCCCGGGAGAGACCTGGGGACAAAAGTGCTCCTGGTTGAGAACCACTGGTCTAGACATAAAAATCAATGCTCTTAGTGGAAGCTCCCTATACTGTTCTCAGTTTAGGTCACCCAAATTTGGAAATTAATTCTAGACTATTTTTGGTTTCCTGGAATAGTTTATGACGTAGCACCTCAACAGAACTCAGATGTAGTCATGTACACATTTATGCGATTTGAAACTTTCCCAAGCAACTTGGTATTTTCAGAAACAAAAAATGTATTACATTTAATTGCTTCAGAGGCTTTTATATCAATCACAATGATTAACACACATAGTTTAAGGGGATTGTTGACCACAGTTGGGCTTTTGCAAAGGGCAACACAAGAAGTACAAGTGTCTTGTGTTAACTGGGAAATTATTTTACTCACCTGTACAACTCTATGTTATCAGGAAGATACTCTTCACCTGGCTTCCAGAAGTTTCACACAGCTCAAAATACGTTAACAGCCATCTGAAACTAAAAACAAAAAAGGCCTCAGGAAGACCCTTCTATCAACTACAATTATTTAGATTTGAGATATAGAAGGTAGATTTTATCTCAAGTGTCAACTCAGAGCAGTAGTAGTGAGGTCTGGAATATTGGGTTGGGAATAGTTCTAAGAGCACATCTGTTCCTGGGAGACAGTGTCACGTTTGATGAATGATGTCTGTTCTGTACATGGAATATATGAAAAGAAGTGTATGTATCTGGTAAGTGATTGTACCTATTTATATGAACTGGTTAGCTCCATGGATAAAGTCTATGAATAGACTCTGGTATATCCAGTTCCATCTACCCAGTTCTTTAGTATTATCAGTGTTTTCTTGTTTCTACTCAACTGTTAGTAGGACTGTTTTCTTTCTAACATAGCAAATGAGGAGCAAGTAAAACTAAAGCTCAAAAGACATTTTGAGTTTATATTAGTTTTATATCTCATAAACATGATAAGGAGTAATATAAGCCTTCTCTCAGGGTCATAGATACATATTATCTATATATATTCAAGATTTTTCTAGGCTAACAATACTTTGTGAAAACTCTGTATATCTCCCCCCTCACTTAAATACTCACCTAATTAGTTAATTTATTTAGTAAATACTTATCTAAGGCCATCAATGTGCAAATAAGATACTAAAGGATTGAATTATATATGAAAACTTTCATGGGCAGCATTAAAATCTAGGAGAAGAGATAAAATTTTATTCATTGTAAGATTAGAAAAGATAAAACAATAAAATTCACTGCAGAAATTCAAAAGATATATATTGAAGAATATCCTAGGTGTGGGGATTTCTTTCCCATTGGAGATTAGCAAAGAGAACCGCTTGAGTGAGCCTTCAAGTTACTGGTAGGATTATACTAGCAGATATAAACAGAGGGAATTCTAGGGCAGCAAAGAAGGTATCAGTAAAAGCAGATAAGGGAATTTTCTGGGATGTAGATAGAAAATATTAACATGCCTATAGTCCCAGGACTTGAGAGGCTAAGACAGAAGGACTACTTACTGGCCTACGGCCAGCATGTGGCAACTTAGTGAGACTTTGTTTTAAAAAAAATAAATAAATAAAAAGCCAGGTGTGGTGGCACACACTTGTAATCCCCGCACTTGGGAGGCGGAGACAGGAGGATTGCGCAGGTTCGAAGCCAGCCGTGCTGGCTTAGGAGACCCTCTTTCCAAAAAATAAAATAGGTCTGGGTGTGTAACCCAGAGGTAGAAGGGCTTCCAGGAACCCCAGCACCACCAAAATAAATAAATAAATAAATAAATAAATAAATAAATAAATAAATAAATAAAGCCAGGGGTGTAGAACTTCTCTGGATTCAATCCCCAGTAAGAGAGACAGAGAAACAAAAAGAGAGGCAGAAAGAGAAGCAGGGAGAGAGGGAGAGAGAGAGAGAGAGACACCAGCAATTGTGTTTAAATTGAAACACAATTTTTTAAAAATGAAGTAGCAAAAAAGTAAGTAGCAGAGGATAAATTTGGAAAGACAAAACCTAAGAATTATAGACATTTTCTTTTAACAAATACAATTTCAATTATTCTTAATGAAAGAAAGTGTTGGGCCATAACTTCCTTCCTTTTTAATTTATGTTTCATGAACACAATTCAGTTGTTAGAATGGGCTCCTTGCCTCCTTACCAAAGGAAGCCAGGCATCATAATTTATGCTGATGACAGTTTTATTTTTATAAACTGGGAGTGGCTTTAAGAAAAGAAGGGATTCTTTGGCTAATTACCAGAAACTTCATTTTTTATATACTATACAGAAATATAAATCATTTTATTTGGTATCTATTATTTTATAATTAAAAGCTTGCTTAAACGATAAGCTAAAGGGTCCTAGTTTTCCAGCCCCTGAGGGTACATCTGTAGTCTTCTCTTGCAAAATGATGGAACACATTAGGACAAAGGTCAACTCAATCTTACATTCTTCAGGGACTCTACTAAGGTGATTTTATGACTAAAGCAGCTAAAAGCTAATAACGGTGAAAACTATTGTGTTTAAGAACCAACTATGTAGCATGTTGTGTGTAGCATCTTAATTATTCATCCTGTAAATATTAGAGGAATAACTGCTATGTAGAAGACATGAAGCTAAGTACAAGGAATAGCGTCACCAACAGCCAGACAGGTTTCTACTTCCAAAGAACACAGAGGCCACTGGGGAAATTAGTCAAACTATCTTAGTAATAATGTGTAATTACAAGTTGAAAACAGAGCTCTGAAAGGACAAAAACTCAAAAACACGTTTAAAAAAAAGAATCTGACATAGGCTATGAGGTAAAGAAAGGCTGAGTCACGAAGGTCAGGGCTGAAAGTGAGGTGCGTGGAGGAAGAATTCTTCTGATCAAAAGGAACATAAAACTCAGAGGGAGTAGGGAACGTGGCATGTTTGAAGAATTCAAAGAAAGCCAGTGATCTGGAAAACATAGAAGAGGGAAGAGAATGCATGATGAGCCTGGAGAGGCAGGTAAGGCGGGACGAAGTATGGATTTGTGTATACCATATCTGCGATCAAAGAGAAAACAGTGAAAGGTTTAAAGGTGGGAGCTTGGAACAAGGAAGCCTGACCTGATTTCCTTCATGATCATTTGACTTTCACAACAATTCTGTAGAAGACAGTAGGAAGAAGGACAAGGTGGAAGGTGGAGTCCCCCGTGAAGTCCAGTACAATGACCAGACAGGAGCTGATGGTCTGCACTGAGGAAGGGGTAGAAGACATAAAGGGGAAAGACAGGAAAAATGGGTGGCTCTGATAGCTGTGTAGGTGGCATGACAGGGATGGGGTTTAAAAAGGATGAGATGAGAAAAGTGTTGGGGGGGGGGCTTGCTGATACTAGTGTATCAACTGGATATAGGGAAGAGCAGTCACCACCTAAGAAAGGAAAGAGTGGGGAAGACCTAAATTCATAGGAAAGAGCAATTATTTCCTCATATTTTTTCTCTGATAGTATGATTACTACATCTGTTTTACAAATGAGGAAATTTAGAATCCTATAAGGAAAGTGTCCTTAGTTCCTCTTGACAGAACCAGGATGGAGCTGAAATCTATAAGGCTCTAAAAGCCTGTGACCTTGGGATTTTCTTTTTTTAAGATTAAAATATTGAGTTATAGCTGGGCTTGGTGGTGCACACTTGTAATCCCCGCACTTGGGAGGCAGAGACAGGAGGATGCAGTTCAAAGCCAGCCACGCTAGTTTAAGAGACCCTGTTTCCAAATAAAAAGTATAAAATAGGTCTGGAAGTGTAGCCCGGAAGTAGAAGGGTTTCCAGGAACCCCAGTACCACCAAAAAAAAAAAAAATAGTGAGTTATAGTTTAAGGTCCAGAACTCTGGGAACTCAACAAATTACTTGTCTAAATTCTGAGCAGACAAAAACTTTCTTCAGGAAAAAAAAAAAAAAAAGTGTGTGTGTGCGCAAGGAGTGGGTCTATCTCATGCTCATACTTACTTCTACAGGAAGACAAGAGAACTGGCCACTACTTTTCCCTCATATATAATGATTCAATAACTGTCTTTATGTTTAGCCCTTTGTTTATATAAAAGATCTTATATAGATTCCATTCATAGTTATTTTCTTTCTTGTTTGTCTGTAGTACTGGGGGTTGAAAGGGGGAGCATTCTCCCTCTGAGCTATACTTCCAGTCATTTTTGTATTTTTATTTATTTTTACTTTTACTTTTTTGTGGGTCTGGGGATGGAACCCAGGGGCGTTCAACCTCCAAGCTGCAACCCTGACCTATTTTTTATTCTTTATTTTGAAACAGGGTCTCACTAAGCCTCAGAGGGCCTCATTAAGTAGCTGAGGCTGTCCGTGAACTGCGATCCTCTGATCTCAGCTTCTCGAATGCTGGGATTACAAGTATGCGCCACCATGCCCAGCTTATATTTTTAATTTTGAAATGGTATCACTAAGTTGCCAAAGTTGGCCTTCCAACTTGTAATCCTCTTTTCTCTGCTCCCCAAGTACTAGAACTACAGCTGTATGCCACCACACTTAGCTCATAGTCAATTTCTAGATTCATACTTTGATTATGTACCCGAAAGATGGTGATCTATACCACTGCTAGATGCCAAGAGGAATGCATCCTTTTTTTATATTAAACAAGCAGTCGAACAAACTAATAGTAAGTAGTAAAACTGTAATACCAACTACCTAATATCATTAATGCAAGAATTAAATGGGTTAAAATAGTGAAGCAGTAACTAGGACATACTAAGTACACACAAATACTAGCAATTATTACTGCTAGTAACTACCTCTTCATAGGATATAGTCTTTCTCACATCTAGCTTGCTTGTGTTCTTATTGGAATGATTTCTCTTCAAAAAATGCCTTACGTTTTTCCTCTATAAATCCAAAATCATCTCTTTACTCAAAGCTCAGTTTAGGAATCAATGATTTAGGTAGGAAATCCTGCAATGAAAATATTTACTATTTCCTTTAACCATACATTTTTATCCATGTTCTAGGTCCCAAGTATTTCAGGCAACCAAAGTTTTTGCTTTTGTAGATCTTATACTGAGGAAAAAGTCACTAGACTGACAAATATATGAAAAGATAGCATGGCATTTGCCATGCAGTGTAAATATTACTTTAAAAGTTAAAAAAAGTAAAATGTGGAAAATTAAGGTGGGGTGAGCACTTTAAAAGAGTGGCTAAGGAGCCAGGTATGGTGGCACATGCTTGTAATCCCAGCATTTGGGAGGCTGAGACAGGATGATCTAGATTTGAGGACAGCCTCAGCTACTCAATGAAGCCTTTTGCAACTCAGTGAGATCCTGTTTCAAAATAAAGAATGAAAAATAGGGCTGGCTGGGGGTATAGCTCGGAGGTAGAATGCCCCTGGGTCTCATCCCCAGTACCTTGAGGGAAAAAAAGAGTTGTTGAGAAAAGGCTCTCCATTATTTAGCATTTGATTGGACAGCCAAATGAAGTGATAAGTGAGATAAGTGGCAGAGGGATATGGAGGCTGCTTTATCTGTTCAAGGAACAGTAAGGTGGTTGGTGTGCCTGCAGTGATATGAAGAGGATGAGATTGGAGATAAGAGTTCAGATTGGAGATAAGAGTAGGGATTCAGGTTTACCAACAGAAGGACATTGGGAGCTATTTGGGCTAAGAGGGGAAACCACCAGAGTCCTACGAGAGACTGAGGGATCAGTAGGCTTGGTAGGGAAAGAAAATAGTTCAGTTTTGACAGTTGGCCATGAGAGATTAACATGGCGATATCCAGTTGGCAACTGAATAGAAATGACAGGATTTGGGGGAGATGTCAGGGCTGAAAACACAAATTTGGGAGTCATTACCACAGAGATAGCATTTATAGCCAAGGGAACAGGCAAAATTAATGTGGATGGAGAAGAATGTCAAAAACCAGGTCATGGGGTAACCCAGCACCCAGAGTTCCAGAAAAGTAGGAGCCAAGGAGACTGAAGTAGGAAGAAAACTCAGAGAGAGTATGTAAGTTCAAAGCATGTTAACTCATGGATAACATGTTTTGAAGAGAAAGCGTAGTTAATTTCAGCAAATATTGGTGATGACAAAAGAAATAAATAATTCTGGGTTCGAGTGTCTCAAATTTTAAGTGTCATTTTTTTACATTATTTTTTTACCCAGTCTATAGAGAATCTATTCCAAGTTTCACATCTGGCAGCCAGTGGGCCAGATTTTTACCCACAAATATATTTTGTTTGGCCAGCACAGACTTTGTTTAAAAAAATCAAATTTGAAAGATTCTGTTGACCATGTGCTTTGCAGTTTACCAAAAGCTTTCATATTTCATTTAAAACAGATATGTGTTACTGGGCATAGCAGGCATTTATGATTATAATACTGCCCCATACACATGTACACAACAACAAAAAGAGCAATATCAGCTATGTTATTAACAAACATACCTTCTCAACTATAATGTAAGATATTCCAAGACAGATCCTTTGAAATTGCCCATTGTGCCTAGTTCTATTTCTACTACAGGGGAGATCACGGCCCGCAAGGGTATTTCATGCCTTAATTCTGGCACTCTGAATATGTTACTACCTTACCTGGCAAAAGTCATTTTGCAGATGTGGTTGAGATCAATTGGTTGACCTAAAAGTAGGATGGTTACCTTTATTACATGGGGGAACCCAATGCAATCCCACGAACACCTAAAAGTAGAAAAGGAAGATGGAAAAAGAAGTCAGAGTTTCAAAGGAGGAAGATAATTTGTTCTTTGTGGCTTGAAGAAGGAGAGGGCCACATGTCAAGGGCATGAGGAGCTCAGACATACAAACAGAAGGAGCTGAATTCTGTCAACAACCTAAATGGATCTTCAGCAGTTGAGCCCTCCCCCAGAACCTTTAGAAAGGAACACAACACTGCCAGCACTGTATTTTAGCCTTTGAGACCCTGAGCAGAAAACCAGACATTGTACACCTGACTTCTGACCCACAGAACTGTGAGATAGCCAACAAATAGCATTTAAGCCACTAAGGATATGCTAATATATTATATTGCACTAAGTACTTAATGCCTTGTCTTTAATAAAGTATTAACATTAAAATGTATTATGGATACATTTTAATGTTAATACTTTATTAACAAATCTGTCTTCTAGAAAAACTTTTCATTCTGACTAACATCTTCTAAATTCAGAATTCTTATCTGTGTCTCTGGCACACACCTATTATTTCAGTCACCATGCTCACTGCTATGACGCCAAAAACCCAATTACAACAGCTTAGAGGAAGGAAACTTACCTGCTCACAGCCATGGAGAGTTTAGGGATTCAGTCCATGGCTTGCAGAGGCCATTAGTATAAACAGTATTCTCTGGGCACCACTAGCACAGATGCACTGCATGGTCGGACCCCTCCCCTTTTTTGGCTTCACTGCCTAAGACATCATGGCCATCTTCTCTGGATCTCCAGCCACACAGGCTTCGTCTCTCAAAATGGCAATGCTCACTCTTGCTCCATGTTCTTTGCATATGGTCTTCCCCCTGCCTAGACCTCTGTGTCCTCTTCTGTGCTCAGCAAATTACAACTCTTCTTTAAGTCTCAACTCAGTGGAAACTACTTCCTGAAAAAAGGCTTTTGTGGACTCTTCTACTGGGTCAAAGAACCTTTAGAACCTCTGTGCGTATGCATATGTGTCTGTGTTACTAGGTGGTTGAATCCAGAAACATCCTAGTTCTGAACTATATCCCCACTCCTATTTTTGTTTTTTTGTGTTTTTTGTTTTTTGGTTTTTTTTTTTTTTTTTTTTTTTTTGTGTGTGTGTGTGTTACTGGGGATGAAACCCAGGGGCACTCTACCTCTGAGCTACACCTCCAGCTCTATTTTTTATTTGTTATTTGTTATTTTTGAAGCAGGGTCTCACTGAGTTGCGAAGGGCCTAAGTAGCTGAGGTTGGCCCCAAACCTGCAATCCTCCTGTCTCAGCCTCCCCAGTACTGGGATTACAAGCATGCACCACCACGCCTAGCTTCCCCAGTCCTACTTTTTTAAATTTTTTTATTGGTGCATTGTAGTCATACATCTTAATGGGGTACAAGATGGTAGAGGAAATCATACACCCGTCGCTCATTTAGTCCTTCCCCAATTCCCTCCTTATTCTGTCCCTCTTCTCTCCTTGTCAGGTTTGGCTTAGTGGTTGACCTTTATATGTTTGTGAATGTAGACCATGTACATTGGGGTATTTCCCATTTTCCCCTTCCCATCCCCCTCAGTTAGGTCACCTTATTTGGTCATCTATAGTTTCTTCTTCTCAGTCCTTTTTTTGGAAACAGGGTCTCCCTAAGTTACTATGTTTTGGACTCAAACCTACAAACCTCCTGTCTCAGCCTCCCAAGAATTGGGATTATGTACATAAACTACCTCTCCCAACTCAAAGAATCTTTTTATAATTCTCATAATATCACTCCTTTCTAATTACACTTGCAGCATCTCATCTGTGACTATCCACTGTAAATTACAAGATGTCAGAGACCATATCCATTTTTGCTTTCAATTATATCCCTGGTGCCTAATAGGGTGTCTGATACATAATAATTGTTTTTAAAAACATGTTATAAAAATGCATATATAATTGACATAGGCAGAATAATGTCATTCCCTCAAGATGTGTGTGTCCTAATACCCAAAACCTGTAAATATGTTAAATTACATGGCAAAGTGGAATTAAATTTGCAGATGGAATTAAGATTTATTATTAGTCAGCCTTAAAATAAGATTGTTCTGGATTATCTGGATTGCCTCCTGTAATCACAAGAATCTTTACAAGTAGAAGAGGAAGGCAGAAAAGAAGAATCAGTCAGAGAAAAATGTGACTGACAATACAAGTGCCAGGCAGATGCAGTGTCACTGGCTTTAAACCTGGAGGGGGAAGGATGAGAGCTAAGGATTGAGGAAGCTTCTAGGAGCTAAAGAAAACTAGGAAAGGGATTCCCCCTAAAGTCTCCAGGAGAAACACAGCCTGGCCAACAGTTTGCTTTTATTCCAGTACAACCCATCAAGGATTTCTTGATTTTCTGCATAACTATAAGACAATAAATTTACATTGTTTAAGTCTCTAAGTCTGTGGTAACTTGTTATAGCAGCAACGGGAAACTAATGCAATAACCTACGCCATCGCTCTGCCCACAGAAACTCAATACACTTTCTGATTGCCTTTGGCTCAAACAGGATCTATTGAGCAAAATTGAGTTGTTAACAAAGTAATGCATTATGACAAAATGTATACAATCTAGAGCTGAAAAATAAAACCTCTTAAAATAGTATTTCTAACCTCTCATATTACCAATTTAAAAATTGAAGCTCAAAGAAGTAAAGCGACTAGCAAAAAAAAATGTATACATGTAGCTGAGGGAAAGCCTCAGGGAGACCACCTATGTTGTAAAATAGTAAGAGAAAAAATAATGAGAGTTAGAGAAACAGCTTTGGATAATCTGTTCCACATATGGTGAGCTCTAGGAGTATCAAGCATTACGGCATTTCTCTGCCTTGAAAACCAAAAGGCTAGAAGGTCTCTACCCAAGTTTTTAAAAGAATATGAAATAACAAATACAATAACAAATAACAGATTGGCTGCAAGAGGAAAAAAAAGTACACTTTGAGTAGGATTTGCCACATGGGATTAGTGACTGTCTCATTATCTGTTGCTTGAGTTAAAAAAAATGCTCACATTATATAAATAGACTCCTTTACTCTTTGGAACAAAAAGTATGTGTGTTTAGGTTGTGAAGGGAAATACTGGGAAGCCAGAGAGTTAGATATTATGTTAATAATATCATGGTTTCATTCATGTCATAATGCAGTCCATTTTTGGTGTATGTCAATTGTATGACTTGCTCTTTGCAGAGGAGCTTATTTAAATTATACTATTGGAGACCTAACTTTGTATCTCCTATTAATTGCCAGGTCTGGATTATCTGACGTAGAAAAAAAAAAGACAAACTAGCGCAATGTGCTGTCCTACGTGTAGAAGAAGATGGAAAAATAGTGAATACACAAACCATCAGCACAGAATCGGTGGCCTTTGAGGTCAGCAGCGAAGGTCAACTGGAGACAGTGAGGAGGATAGAGGACTAGTGCTTCCACAGACAGGCCTCGGCATGAAGACAATCCGTCCTTGTTTGCAAGGCATGACTATTCTAGTCCTGGTTTCTTGTTAAGTTACTAACAATTTTTAACCTAAAAACTTTAATGATGAACACAATCTTGCAATAACATGAGTAAAATTTGCAAGCATCGTTAATATTGGTAAGACTGACTCTGGTTAATAGAAAGTGCTGTATGAGTGCAAACTGTTATTAAAGAGACTGTGTACAAATTAGAGAAAAATGACTAATAGTAACATATTGTTCTGAGATGTCTTCCCCCAAGCAAGGCAAAAAATATCCTTCAAACAGGCAGCCAGCCTTTATTTAGTACCTAATCTGTTCTCAAAAGTATCCAAGCCTAGGATGCTAGAGAAGCAGGTGGCCACCCCATTTGCAAGAACAACTAATTCTAACGGCTAATGTTTATTGAGAACTCACAATATGTTAGCAAAATGTACCTGGTTTAGTAGTCATCTTCAGACAGACCAAGAAATGTGTAAATTTCCATTCCCACTTAAAATGTAGAACCATGAAAGGGGAGGTATGGGAAAAGAAACAGACCAAATAATGTTATATGCATAAAAGAATGGATTACTCCGAACCTCACTATCATGTCCAATTACAATTCACCACACAAAAATTAGTTTAAAAAAGGTACAGCCATGGAAAAGTGGCTAAGAAGCTAAATCCTTTACTGTGCCATGTCCCTTTTGAAATGGCACATCACTGCCTGGCGTGGTGGCGCACACTTGTAATCCCCGCGCTTGGGAGGCGGAGACAGG
The DNA here is from genome assembly GCF_963383645.1 of Muscardinus avellanarius. Lineage (NCBI taxonomy): Eukaryota > Metazoa > Chordata > Mammalia > Rodentia > Gliridae > Muscardinus > Muscardinus avellanarius. The sequence continues at coordinate 202,375,234 of NC_137786.1, read as the reverse complement.
AGGATCGTGCAGGTTCATAGCCAGGCTCACTGGTTTAGGAGACCCTGTTTCCAAAAAATATATAAAAAAGAAAATAGGTCTGGGAGTGTAGCCCAGAGGTAGAAGGGTTTCCAGGGACCCCAGTACTACCAAAAATAAATACATAAATAAAAAATGGCACATCACCTTGCCAAAAGCGATAGAAGAAGCAGAGTTCTTATAAAGCAAGCAATGTACAGATGCTTGCATTGTTGGTTCCATAGCAAACCTGTTTGCTGTCTTTAGAAACCAGGAGAACATGGTGGTTAGACGCTAAGACATGGGACAAAGATAGTCTGGGTTTAATCTTAATCACACCTCCCCCAGTTAAGAAAGTTGTATGATGTACCACAGATGCTTTTCTTTCTATTGCCTCCCTCAGAGAGCTATCAAGAGGAAACCCATATATACCACCAGCTTCCTTACAAGGTTGTTATGAGGTGACACATACATAGCACTTAGAGCCTGGCCTGTAACTGATGCTATGTGAATGTTTATTATCATAAATATGAATCAAAGCATGAGAAAAAACTTGACAAGTGTTTTATGGGCAACATTGAATGAATAACGCAGAAAAAAAGGAAGAGATTGATTCAATGTGTTCCTTTGCTAAGCATGCATTGAGCATGAGCCTAAGCTTATAGTAATAGTATCTGGAAATTAATGGAAATTAATTAATTTTGTATAAATTATTGATAATGTTCTCAAGGAGCTCTCAAATCTCTATGCATTAATCATTGAAGTTAAACTAGGACATGTGAGCTTATTATTGATCTCAGGGGCACCAGTTGAACCCCCATAATGGCATGCGTGATACCTCCTTTATTTTTCCAGATCTCCTTTTTGGGATGCTTAGCTCTCTTTCTTGATTCAAGCCAATCAAAATTTCCACCAAACAATGCTATGTCCTTACATAAATGCATTACTATGTATCTCACCATTTTGTACAATTATAATGTACCAATAAAACTTTCTTGGAATGCCACCTTATTACTACCAACCTCACTAGTATGTATGTGGGGGAGGTGGGAGAAGTGGGACAGGGTGGGTAGAGAAACATACCAAGAGATATTGTGTGCATATATGAACTTTGAATTTTATTACAATATATTTTATACTGTAGCAATAAAATTCTCTAAAAACAAGCTGAAAATGCCATCTTGAAAATAATGAAACACTTCCTCATCCATATAAACAGGCCTTTTCCAGTCTTCTCCCAGTCCAATTCTCTCACAATCGCCAGTTTTAAGTGATCTAGTTTTCCAAATACATACTTCTGTTTCTCTAATGCTTCTACAGTGGAGGCTCTTATTTTTCGTGTTGTTTTCTAGGCATACAATGGCCAACCCTTCCTGATCCAGCTTACACAGAACCACTATGGTTTCCTCAAGGGATTCTCCCAGTCCTCTGCATTCCATCCAGCTTAGACTTATGTCTTTGCTATCCTTGTCTAGCTGTGGAACAACCTGTTGTCATTTCTTATCCAGTGCCATATTCCAGAGAGAGAGAGAGAGAGAGAGAGAGAGAGAGAGAGAGAGAGAGCGAGGGCCCTTGGTATCTGGCATTGCAGTAGCAATTAATGCCATTTAATTAATTTCTACTGCCCTTATGTGCCATACCACAGAATTTAGCACTTGATTCCCAATAAATTACTTGATATTACTGTTATAGGAGTAAGCCTTGACATCTGGGGAAAATCATTCTCAGTAAACCAACAAGTAATTGGTGACGTGATGTTCATATTTCTAGCTCAGTTCTCTTGAGGCACGTAAAGGAAATCTCTGAATAAAACAGTGGAGGAGACAACGCTGATCTAGACCTTGGTAACTACACTCTTAATGATACATTTCTTTCATGTTTCTTCTTATCTCCTGAACTGTGTCATTTACTCTGATCAGACTTGTAAGATAAACACTAAGAAGCTGATTTATATTATCTGTCCTACAGTTGGTAGCAATGAAGATAAAATTCTTCTGTGCTTAGAAGCCAGAATTACAGACACACAGGAGGCACAGATGGGTAAGCAGCTATTAGAAAAAGAAGACTTTGGGGATGCATAAAATAGGGTTAATTCTGAAAAGAAAAAGGAAATTACTCTAAAGGATAAGTATAAAAAGCAGCATGCATGTTCCTTATAAAAACTGAATACACATATCAAAGTCAATCACTAAGTCAAACAGGAGAAGGAGGGAGGGGCAAGGAAGTGGGTGGGAACTGGATTAGGGGTGATGTGGATAACTGGGTAATGTGTGCATATATGCCCCCACCATCTTGTACTCCATTAAGATACCTGACTACAATGCACCAATAAAACGATAAAAAATAAGAACATTTTATGGAAAGATTTAGTAATAAAATCTATACTTATATTTCATTACTTTATAATCATCTTTCCCTTTGGTAATAACAAGAATCTGATATATAACCATTTTTTGGTTCATTCACGTAGGGGTTTCTAGCCAAGAGTGTCAGAAGAAACATGAGCAAAAATACGTGAGTCTATGACTCATTAAACCTGGAAGAGAATATTAGATAATCTCTGCCAGATGTAAAACTAGGAAATCCTTTCTTGACTTCTTCCCATATTCTCTAATAAATCAAGGAGACTTGAAAATCAAGACTGAGCTCTTTTCTGATAAAGCTGTCTGGTCTTAGGCAAATTATAGGGTAGACTTTCTAGTAGGTCAATGGTGGCTTTCATTCCCAAAGTTCAATAGCAAAGCAAAAGGGGAGGATGTCAATAGGCATTTATTTATTCAACAATTATGAAAAATTTTCTAAAAATATTCTTCTCTGGCAGTATATCAGTTATGAAGAATGAAGAAAATGGAAAACTTAAAAAAGTAAAAAATAGAGGTTACTAATTCTAAGAGCTTTAAATGAATTTTGTTAGATCTGTGACAATTCTTGAGGTATTAGTATGTCTCATTTTACAGTTAAAATAATTACATCTCAGAAACACTGAATAATTTTTTCAATGTCATTATTACTTACAAAGTGGCAAATTTAAGATTTAAACCCAGAGATGTCATACTACAGAAATTAAATGTTTGGTGAAAGAGATGAGATTGAATTGGGTTTTGAAATATGAAAAAGTACATCAGTCAGCTTATGCTAGAATATGCTATGGTAACGAACAAGCCAAACAATTTCTTTTTTTTTTCTTGTACTATCTATTGCGATTCAGCTTCACATATATTTTTAATCTGTAACTAGGTCAACAGAACATCCCTACACAAAACACACCTGTCCAATGACAGAGAAAAAAAGAATGACAGAATCATGCAATGATTCTTAAAATTGCTGCTTAGAAACAGCTTAAAAAACTTTCACTCACAACTTTCACCAGTCAAAGAAATTTATAGGTCATGTCTTCTGGAATGGAGTATGGAGGTAGAACGAATAAAATTCTGAGGAATTCTGTCATAGTACATTTTAGACAAGTAAACATGAAATCGGATATTCTAAATAAAGGAAATAATTTGATGGTGATCACCATAAAAGTAACCATTACTGTGCCTGCAGAGAGAGCAATTTGAAGTCAATATGGAACATTATTTAGGAAGTTCAGAAAATATTTTAGGAATATTTGTAGGCTGATCTGACAGTTTAAGTAGGCAGTTGAATGAAAAGGTAAGAAGAGAGAAGAGAGAGAAAAAGAAAGAGATTGATTGATTGATTGATTGATTGATTGATTCAGGCTTGCAAAAGCAAAAGGTAGGGAATTTCTCTTCCCTACTGTATGCCTAAATGTCTGGCAATAGTATCTGTACAGTTTACAGAGTGGCAGCAACCATGACCACCTCATCTCTGATTTACTCACAACTTTGAGCAGAGCTGGGCATTGAAAGCCACCTGTCTAAGCTCACAGCCCTCAGGTCTGAGTAAATTTGCCACTCACTGTCTACAGCATTGACGTAGGAAAGGTAGTTCTTCTATTAACACCCTTCTTTCTCTAAAACAACCCACACATCTGAAGTAATCTTTTTCCTTCAGAGAGCAACTGAGCTCCTAAAGGGTTGAGATTGCTTTAAGGTTACTTTCTGAGTTTGATCTTAGGATCAAGAATAAAACACAGCCGTTTTCTCTAATTTTACAGTGAGCTTTTATTTCCAAGGAGGGTTTCACTATACAATGCCAAAGTATCCTATGAATCCAGCAGAAACACCAGGCAAAGTGAAGGTTGAGTTTGACATCAGATAAATCCTATTATCTACCTGGCAATGATGATCTGGATAAATTTCAATTCATCACAAGTCCTTTTTCAAAACAGAGACCATCTCAGAATTTTTCAAATCTTCTTTGGTAGCTTGGGTATAATTTAATTTTGACATACTAAAACAAAAACAAAAAAGGATAACATAAGTCACTGGGAAATCAATTGGCCTCTTGGAGTTTCTCTGGCCTCATCTGAAAGCAGCAGAGAAGACACTATGTAACCTGAGTACCCTCTTTGGTAACTTGAAAGAGTGCATGCTGCTTTGAGGAAGGATAGCTAACATTCAACCTTTCAGAATGTTGGAGTGATCAGCCCAAAGTTGAAACCATTCCATATAAGCTTCTAGGGAGAGAATGCAATATAAGAAAATCAAATGCCTAGGATACTATAATTTTGCAGTTACTTCTTTTATCTCAAGGGTATTGTTTTAAATAAAAGATGATCTGGGCATGGTGTCATATGCCTGTTATCCCAGTATGTAGAAGGATGAGATAAGAAGACTGCAGGTTGAGGCCAGCCTTAGCAAGAGCCTCAGGAACTTAGTGAGACTCTGTTTCAAAAAAAATAATAATAATAAGGCTGGGGATGTAGCTTAAAGGTAGAATACCCCTAAATTAAATCCCCAGTACCACTAAAATAAAATAAGTCCTAGTTATTATAGGTCATTGAGGGACTTTTTTCTAATTCTAAGACTTCTCTCTTATCAAACAAGCTTATCAAACAAGCAAAGCATTTGCCAAACAAACAAACAAACAAACAAAAAACACAAGAGAGATGCATTATAATCTGATTAGTGCCCTGTAAGTCTCACCCATCAAACATGTTCAAATAACAGAATTTTTTAGAAATACAGTTAAATTAGAAATTCTTTAACCTGGCCTGAAGCAGCTCTTGAAATATCTTTTCAAAACATTTCCAAGGTTTCTCAGCAAACACTAAGCCAATGTGTTTCAAAATCTTTTGCTTCTTTTTCTAGTGGAAAAAGAAAAGTCTGAGTTATAAGGATCTTGTGTCTCACCAACTCTTCCATCAGAGTATCCTACTCTTATTTATATCATATATTGCACTTCCATGAAAGGTTTCCCTTGAAGAAAGGATTCTAATGCTTTGGGGAAAACAAAAGAGAACTTGAAAGCCACTTCTCCAAGCAGGGGAAATGAAAGATAAATCTTAAAATGGCATTACTCTACTGCCCTTTGGCCTCCAGGAGCAGGCAGGGATGGGATAGTAGAGAAAGGATCATGAGGAACAAAGACAACAGGAAAGAGGAAAGAAAACAAACTCCTCAGTGCACATGAGCTGCCTCTGGCAGCAGCTCCGAAAGGTCCTGTGTTTTGCTAAATATTGTAGGTAACCAGCTGGGCCTGTCATGCCCGCTTAATAGGAGCACTTTAAGAAAGTGTTGTCATTTCCTTGTCGTACTCATTTCTCTATCCTCTATTATCTTTTCAAAATCATATTACAAAATATTATGAGCTTCCTGTATCAGACACTTTGGGTCTTAGTCACTCAATTATTAAAATTGTATGATTTTTTAAATTGCCATTATGTGTGGGCTGTCTTTACCGAAGCGACAAAGCAATTGAGTTAACCCAAATGGTGCGATGATTGCAGGATCAGAACATGGAAAATTATAGCGTTAGAAAAAGAGAGAGAGAGAGAGAGTGAAAAAAGACCCAGCTATTTTACATCAGTGCCAATAAAATCCTGGGAAACTCACCATGACACCATTACGTGAGAGTAGAGCAAATGCTCCCAGCATATCTCCATGCTGGATACCAAGAAAACAAAGCTACTCAGGGCTGTTAGCTCTCTACCAAGTGGCTCATCTATAGTAAAGGAGGCTCTCTCTGCTAATGAGATGTGTCCCACGTTCCACAACAAGCACAATTCTGTGTTGGCCCATTTCACCTGCATCCATCCCATAGTCTCCATACACCTGCTGTCAGAACTACAGACAACCACAGCTGGTTCTGCTACCTCTCTCAGAGAATAACTATGGGCAGAATTTCATGGACCCTGGGCTGTGCAGAAGGCTTTGACAAGCCTCTATAACTTGAAGAGTTACGGACAAAGCCAGCCTAGAAATGAGGTAAACTTTGCAGGTGCCTACCCACCAAGGGGTGTTCTACCTCTGATCTACACTCCCAACCCTATTTTATTTTGGAATAGACTCTCACTAAGTTGCTGAGGGTCTCACTAAATTGCTGAGATTAGCCTCAAACCTGCCATTCTCCTGTCTCAGCCTCCCAAATACTAGGATTACAGGTATGTGCCATACACCTGGCTCCACTCTGATTTAAAAAAAAAAAAAAACGCCAAGTAACAACCCCACTGCCTGTCATTCTGTAGAGAATCGTCAGAGCCTTTGGTCTGGTCACCTGTTCCTTCATGTAGGCATCTGAACTGGGCTCACCTGACCACCCACCTACCAAGTTAATCTCACGCCAAATTCTGCTACCAGTCCTAATATTTGTCAGAAACAATGTCCTACCATGACTGAGGCAAAGAGATTAAACATAAATACCCAAATGAATACATGGGACAGAAAACTGGAAAGAGATGGCACAATAACTGAGTGCTCATTCAAAGAAGGCAGCACATGCTGCTCCAATGGACTCCTTCCAGGACAAATACATGATCAGCCTTGAAAGAGCTTCCAGTTTGTTTGTTTTTAGGATGTCAGAAATATAAATTTTTATGTGCAATGTGATGCTGTCTGTATTTTAAAGGAAAACATGTTTGTCCACTGTGTTAGTGTCCTGATGTCACTGTAACAACTTACCACACATTTAGCTGTTTTAAGTAACACAAATCTATTCTCTTGCAGTCCTGTAAGGTCAGCAGGCCAATGTCTCATTACACTAGAATCAAGTTGCAGGCAGGAACATGTTTCTTCTGGAGGCTCTTAGAGGCCACTGATTCTCTTGCCTTTTGCTGTTTCAAGAGGTGGTATGCATTCCTTGCTAAGGGGACACTCTTCCTTCAAGGCCAGCAATAATGTTATCTTCAGATCTCTCTGATGCTGTCATTCCCATTTCCCTTTTGTAAAAAAAAAGAATGCTGTTATATTGGATAATATAAAATAATTTCCCACCAAGCATGGTGGAGCATTCCTTTAATCCCAGTACTTGAGAGACTGAGATACAAGGTCACAGGTTTGAAGTCAGCCTCAGCAAATTAGCAAGACTCTGTTTCAAAAATTAAAAAATGAATTCAGGCATGGTGGTACACACTTGTAATCCCAGTACTTGAGGCTAAGATAGGAGAATCACGGGTTTGTGGACAGCCTCGGTTACTTAGTGAGACCTTGGCTCATGATAAAAAATAGAGTTGGGGGGGGTAGCTCAGAGGTAGAATGCCCCTGGGTCACATCCCCAGTACTGAAAAAAGGAAGGAAGGAAGGAAGGAAGGAAGGAAAAGGTATGAGGGTGAGGATTGGAGGTAGAATTCCCATAATTTTAATCCACCAGTACTGAAAGATAATTAATAATAGTAATTAATAATAATAATAATAATAATCTCCCATCTCAAAAATTTTTAACTCAGTCACATAAGCAAATACCCTTTTCAATGTAAAGTAAGATAATCAGTGGTTTGAGGGATTAAGGTGTAGATATCTTGGCAAGAGGCATTATTCTGCCAGACACACTACCATTTCACAAGATTGTAGGCACTTGAAAGTGCTCAGAGGCTTAACCACTCGTCAGCTTGGAGGTGGCTTTCCAGGCCTATACTCAACTAGATTCTAGCATCTGTCATCATGTCTCTGTTTCCAACCCGTTAACAACACACCTCCCTAACCTTATGACATTGCCTTCCTCTAAAGGTTACACAATGATAATCTTGATCCTGACAGTGAGATTGAGCCCTGTGATACTCAACTGGTTCCCTGACTTCAAATTTTTACCACTAGGACTTTGCTACCCAGCTGGGATCATCTTTAAGAACTGTCTACTGCTCTCTATAGAATGAATGCTTAGCCTAGGAATTGTGCTTCACTGCTTGGCTTCCAAAGCCTGCAACACACATCTTCAAAGCTGTGAAATTACAGATATCTTGAGAAGGATTATACCTCTGTTTTGCAGACTTTCATCAACCATCCTTTGAAAGCTAGCATAGAAACCAAGATGAATTCCTGGTCTGAGCAGATGGAGGGAATGTAGGAATGGGATACTTAAGAGTCACTGCATAGACAGGTAGTTAACCACCTTTTCCACACTGAGTAGGCAGGCCCAGATTTTTATTCCAACTGTTGGAGGAAAGTATTGTAACAACTTATTATGGGTGCGGATGTGTCTCTTCTAACTCACTGCAGGTTTCACTCGGACCTTCCTTTCTATAGCAGAACTCTGGTGTTCTCTCAAGAGAAATGGGAAATATAATAGTTAATCAAGGGCCAGTTTTCTGCAGGGGCAGAAAAAAAGAGAGAATATTGTAGATGTTGGATTTTATTTTCCCATCTTAATGTGAATGAGTCTACAAAATATTGAAGCCCAAGGCCACTTTTTTTATTTAAAGGAATTCTAGAGTCCTACTATTGATCAAAGCCAGAGCAGAATTCAATTTTGTCTATTGAAGAACAGTGGGGTCAGTGGTGAGTCAGTTTCTGGCTCTGTTGAGAATTGACTCACACGAAGACCACTACCAATCCTTCCTCAACTCCTCTCCCCTTCCCCTGCCACTCTTTCTCTTTCCCCTTTCCTAATTCTCTTCCCTGATATATTCCATTTGTCTTTCTGTGAAGTAGGAGTGCCTAAATTACAGGTAGTATGTGCAATTTCTCTATTGGAAAACCAATGCAACCTCTCCTTCAGGATACAGCTGTGCTTCCCCTGTAGCACCCCCATGAATAATCTTTGTTTCATCCAGCCTATGCCCTCAAATAGCAGAGACTACACAAAGAAGTCACCGCATGCTGGACCCTGCACTATATATGTCCCAAAGACATGTTTGGCTGTGTTGCTGTATTTATCTGTCAATGCTTTAAAAACCAAGACATTCCACAAGAAAATTCAGACAACCTATCTCTCTTAAAGTAGTCATGTATCAAAACATCACATGGTATCCCATAAATATGTACAATATTCATGTATTAGTTGAAAAATATTAAAATATAGGAGGATCTGGTGTCACAGGTTCTGAATTTTCGCAGGCAGCACACATCTGGAGATGAGAAGGAGCTGGTGTTTAAACAGGTGCACTCTCTCCATAACCCATACAGGATCATAGAGTAGATGAATTAAATTCATGGACTGGGACAGACCTAGATCTGGTTCTTAATTCTGTATGTAACAGCCTAGACATCTGAAAGCTCTAGTAAAGCCCCTATTAAGGGATAAAATCCCATTTCCATACAGGAGGAGACTCTCCAAGTAGTCTCCAAGACTACTCTTGCACTGAGGATGTCTAAAAACAAACTGACCCTCAACTGGTTTTTTGAAATTACCTTGTCATCTACAGATTAGTATATTTCTTTTTATTGGTGCATTGTAATCACACGTCGTGATGCAGTTCAGAGTGATAGAGGCATACACGCACAGTACTCAGTGAGTCCTCCCCAAATCCCACTCCACCCCTCCTCCTCCCCACCTCCCCATGCACAACATTGTAATGGACATTGATAAATCTGTGTATGGTCATCATGATCATTGAAGTATCTCTTTCATTGAGTCTCCCTCCCAACTCCAGTCTCCCTCAGTTAGACCCCCTCATTCCACTAAGATTCCTCCTCCTTTGTCTGGAGTCCCTCCTGTGTCCCAGTTTCTCCCTAGCTTCCACATATAAGGGAATACATCTGACCTTTCACTTTTTGTGACTGACTACAGATTAGTGTTTTGAATCAACTTCTCTTTCCAATGATATTCTTTTCATCTGGACCACCTCCAGTGTTCCATGATGTAGCACTCTGAGTGGGCTGTTGCTTTTTCTGCTTAATAGTTGCAAACTCATAGCATGGTGTTGGAGAAGATCATTTAGTGGTGAAGTATCCAGTAACAGGGCCAGGTCACCTCACCCAGAGCCCTCCTGGTGTCGGCTTCCTGGGATATGGATTCCATTTCAGACACCAGGATCTGTTGACTATCACTTTCAACACGGTTCTCAGGTTGGGGGGAGGATTTCAGCACCACATAGATCTTTAATTTTTTTTTCTAATGTTCTCAAGAGACTGTTCATTGTACCATTTTATTTTCAGGATGCACAGAAAGTGTTTGTCTTACCCATTTGAAATAAATGTAATTGACCTTTTAAACACAGAATCTGAGTGATTTAGAGAGAGAAAAAGAAACAGTTCATCCTAATCCTATTAGAATAAATAACAATGGCAACTCGTCTATAAGACCTGCAGCTAATAAAAGCAGAATGTCCCTTCTCATGGTTATTAAAAGAGTGGATGTACTGAGATATGAAGATGGAAGAATTAGTAGCAGAAGTCCAGTTACTGCATCCTCGAGTGAGACCACGAGAGGAGCGTGACATTGCTAGGCAACGCCGTGTGGTTAAACAAGTTTTCACTGTCGCAGTGTGGTGTGGTATGTAGGAAGAAAGATTCAAGAAAAGCAAAGGGAAAAAGGATGAAATGATTTATTTTAATAGGATACAGATAATGGGGACAAATGTAGATATGCAAGTTAGTCACAGCCAAATATTTAGGTTATAAAATAGAGATTCTAGAAAAAGTATTCTTTAAAATAATAGAATTTTTTTTGTACTGAGAATGGAAGCCAGTGGCATTTTACTTCTGAGCTATACTCAGAGCCTTTTAATAACTTTTTAAATTTGAAACAGGCTCTAAGTAAGCTACTGAGGGCTTCCCTAAGTTGCTGAGCTGATCTTTAAACTACAATCATTCTTCCTCCCAAGCATTGGGCTTATATCATTTTCAGATTTGGATTGTTTTTGGTTTTGTTTTTGTTTTGGTACTAGGGATGGACCCAGAGCATTCTACCTCCAAGATACATTCCTGTCTCCTTTTTTTTTTTTTCTAAACAGGGTCTCACTAAGTTGCTGAGGGTCACTGAAGCTAGCCTTGAACTTGTGATCCTCCTGTCTCAGACTCCTAAATACTGGGATTAGAGGCCTGTACCACCATGCCTGGCTAGAAAATTGTTATATATCCTTTTGCCAAATAAAATATGATTGAGAAAAATAAGATTAAAGGTATTAGTGAGGTATAAGGCTTTATAAATATTAGATCATAATAAAAGTATGTGATTTTACAGATGAGGAGCAAAGTTTAGATAGGTGAATTAAAGTACCCAGGGTTAAATACTAAAACTAAATGAAGCTAGAATTTTAATACACTCCTGGTAAATTCAAAGCTCATAATTTTTCCATTATTTCATGCTGAAATTCTTTTATTTAAGAATAGCTCCTGCTGGGTATGGTGGCACACACTTGTAATCCCAGTGTTAGAGAGGCTGAGACCTGAGGATTGGGGTTCACAGACAGCCTCAGCTACTTAGTGAGGCCCTCCGCAACTTAGTGAGACCCTGTTTCAAAATAAAGAATAAAAAATAGGACAGAGGGTGTAGCTCAGAGGTCCAATACCCCTGGGTTCCTATGTTACCCGTTACCTTTACTGGCTCTTCAAGGTTTTCAAATCAACATATTTTATGTAGGAAAACAGATTGGTGTCAATACTTGTTCACTCATTCAGTCAGCAAATACTACCTCTTCTTTCCCAAGCACCATCCTAAGTACAGGAGATACAGTGGTGAAAAGGGTTCCTTGCCTATGGATCTCATGTGCAAGTAGAACTTGGAGATACTAGCAATACATGAGTGAAGAATGAATACTCATTTAGGTGGAGATGAGTGTTATAAAGAAAAATATCTACCCAAATGAACTGAAACCAGACTATCATAGCAATGCATGCATATCTATGTTTACAGTTATATAATTCATAATTGCCAAACTATGGAACCAGTTGAGATGTCCATCAACAGATGAACAGATTACAAAATTATGGGTTATATACACAATGGAATTCTATTCAGCCATAAAAAAGAACATTATGTCATTTTCAGGGGAATGGATGGAACTGGAGAACATTATGTTGAGATTAGTCAGTCACAAAAAGTGAAAGCTAAGATGTTCTCCCTCATAAGCAGAAGCTAGGGAGAAATTGGAACATAGGAAGGACTCCAGACAAAGGAGACACCTTAGTGGAGTGAGGGAGGGAACCTAACTGAGGGAGAATTGAGGAAAATACCTCGATGGAAATTATGTATACACACACACTTATCAAAACCAATCATTATATTGAGCATGAGAATGTGGGGAGAGAGATGGAGTGGGTGAGAACTGGGGGAGGGCTCAACAAGTACTATATGCATATCTGCCCCTGTCACCCTGAATCTCATCACAATGAATGATTACGATGCACCTATGTGTATTGTTACACTGCACAGAATAGAGTGAGGCAAGTCAGACAGCATATATAGTCAGCCTGTACAGTTTTCAGTCTTTATTCCTGATATTGTTTGGTTTTACTTATGTATTCATTCATTTACTTGTTTGTTTTATATTTCTCTTTAGAGGAATTATAAAAAAAAATGGGTTGCTCTTCCAAGTAATTTCTTGACTTTTTTCTATAAACTTACTACTCTCCCCCAAAAAATATCCTGAAATTAGACCCCTAACTTCTTTGAGAGGCCCAGCCCCACTCTAGCCATACTTCCTGAAATGAAAATTTAATAAAAAATGAATTTCTATATAAAAGGTATCACAAACTTACTGTTTGGTTAAAAAAATTGAAAAAAATGTCAAAACAATTTGAGCAGAAGAGCAAAGAACAGGTACTGAAAAGTAACTAAAGTGGTATGAAGAGGAAAATATATGTCTCTGGATATATTTATCAGGAAACAAGATCATAACTGGACAGAAGGAAACAGCAGGATATTAAAGGGACTGGCTGTGAGGACAGAAGGGGGTATGGGGAGTGATCACCAGCAACACGTATGAGTGTCCCATGAGTAAGTGAACACTGAAACAAAACTGAACATGAACCAGCTTGCTCAAAAGGACGACCTGACAAGAAAAAATCCACAAAAAGAGGGTGTGGGATGCACTTCTGAAAGCACAGCTGGAGAGGGTCAGGTTAGGTCAGAGTAGAGCAAATATCTCCAACAGGAACCAGAAAAGTGGAATGGGTTTTGCAAAGTTTCTGATGAATGCAAATAAACCATTAGAAAGGAGGAAATAACCTCAAAATAACCCTTTTTATTATTATGAAAAACACTATGAACAACTAAACAACCACACTGAATTACATTTACAATTTTAAATGAAGTTCCCCCAACTTACTAAAGATACAAAGACGTCAACATGGGCATAAAAAGAAATGGAACCCATGAATACACTAAATTATTAAGTAAATTATGATCATAATTACTTAAAATTCTCTTTCTCCCACCAACCTTCCCTTCCTCCTCCATTACCCAAAACATTTTAGTCCTGAAATGTTGTCTAGTTATATAGTTTAAAAGAACAAATAACTACCATATATTCAAGCTGGCCCAGACAATATAAAAGCAATAAAAGTTAACCAACACATTTTAAAATCTAGAATAACCTCTATATTAAAACCAGATAAAGTCATAATAAGGAAAGAAAGTTTGGGACTATTTTATTTGTAAAATGAATGCAAAAATTCCTGGGTTAATTAACCAAATAAAATGTTATGCTTTCAAAAATTATAGTAAGTAAGGTTTATTTCTGAAATTTTTTATTTGCTCAATATCAATTAAACAATTCATTTTACTACATTAGCACTAAAATATGGTCATTTTAATAAAAATAGAAAAAGCACCTAATGAAATACACTTTGCCTTGATTTAAAAAAAAATCCTTAAGCTATATGTGGTGATGCACACTTGTAATCCCAGTATTAGGAAGGCTGAAATGTAAGGATCATGGGCTCGAGGCCAGCCTCAGCAACTTAGTGAGGTTTTCAGCAACCTAGTGATTCAAATTAAAAAATAAAACAAAATAGGGCTGGGAGCATAGCTCAGAGTTAGAATGCCCTGAGTTCACTGCCTAGTACCAAAACAAAACAGAAAAAGAAATAAAAATTGTTAATCATATATTTTAAAATGTTGCTGATGATAGCTTGCCAAAAACATAAGGTCAAATCTCATTTAATGGTGAAATTTTATATTTACATATCTTAAGGTTAGGAAGAAGAAAATCAGTATCTGCAGATGCTTAAGATGATACTGACTATCCTAATCAACACGGGATGGGGCTGGGGGAAGGGAAGGAAAGAGATTGGAAAGGAAGATACAAAGTTGTTACCACTATTTAAATATATAGCAAAAGATATATATCTATGAAGGGGACAATAAAATCAAGAGGTAAACCATTAGGATCAATAAGATTTGACCTAGCCAAAGATAAGATCATGTTTGATGCTGCCTACTAAGTAATATGAAAATCAAAAAACAAATATATCCAGAATTTATATAAACTGAATTTTATATATGTTTACTATATAAGTTATATAAACCTCAGTTTATATTATCCCAGAAGTTATAAAACTGCTAAAAAAAAAAAACCTTTGTGGAGAAGCGTTTAAGACATTTTCAATGATATCCCTCACTCCATCTCCCAGAAGACTTGACTAAACAGAAGAATATGCTCCCTTCATGGGAGGGAACACAGCAACAGCAACATGTTAACTTTTCACCAAAGGACTATAGAGACTCAATGCAGTTCTAACCTAAACAACAATTTTATCCTAGAAATTTTTAATGAATAATAAACAACCATTCATAGGCCAACAATTAATAATTCATAGTAATGAAAGGCATAGTCCCAGCACAGAGTCAACAAATAGATGAAAGGAACATGGTAGAATTCAGAAAAGGACCCAGGCATACAAGAAGTTATCACATGGAAGAGGTGGTATCAAAGGCCATGATACTGCATGAATAACTTGGAAAATCATGTCAAGAAAAAAAGTTTAGATTTCCTCCTTTACCTGATGAAAAATAATTCAACTTCAATTTAATTAAAGATCCACAAGGTGAAAAGGTAAAATGATAAAAATTGAGGTGGAAGTTTATTGTTGTTGTTTTTTTACTTTGAGGATAGGGAAAAGTTATCTTAAAAAGACTCCAAAGTCACAAGCCATGAGTAAGAAAATGATGAATTTATGTAATAATTAAAGTTATCTGTTTAATGAACAGCATTGTCAAAGTTAACAGATGATGGTGGCACACATCTATAATCCCAGAACCTGGGAGGTTGAGACAGAAGGATCACAGGTTCAAGGCTAACTTAGCAACATAGGGAGGCTCTCAGCAACATAATGACTCTCAGCAACACAGTGAAACACTGTTTGGAAACAAAAACTAAAAATGCATTGAAGGTATAGCTCAGAACCCAGTAGAATACCCTGGGTTCATTTCACAGTACCAAAATAAGATAAAGTTCATAAATAAGAGGTTTATGGCAGACAGACTCGGAGAAGATATATGTAATATCAAAATCTGATGAGGGTGTCAAACTCTTATTTGTGGGTGTTAAACCCATTCAAAATATACCAGGAACAAGAGAATCAGCAAGAAAAGGACACAAGACACAATACTTATGTGGTCAAAAGTTAAACCTGCACAATCACAGATAATTCAAAGTGATTCAATATCACCAGTACCTAGAGGGATCCGGAATGAAGCAATTATAAACTGATTTTTACCCTAAAAGATTCACAGAAATTGTCAAGTGTTCCTGAGAGATCACAAATGAAAAGCCTTCTCAACCCACTGAAAAGAAGGTAAACAGGTAATATCCACTCTAAAGGACAATGTGATACAATCTGTCAATCCACTGTCTGGGTGGGGAAACCAGAGAAGCCTCCACACAGGTCCAAAGGAGTTGTGTCCAAATGGGTGATAGGTACGACCTCACCCTATGTTTACAGTGATAAAACTGGTATTTTTTGTAAAATGCAGTGAATATCACTGTTGTGGTTATGATCTGGGTGCAGTCCTCTTTCTGTTGACAAAAGAGTCCCGAGCCTTTTTCAAGGGAGGCAACTCATGTCTCACTAATCATGACATCAGCTTCTGTACTAATTAGAACAGAATATTACTTGCTGTCATAACAAACATTACCCGAATCCTACTTACTTAGAAAAACAAATGTCTATTTCTCATTTGTATTCTTTGGACAATACTATGGCAGGGTGTCATTAATCCCAGGTCCCAGGGGTGATATAGCAGGAATTATTTGAAGCACTGTTGGCCACAGAGATAGAAGCAAAGTCTATGGGATACACACCTCCACCTGAAAAAGACATGTCTCTACTTCTAACCTTACATCAACTTAAATAACTTGTGGCTCACCCTAGTGAAGTCCTCCACAAGAATGTCCAGTTCATATTGGTAAACAGTGATGATCTACCTCAGTGGATGTTCACAGTAGCCTGTCCATAGCAATACAGAGTCTGAGTTAGCCTATGTGTCTACTGAGGAGAATGAATGAATAAAATGTTGCATACACATCTGTGTTTTCATGTGGCCCTCAGAACTAAGGGTCCATTTTAATACATAAGTAAAGAAAGATGTATCTAAGTATGCATTCAAATATAAGAAAGAAATAGACAAACTCATAAGGCAATACAATTTTGTGTTTTAAAAGGTGCATTTGCAAAAATAGGTCTCAAAAACAAAACATATATACAAATAAATATATTGAAGGCCAACTGTAAGGAAATACAATAAGTACATTAAATTTGGGTATGTATGCAGGAGGGATAGAATCGAGTGAACACGGTGCCATTCATATACAAATATTAAAATGAAAAAGCCTAAAAATGATTGGTGATAGTGTTTCACATACTGAATATGATCAACCCATTTCTTCCCAACAGATATTCATTAAGAAGAACTACTAGGTCCTCTTTCAAATGCAAATATGTGCTTCAAGAAACAATATATTAAAACAGTATCTCACACATATACAGCCTCCAAATGAAATATCTATCAGATGGGGGTATTCCTGTTTCTGTCAGACTCTTAAAGAAATGACCCATAGACAACATATGGTTTTGATAGAAGATACAAATGTCATGAAAATACCTGGCACACAGATATTTAATCACTGATATCAGTTTTATAAAGATAGTACTTTGCTATAAATATTGTTTAATCATCATAGCAAAAAATTATTTTAATTGCTGTTTCTGTGTGTATGTGTATGTGTATGTGTGTGTGTGTTTGTGGGTGTGTTACTGGGGACTGAGCCCACCAGTATTCTATCTCTGAACTATACTCTCATTCATTTTTATTTTTTATTTTGAAATAGGATCTCCCTAAGTTGCTGAGGCTGGCCTCAAACCTTTGATACTCCTGTCTCAGCCTCCTATATTTGGAATTACAGGAATGTGCCACCATACCTGGCTTAATTGTAATTTCATATATAAAAAAATAATAAGCCAGATGTGGTGGCCCATACCTGTAATCCCAGAATTTAGCAGAAGGCTGAGACAGTAGGATTGCAGGTTTGAGGCTGGCATTGCATGGTAACTTAGTGAGATCCTGTTTCAAAATAAAAAATAAAATAAGGCTAGGGTATAGATCAGAGGGAGAATACTACACAAAAAAGAAAGTAAAAGAAACTATTGGAGGAGAGTGAGTTGTCTCAAGTTAACACTGACAGTAAGAAGTTAAGTGATGATAAAAAAAATTCAACTATTTTTTTGGTATTGGAGATTGAACCCAGGGGTATTCTACCTCTCAGCTGTAACCTACACCTCCAGCTCTATTTTATTTTTATTTATAAACAGGGTCTCACTAAGTTTCTGAGGCTCTCCTCAAACCTGTGATCCTCCTGTTTCAGCCTCCTCAAGTACCAGAATTATAAGAATGTTCATTTGACTCTTAACATTCCGTCTAACACAAGGAACACATAATTATTTGCATCCAAGAAGAATGTGGTTTGAACCTGGTATGTGAGCGCCTGAATTTCCCTTAAACCTCTGTCTTCTCAGTTCTTTCCACACAGCAACTGTATCCTGTGAAATAGAACTGGATAGCCATGGATACAACTTCCAGAAGAAGAAAGACACTGAGTAATTCTTCTCAAGCAGCTATATTATGCTGAAGAGCAACCGAAGTCTAGAGGTGCAATTTAATCTCTTTAAGTGTTTCATCCAAATCCCTAGTATTGAAAAGAGTTTTGAAATTAGTCTTCCAATCATAAGTTAGAAAACTGTAGTCCATGGCTTATTTTATAAAGCCTACAAGCTGAGAATATATATAACAATATATATATATAATGTGTAATATATACTGTATATGCAATATATATATACATATGTATATGTTTATATACAGTATACAATATATACAATAAAATATTTTTAATTTGTTAACAGGATGAAGAAGATGGAGAAGGTAGAAAAGGAAGAAAAAGTGAAAGAGATAATATAAGTCTCACAAATAATAAAATATTTATCTGAACCTTTACTGAAAAAATATGTTGACCTTTGTTTAATTTCAGTGAGATTACTGGCATCCTTCTACATTGGCAAGGAAGTTTTGAAACACGCCAAAGACCAACAGAGTTGTGTAATGATATCTTTTACCCAAAAAAGCAGAGCTCAAGAAGTAATAACACAGTAATGAAAGCTCTACTGGGACACAGCCAAGCCCACTGTTAGGCATTGTCCATGATTTCTTTTGAGCTACAACAACAGAGTTGAAAGGGCCAAAGTATTTACAGTTTGTCTATTTAATATAAAAATTTCTGGTTCTACGACAAAGGGCCATAGGGAAACCTTTGCTGTTCATTATGTGATGTTCCTTTTAATATTCATAGACTCTGATTGCTCAGAACTGAAGGATACTTAAACTTTTCTAAAAGATTTTTACCCATGGTAGCTATGCTTCTTATAATGATTTCATCCTTCTAGCTACACTTTTTCTCTGTTTCGTTTGTTTGCTCTATTATACGCAACTAAAATTCCAAGTAATTATGAAGCCAAGCTTGGCATTGTTGACACAGATACCAAGCCTCTTCATCACATGATTGACAAAATTCAGCCAGAGTTAGAATATTTCTACCTCAGACAATAAATGATTATGATTCCTGAGTTGAAACATTAAGACTTGAGTTGAATACATACAGTGGGTTTTGTTAAGAACAATGTCATTTACATTATATTTTTAATACTTCCTTTAAGAGATTTTTATTAATACCTTTGGGAAAATATGTTAAACACTTTTATGCCAGGATGGTTTATTACTTTGAAAGTATATATAATTAATTTTATAACTGTTCTATGTATCTACTTGTTGCCTCTCAGATCTAAATTCACCCTTCATTGCCTGTTCTGAAAAAATGTATCTGGGCCTTTTAAATGTGTTTTCTTTGCTAGATGACACACTGTTAAGCTTTTTCAGTAGAGGAAGCCTTCACTTTCTGGTTTCCATGTGTTCCCTCTATAGATCCCTCAGGGTTCATGGCATTTTCACTAACCAGCTCTTGTAGGAGGCAGGTAACGTCTGCAGCACCAGACCAATGCAGCATGTATAAGTTCTCTGGTAGGAACCACAGGCCAACAGCTTCTTCCTGCAACTCTCTCTAACTGCCTTCTGATGAGACATACTTCCCGTACACAGTTTGCCTGGACAACCTAGGCAACAGATTTCCAGCAACTTTCCAAAGGCACATTGCAAGTACCACCATGATTTTTCTGCCATCCAGACAGGCAGTTATATCTCCTCCCCAAGATCTATATTTCAACCCTGTGGTATAAAAGAATCCTCTTCCTTACGTACTCTCTCACCTCTGGCAATAGTGACTGCTCTTCTAAATTCCATTCCCACATTCATTCTGTAGCATTGTTTTTTCATCCTCCAAATATAGTTAATAATTTTTTATATTAAACTATCCCTTTTAAAATTACAGTGTAATTATTCGTTCTCTCTCTCTCTCTCTCTCTCTCTCTCTCTCTCTCTCTCTCTCTCTCTCTCCCCCCCCCCCACTGGATCTATCTTATTATTCTAAATTGCTTCTCTTGTGTATCTGGCCACTGGGAAACTCCCAGGTAATACTGTAATACTGTGTGTGCATGTCTATATCCAGTTAAACATATCCACTCACACAGATAAGCATACAATGTATACAATGTATAGTTTAATGTATTTTAAATATTTCCTTTTAACATGGTCAATATGGTTAGTCTAGTGAAATTAATTATTTCAAAACTATGATTTATGGAGTGTTTACCATTAGATGTTGAATGATACAAGCATTCAATTACTAAACAAATATATATGAGAAGTTCTGCTCAGCATAAAAAATTAATTATACACATGTAACATTAGCATATGTTTAGTTTTGACCACCAGTCCCTGCAGTGCTGAGAATCCAGGAATGATTATTTTGGGGCTTCAGCCCTGCTCCAGGATTGCCAAATTGCACAGTCGGGCCCGGCACCTTGAAGTCTGGACTCTTCAAGTCCCTGACTCAGTGCCTGGGCTCTTTCTGACACTGAGCTCAAGTATACTCTTGCCACACACTGCGTTAGAGTCCCCTGCTACGGCCACCTCGATGTCATCCTTCTCCTCTGTGTGAGGTTTTGTTTCCTACAGGAAACCCCACCACTTACTCAGAAAAAGAGATTCCTCCAACGGTGTTGACCAGAACACCATTACCAAGGAACAAAGCCAAATGTTTTTCGTGATGTTTCTTATTTCTCCCTGTAGGATGTTTCCTGGCTACAAAGAAGAAGCTGGCTCTTGAAGCAAACACTTTATCTTCTGCCTTCGTGGCTGTTGTCTCTTTAGGAGAGGAAGCACCAAGCAATCTTTGAAGATTCAAACAAAACTTAGCAGTAGCATGGTTGGTAGGTTTAAATCTTGTGCCTGAGAATAGACAGCGGGAGATGAGGGTGTCCCTGAGTTACTTCTATCTTTAAGTCATCAATCTAAAACCAAGTATGAGACTATTAATTTCAGCATTTTAAAATTGTAAAAATAGGAAAGCCTTTAAATGCCCAACACAAGTCAATTATACATACTAATCATGTTCTTTCCCCACAGTACACTGGCAAGCATCGCTGAGAATGGGGTCACAAAATATTGAGAGGCATGAAGAAATTATCTTTGTGTATTTTCAAACAAAAGCTTTTATGGCGTAGTAGATACAAATTTATTTTTAAGTGTATGTATACATGCACACACATGCAGTATTGGGATGATTGTATTCTCTAGGTAAAGTGATTATGAGTGATTTGTGCTAGCTTCTTGGGCTTTTCTGAAGTATCAAAATTCTCCATAACAAACTAGAATTCTTTCCATGTCTAGAAAAAAATTCACATTATTTTTTAAAGCATGGAAGTAATTAAATTCTGCCAAAATATCCCAAATTCAAGGAAAACCAGTCTCTGGCATGAATATGGAATAGAAATACTCAGTGATTTACTTTATGGTTATTCTTTTTTTTTTTAATTCTCCCTAACCAAGACTGGTTACTGATCTAATCAACCTAGAGAGAATAAAGTAACCTACTAGTATCAAAGGTTTCAACTAATGTACCTCAAAGGTAGAATGTGCTTGGGTTCAAGCCCCCAGTACCTACACACACACACACACACACACACACACACACACACACACACACACAGACTCAGCTCCTCCAAGAAAGTAGTGCTGTATTTACCTAATGCAGGATGTTCTTTACCTGTAACAAGGAGATAAAATAGTCATAGAAATTTATATATGGATGCTATACATGTAGATAAAATATAGAAACAGCTAAATTGTTCTTGATAGGAATTTGTACTTCAGGTTTAAGGAGATGTTTATCATTCTCTGTGCCTTTTGTATTTGCTATTTGTTTGTCTGATTGTCTAGAAATTAATCTTAATTTAGCACCTGTTATTCAATACAGATTTTTAAAATTTTAACTATCATTAAATTTAAATTAATTTAATTATTGAATATTATTATTGCTATTATTCCTACTGCTTTTTTCAAATATTTGTAATATGTCAGATACTTTGTAAAACATTTAATCAATACTGTCTTATGTTATGTTTCAACTTTTCTATGAGGTGAAAGTCTTTTTTCTCAAAAGAGTTGATGTGTTGTGCTCACATAGTATGTGTCTGGAGCAGTATTCAAATAAGATTTTCCTGACTCATGTCTGTTCTTTTTCCACTATCCTAAGTTGCCGATTTTCTCATGACTCAGTGGTCTAAGGTGGTCTAGGGTGGTCTAAGGGATATTCCAACTAAGTACTTCCGTTTTTTTAAGTCTATGAATATGAGGTTGTTGATAGACATAAAAATTATCAAGGACTTTATCAAAAGTTTTTCAACCAACAAAAGAATTAGACAAAAAGAAACATGAGCTGGAAATAAGTCAAACCATGCTTTGACTTTCCAGGCCCGTGGGAGCTGGGATGCATGGTGGGGTTTGTAATCATTTTGAAGTCTAGTAGTGACTGCATAGCTTATGTAATTATAAATTGCTTTGCAATAGAAGTATCTTGAAGAGATAGCCTCAGATAATTCTATTGAAGTCAGAAAGAGCATCACAGTTGAATGAAAACTATAAATGCAGTTAAAAGGAAATAAATGACTTAACACCCAGAAAACTAAAATTCTAGAACCAGTTCTATAACTTACTGAACCCTCATTGGTCTTCATATTTCTCCCCTGCCAAGGGTCTGTTCCATCTACTTTATAGAGTTTTTTTATGAGTCCAGTGGCATAGTTGATTAAAAAACACTGTAGAAAGTATTAAACATTGTGTGATATGTGTCACATTTTATTATAAATAATATCTTCAGTTGAGGTCAACTTACCAAATAAATTTGAGTTTTTATTTTTTTAATTAGAAAAATAATACATCACCATGGTCCCAATTTCTAAAATTACAAAAAAATTAAGAATCATTAATATTTTTAAATAATCTTAAAAAAATATAGAGTGGCATGCTGGAACTACCCTGTGTTGGTTTGTAAGTATCAATGATATATGCTATGCACTTCTTCCTAATAATGTGTTCAGTGATGTTCTGTTGGTAGCTTGAAATCAACCATGATGAGATTATTTACACCAAGGACATTGGCAAATGTTATAAAGCAGTACCAGTTGGAACCAATTCTTAAACACTTATCTGCTCTGTCCATAACCCTAGAGCTTAGTTAATTAAGTAAACTTTAAATGAGATTGTCCTCCCTCTAGCAAGTCAAAAAGAGAGGGAGAATCAAAATAAAAGCTAGATCATCTGCCTACTGCCTTTAATGTGTCATCTTCCAACACTGGAGAAAAAGCATCTGAGTAAATAATGAGAAAACAGAGATTATGAGCCCTTAGTGCAAAGGTCTGCACTGGTTTGTGTCATTTACATTATTTAGGCATAAATGAAAACTCTTGTGGCATTTTCTTTCTTTTTCTTTTCCTTTCAAATTTTTTTCTTTTCTTCTCTGCCCCCTTCTATTTTTCTTTCTTTCTTTTTATTTTTTTTTCCTTTTTTTAATTGGTGCAATGTATTCATACATCATAGTGGGATACAAACTTTTGTAGATATACATGCACACATCGCCCAGTCAGCCCCCACCCGAACCCCACCCCATTCTCTTCCCATCCCTCCCTCCCATGCTTGGCTTAGTGGTTGACATCTAGTATTATAGCAATTTATCAAAAATTAAAAATGATAATCTCACATAACAGTTTCATTTGTCTGATACCAAGCTTTTGATGACTTAAAGATAACATTTCAATATTTCTTTTTACTTTCTTTCTTACCAGAGAATATTTTTTTTCTTTTTTCTTTTTTTTTTTTTTTGGTGGTACTGGGGTTCCTGGAAGCCCATCTACCTCCAGGCTACACTCCCAGACCTATTTTTTTTATATTTTGAAACAGGGTCTCGTAAGCCAGCGCGGCTGGCTTCGAACCTGCGCGATCCTCCTGTCTCTGCCTCCCAAGCGCAGGGATTACAAGCGTGCGCCACCACACCCAGCCTCTATTTTTTTTTAGGTGAAACTGTCATATATTTATATATTTATTTTTCAGAAAAAATATCTATCCTAATATGGAATATGGACTCTAGATACCCAAAACGATCTTGAAAAAGAACAAAGCTAGTAGATATATATTTTCTAATTTCAAACCATATAAAGCTACAATAATTGAAACAGTGTAGTACTGTTCTAAAGGCAGATATATAAACCACTGGCGTTAAATAAAAGCCTACAGATACATTCTTCCCTATATTGTCAAGTTATTTTTGACAAGGTTTCCACGAACATTTGGTGGTAGAAATAATAATCTTTTAACCAAATATTGTTGAAACATAATAATTACATGGAAAAGAATAAAATTGGACCCTTACCTAATCCCATATACAAATATTAACTCAAAATAGATAAAATACCTAAATATAAATCTTAAGACTATAAACTTTTAGGAGAAAATCTGGGTCATAAAACCTCACAACATTGAAATCGGCAGTGATTTCTTGGATATGATTTCAATGGCACAGGCAACAGAAGAGTAAACAAACTCCCTAAAAAATAAAAAAAAATATTGTATATCCAAAGACAATGTAAACAGAGTTAACAGTTACTAATAGAATGGGATAAAATATTTCCAAATGCTATATCTGAAGGTATATTAATATTCCGACTAGAAATCCTAAAAATTAACAACAATAAGGGCAAACAATACCATTTAGAGATAGGTAAAAGACTAACATAAGTAATGAATCTCCACAGATAACAAATCTTAGTTGACTGTTGGATGGAAACTCTTGTTTCTCTGGTTCTGGTGTGTGTTACCTATTTCTTCTTTGTAGTTAATCTCTTTGAGTATTTTCTCTAGTGCTGGTTTTGAAGACATAAATTCCTTCAGTTTCTGTTGGTCATGGAAGCTTCTTATTTCTCCATCTAATTTGATAGAAAGTTTTGCTGGGTAGGAAATTTTTGGCTGGAAGTTGTTTTCTTTCAGAGTTTGGAATATGTTACTCCAAGCCCTTCTGGCTCTCATGACTTGGTTTAGGAAGTCTGGAGTGATTCCAATTGGTTTGCCTCTGAATGTCACTTGGCCTTTTGTTTTTGTTGCCTTTAAGATTCTCTGCTTGGCTTCCACATTGGTCATTTTGACAATTATGTGGCGTGGGGATCCTCTTCTCCGATCCTGTCTAAAGGGAGTTCTATAAGTTTCCTGGACCTGTGTATCAACCTCTTGTTCTATGTTTGGAAAATTTTCTGCTATTACTTCCTTGAAGAGATTGTTGATCCCTTTGGTTTCACTTTCTTTTCCCTCCTCTATTCCAATTATTCTTAGGTTAGCTCTCTTAAAATGGGCCCATATTTCTTCAATATCAGATTCCTGCTGTCGGATATTTTTTCCTAGATTAGAAATTATGCATTCATTTTTAGAATGATCATCTTCTAAGAGCGAGATTCTGTTCTCCATGTGGTCTAATCGGTTGTTCATGCTTTGAATTGAGGCCTTTACTTCATTAATTGCATCCTTTATCTCTTTTTGGCTCTCTCTGAGTTCTTTTCGAAGCACCTCTATTATTTCTACAGTTATTTTCCTGATTTGATCTTCTAGAAATCTCTGATTTTCTGTTTTATAGGGTTCTGATGTTGTGGGGTTGTGGGCATTCATTGCTCCAGTATTATTCCTCGTTCCCATGATTTAGGAAGTTTGTACCTTCTCTGGGTTCTTCCCTTGGGTCACTATGACTTCACTTAAGGTGTTCTGGATCTGGAGTCTGTAGTATCTCAGACCCCACTACTCCTTTACTGGGTTGTATCACAGAGTCTCCGACCCAGAGAGTCGATAGAGGCTGCTTTTTAGACTGTGGGGGTGCCAGGTTGCAAGTTCTCCTATGGTGTGATATCTCTGCCATCGCCCCTCCCCCACTGGGTCAAGTCCCAGGGAGTACAGTACTGGGATTTCTCCTCTGTGGCCCGCAATTGGACTCACTGTTCTTGAGTACGCAGATGTAGCTGTACTGGATTTGGTGAATTCTCTGCTGCTGCCGCCAGTGGCAATATGGCACCGCTGCTATGCCCTTGGCCGTGAGGCTGGCGTATGTCTTCTTGGTTTTGATTTCCACTCTGAATCCCAGTGGCATGTGCTGAGCTCAGCCACTGGGAGCTTTAGATTTTACCTGCAGTGACAAATCCCGCCTGGCTGTTCCGCAGCGGCTCACCTCAGCTCGCTGTAGCCGTCCAGTGAAGTCGCCGCTGCCACCAGCAGTATGGCGCTGCTGCTGCGGTCTCGGGCGTGAGGCTGATGTATCTCCTCTGTGGCTCTGAGCTCTGTTCTCAGTCCGCTTTCTCTCTGGAGCCTGGTGAATTTTTTGTTTCTCTGGTGATGGTGTTTTCTGGCTATGAAAGGCGCTGATTTTGTGGTAATGGAGATTAGTTGTTAGCAGGGCTCTTAAGCCTGCTTTTCTCGGTCGCCATCTTCCTGGAAGTCCTTTCTTTCTTTTAGGAGTTTTAGGCAATAAATCTCAATAGTCACAGATCTTTAAAAGCCCTGCCTATACCCAAGATATTTTATTTGTGTCTCATTCCTAATAAAAACATTTCTGATCTTTGGATAGATGGCAAAGAAGTAGGGTTATTGGCCTTCCTTTTAGACAACTGAGTTCTCTCTTCAAGTTACAAATTATGTATAGTTCCAAGACACTATTTCGGTGGCAAATAGAACCATGAGTGCCACCCCAATTTGCCTTTTATCTCTTTATTTTATGGAACTTTTTTGTAACGTCACTGCCCCCAGAACACCAGGAACTAATTTTCCAGGGATTTTAGGAGTTCAAAGAAAACATTTGAAACATAAGATTTATTTTCTCCATACTCACCCATGCTTAGTCAACATACACAAAACATAAAAATGAGATTCTGTCCAGCAGAGGGCACTCATATTGTTCCATGTTTAGAGATAAGAATTATGGAGATTTGAAGAAAAAGCTGAGAGTTGGAATAGTGGAAGGACCCCTGGATGACTGACGTCTTCCCAAAATACCAGCCAGGAGAATAAAAGTAAATTTTCTTTATTCTATTTTATTTCCTCTCCTCCCACCCATCCATGCTCTTCCACACATAGGAAATCTTCTTGAGTACACTCATAAATTCATGAAAGACTGGGGAGAGCACAGACAGAATAGGGTGAAATTCCATATGCCACCTTTCCAAAGCAGCGGTTTTACAAGGGGGTCTTTTTCTTTAAAATGTGAAGATCTGGAGTAAGTGAAAAAATAATAAGAAATTGGTTTCCATAAAGCTCTACATGTCCAGTTGTTTTCTCGTCACAGAGTTGACGAGCTGCATGCTTCAGATGATGGGGATTCTGCCTTTCTCTTGGAACTTTACACTTCTCAAAGCACTAGAACAAAACAGAGGCCACCACAAGACTGTGGTCTAGCGTGTTGACAGCCTCAGCCACAAGTTATTCCAACTTCTCACAAAAGCAAAATAAACTTGTGATTCCTGAGACATGTTGTGTAGCTCATTAGCGGTTTCGACTAAGTGCTGTTTATTGATCTTAAAGTCTTTCTCTCCTCAACACAAGTGGACTTTCACCTATGTTTCCATCATTGCCAAACATTCTAGCATTATAAACCCACCAGATAGGCTTCAGCGACTGCTAAATTTACGCCCATAGGTCTGAAGTAAGGACGACACTTCATTTCCGTCATGTTGCCATGTCAAACACTTGCCTCACACCACTTCTTTCTCTACAGGGGCAATTTTATTCACACATTTGAAAATTAGACAGATAAAAAGACCCATTTAGTTGTTTGCTTCAGAACTGCTCATCAATTATAAAGTCTCAGTATCTTTTCCGTTTTAGAGAATGTTCAATTAGGCTACCTTAGAGAAAGTTGAAACCCAGTTATTTGGTATCTATGCAATACAAATGCACATACCACACTTACTTTACAAAAGGAATAGAAAATGAAATAGCTTAATCTATTTGTCCATTTGGGGAATGATGACAAAGTAATTATCAGAGAATTTCTTAGGACTATTCATACGCTCAACCTTTACAGTGTGGCCCAGAGTTACCGTTGACTGTAAAGCTCTTTGTAAAATGCCTTTTGGCACTGCCAACACCTAATGTAAAATTGGCCTACCTTCCCCAGTTCACATCTGGGTTCAGTTTGTTCTTAGTGAGAAAGAGCTTAACCAGTCAGGCTGACTCTTCTCAGTTCAGATGGGAAAGTAGTAATATATATACATACGAAAGGAGCAGGAATTGGAGAATATCTTTTTTAAGCACTCTCCTGAAGGAAAATGGTGTTTTATTATCCTTGGGTAGTCCCTAAATAATTTCCTGTATTAGGGAATTAGAGAATCACATGGTTTGTTGCTGAATGGTGCCTACTGGGTTTAGATGGTCCTTTTTAGAAGTATACAGTCTACTGTTAAAAGCCTTCAAAAATAAAGCACATTCTTAGAAGTACTTAAAAGTGAGTAGGACTAAACTGAAGAGAAGTACTCTTTTTCAACACATAAGATAATATACAGAAAGAACCCCATAATTCAGGTTTAACAATAAAAATTATATATATATATATATATATATATATATATATATATATATATGTGTGTGTGTGTGTGTGTGTGTGTGTGTGTGTGATTATTTAATATAGGTCTACAGTGGGAAATAGGTATAAAATGCAAAAACCATGATTTATCCTATGTTGTTTTCTTCATTAATTCTTTTCAGAAATGTGACAGTTCACAAATACTTTAAGATCTAGAATTTTTGTAGCTATATCATCTTCAAGTTTGGAATGATTTTTTTCAGACAATCATGTTGACAATGACATACATGCACACACTGTTGGTGGTCCCCCTCCCCATTTCCCTCCCTCCCAATACAGAGTACCTAGAGTGATGTTGGTATGAATTTATATGTATACACATAGTTTATGGTACTATTTCTGTTAATGAACCTAAGTCTTCCTCCACCCTACCCTTGTATCTCCTCCCTGGCTTCTCTGAGGTTTCTCCTCATCATCTGGATTCTTTCTTATATACCAATTATTCCCTATCTTGTACATATTAAAGACAGGGAGATATAAATCAAAACTACACTGAGATTCCATTTATTTATTAAATAACAACAATGTTAGTAAGAAAATATTGCCACATCATGTCCATTCTTTTAAAATCCCAGTGACCTAGTTAATACCCTCTCATCTGTCAGATCTCAGTTCAATGATCACTTTTGGGGGAGACCTTTAAACACTATCTGAATTAGGTCAAATCTCCCCTGTTCTGGTCATCATTTTCATTTCTATGATGTAATAAGCCATATCATAGAAAAAGGAAGATTGATTTGCTCAAGTTCTAGAGATTTCAGAGTTCAGTCCATGTTAGGCTGGGTCTGCAAAGCTCAGGGTGTAGGGGTGGGGAAAGCAGAGAGAGGGAAAGAACAAAGCTCTGTTCTCACTTCATAGAAGCCAGAAGACAGAGAGAAAAAGGGGAGGAGAGACCCTATGTAATCCTCAAGGTCACATCCCCAGCAATACTTCTGAACAACCAAGCCCTGCCCCCAGCATTGTTGCCTTGTTTCTATGAGGGGTATGGGGACATTCTAAATCCAGTCCTTTCCACCTCTATTGTGTCATGCTTTTTTCAAAGCACTATGCCTCTCTTCTTGTAAGAGTAAACAAAGTTGAAATTTTGCATTTTTTTCTGTAGTTCTTTGATATAGACCTATCCTTACACTACTAATTAAGCTCTCCACAGACATGGACTCTGGCTGATTTTGCCATTGGAGTTACAAACATCTACTACAAAGGCCTAATATGTAAAAGGTACACAATACCAGATGCTTATGGAATTATGACCAAGTGAAGCAAAGATGAGAGTAATACAATATTAGAAAGCAGTTAATGAGTTCAGAAAATCTAGTTAATTAACCCAAGATAGCATAACAGATAGCATTCAGTAACAGAGCTCAGAACAAAATTCCTTGCCCTACTTCCTTTTCCCAATGTGTCTTATCATAAAAAGTTATGAGCCAAAGTATAATGACTCAAATTAATAAAATAAAAAACATCAACTAACTGAACTTGTTTCAACTAGGGTAGTAAAATAAATCAAGTGTTCTTTGCTACTTGCATGAGCTATCAGCACTATTCTGAATGATTGGTTATTTGCAACTAAATTAAGCATCATATAACCAAATGAAAAAAGTCTCCTCATTTGGAAATAAATATACATTTGTTTCTAAAGCAGAGAATAAAGATATATGTATTTTATTTAAAAAGGTCTGCATCTACTTAAACTAGGTATAAAAATAGGTACTTCCTAAAAATAAGCAAATCAGTTAAACAAGAACAAGTGTGTTGATTTTCTTTACTGCTCTTTAAACAATAACACATATGCTTGGCTTGTATGACTGATAGAACAACTTAGAGAGGAGAAAACCATGACCCAGTAAGGATAATTTAATTGTATGAGGTTTGTGTTAGGGCTTGCACTATTTTGTTTGGGCTGTTGTGTTGTCACAAATACAACAATGCTTCCTGTGGGTGGTTTGAGCAACAGAAATTTACTTTCTCACAGTTCTAGAGGTTAAGCCTCCCAGACCAAGTTGTCTTCAAGATTTTCTTCTAATAAACCTCTCTCCTTAGCTGCAGAAGGCTGTTACCTCCCTGTGTCTTCATATAGTCCTTCTGTGTATGTGTCTGCATCAAAGACAAAGAGAAAATGTATAAAACATCCAGAGAAAAGTGATTTGTCTTGTACCAAGGGATCTAAATAAGGCTAACAGCTGACGTTTCACCAGAAGCTATAAATGCCAATTGGTAGTAGATGACATATCCAAACTACTAAAGAAAAACAATTAAGAGGGAGTGCTATACCTAATTATATGCCAACAACTTATAAAATCTAGATGGAGTAGACAAATTTTTATACAGACACAAGTTACCAAAATTCTAACCATAATCTTTAATTTCTGCATGTTCTAGTCCTTACCTAACACCCTCATCTCTCATTGTGCTTCCTTTAATTTGTTTTATCAACTGCACAGATTCTCATTTAGTTCCTGGCATCAGGAAGAGTGTTCTAATCCTTGAACATGTTGATTATTCCTTTTTATTTTTGAGGACTCAGTTTAAATGCTATTTTCACTGGAATACTTTCTTGAATCTCTCATATTAAGGCAACATTAACTTCTCCAATAAACAAAATTTCTTTGATAATACCTTTTACTCAAATACTTGGTAGGCTTCCAGTCTAGTTTCTAATAATTTCCATGATCCAGTAACTGTGTCTACAGTTATTTTCTAAGTAAAATTCTCAAGCATGATTAGGTATTTGCTTCCTAGCTCCCAGAGTAATCTCTGGAATAAACAGAAGATACCCTTACCCCAATGAAACATTAGACTTGCATGGGAAGGCCATACATCTTTAATCCAATCTTTACCCCAGAGCTTTAAAAGAGCCACTATAATGCAAAACTCCTTTAGATCTCATCTCTTATAGTTGAAGATCTCAAAGTAGGATGTTTTGTTTTGTAGTATTGGGGATTGAACCCAGGTGCTTTCTACTTCTGAGCTATACCCCCAGCCTTACCTTATTCTATATTTTAAAACAGGGCCTCACTAAGTTGTAGAGGGCCTCACAAATTGCTGGGGCTGACCTCAAACCTGCCATCCTCCTATGTTAGCCTCCCAAGTAATGAAATTAGAAGCATGCACCAACACGCCTGGCTTGAAGTAGGACTTTTAAGATGTCCAACATCTTAAAAAATCAGCATTCTTTACTGCCTTGCAACTGTCATTTGTTTCTGGATTATCTTTAGTTTTCTAGTAAAATCTCAATGAAAGGTAGAAGCTAAAGTTAATTTATATGATCATTCTAAGTCACCCCAGCTACACTCTGAGGTTGAGGTTTCTCAACCTCGACACCACTGATATCTTTAGATGGGATCAATATGTGTTGCACGGGTCTATTCTGTGCATTACAGTATGTTTATTAGCATTCTTGGCCTCTAGTCACTGTATACTGGTAACAAAATCCCAGTTCCAGTCACAACAAACAAGAATGTCTTCAACCATTGCCAAGTATTAACTGAGAAACAAAATTATCCCAAGAATTAAAACCATAATTTTAACAGGCCCATCTTTTGCCTTTAAATTATCATATATAATTCATTTATCAAACATTTAGCTCAACTGACTGCATGAACCTGTACTTTTCCACTCTGGAGAGTTTCCTGACTGCCTAACACAGTTCTTCCCTCCCCTCTTGGTTAGGAGGTAAGGAATTCTCTAGCCTCTAGGGCCTGACTTTTTCCAACAGTGCTGGTTTCTGAGGCTCCATCTGCTTTTTTGTGATGGTGACTTTATTATTCAACTTGATTGAGCATTATGCCCAGGTGTGCAGTACACTAATACTTCACGTTGGGATGTTTCCATGATGGTAGTTTAGGATGAGATTAACATTGAAACTAGTGGACTCTGAATACAGCAGACTGTGTGTGGGCTTCATCCAATCAGCTATAGGCCTGAGTAGAACAAAGGGGAAGGCTGCAGCCAAAAGCCCTCCTGCAGATGTGAGCTACTGCATTAACTCTCCTGTGGGTTCCCAGACAGCCTGCCCTGCAGATTTTGCACTTGCCAGCCTCCATAATCATGCAAAGCAATTTCCCAAAATAAATTTCTTTTTCTCTCTATATACACAGACCTCTTACTGATTATGTTTTTCTGGAGAATTTTGACCAATATGTTATTGATGTGTGTGTGTATATATATATATATATATATATATATATATATATATATATATATATATATATATATATAATGTTATTCTTTGTTTTAAGTAACAGTATTGTCCTTATACTTAAATAAATAA
Organism: Muscardinus avellanarius; assembly: GCF_963383645.1. Classification (NCBI taxonomy): domain Eukaryota; kingdom Metazoa; phylum Chordata; class Mammalia; order Rodentia; family Gliridae; genus Muscardinus; species Muscardinus avellanarius. Next base: position 202,342,133 of record NC_137786.1, on the reverse strand, counting down.
ATAAATACTTATTTTCAAACAATTTGCACAACACTGCATTTATGTCTGGGATAAAAGAGGTCTTTGTATCTGTAGGAATTAAATTATACTTATATATTTCCATATTTATTTTACTTGGGTTTTTTTTTTTGGTGGTACTGGGGTTCCTGGAAGCCCTTCTATCTCCGGGCTACACTCCCAGACCTATTTTTACATTTTTATTTGGAAACAGGGTCTCCTAAGCCAGCGCGCGGCTAGCTTCGAACCTGCGCAATCCTCCTGTCTCTGCCTCCCAAGCGCGGGGATTACAAGCGTGCGCCACCACGCCCGGCTTACTTGGTTTTTAATACCCCTGAAGGCATATACAATATTGATTCTTTTCTAGTTTCTAGCTCACAATAGAAGACTGGAGGAAGTGTGTAATGAATTAAATGAATCAATGGTTCAATATTTACCTACTAAAATATAGTACTTCATCCCAAACCATCACTTTTATCCAGTTTCCCCTATTTCTTATGGCATTCAATATAGTGCAGTTGCAGAAAAATATTCAGATGTGCCCTCTCAGGTACATGTTCAGTGACTCAAACACCTAAGCTTTTTCTCCTGTAATGACACTGTGTGAGGCCAAAAGATGAAGAATAGATTTCACCAGCATATAATGACCTGAGTTTAAGTTCTAGCTCTGATTTTCAGTGACATAAACTTTGAAGATGTGGCCTCTTGGTCCATAAAATGGGGATAATAATAGTTAAGTAATGTCAATCTGTATTTAATATTAATATTATATTAATAATAACATTGTAGTATGGATCATATGAGATTATAAAATACTTATCAAACTGCCTAGCTATAGCAAGAATGCAATGGCTGTTAACTATTAACCATTATTGTGTCCTGGAGAAGTTTCAAGGTCAAAATAAGAACATGGGTCCCACTTGTCATTAAGCAAGTTGTAAGCTAAGAATAAAGATGGCATGGTAATGGTTGTTCAGAAGAAAAGAAGAAGGAAGTTGGAGAAACTAAAAAATTGGGAACCAGATAACTGGAAGATGGTCTAAATAAGTTCTGAAAATGTAGTGGTATTGTCCAGGACACTTGGTATTTATAGCCTGAGTACCCTTACTTGAGCAAACCATATGACCAAGGCTGGATACTGTGACAAGGCTCAAACCACTTCCAACACAGGTAATTGGGATGGTGGACCAAGAAAAATCATGGGCTAATATCAACTCCAGAACTTCCAGGGCCCTAGAAAAATAATGCTTCCTGTTCATTGCCAGGTCCAGAGCTTCTTAATTCATGTCCTCTTAGTTTCTGACCAAACTGTTGATGATACAATATTTGTTTCACAAACTCATTATTACACACCTGTATTACCAAGGTCCCAGCAGGAAACAGATGGCACACTCAAACTGGGAAGATTAAGGCCAGTTGAATAAAAGGATTCTTGCCAGAATCACAGACAGCATAAAGGAAACAAGAAGGAACAGTACACCACTCCAAGGAAGGTGACCAGACATCAACCCCAGGCCTGAAGCCGCAAGGCGAGGGGCAGGAGAGACCACAGAGAGACAGCAAGAGTGGAATGGAGATGGGACCTGGCTGAGCTTGACCTTGGAGTGAGGGGAAGGCTCAGCCCTAAGACACAGAGGAAGCCAGGCAATGCCACCCCGACTGCACTCTGCATCACTTTTCTTATTTCCTTTTAATGCTCCACCGAAAAGTGACCAGGGGCAGAGGACAAGAATGTCCAAGGTCAACCATGGGTCAGAGCATGACGGAAAAGAAAAGAGTTAATCTGGAAAGGCCAGAATCACCAGATATCCAACACATGGTCTCATGTTCCTAAACCTCTGACACTGCCCCAAAAGGGAATAACTCCGTATGACTACTCCAAGATAAAACTCAAGCTCTGTCTTCTCTCATGTCTCAATCACCTTATTCAGCTATATATCCCACCGAGGAAAAACCCTTCTTTATCTTGTATACTACTGTTTGGGCATTTTACTTGGATGAATTGGATACATTCAGACACTATAGGATCTTGTATCAGAATTCTGAATGTTATGAGGCATTGTATAAAATGCAATTCAATCTTTTTAAAAGGTTGATTACTTGCATCCTGGATTAATAACACTTCATTATATACTTAACAAAATGTGTTTTGATAGTTACATAAACCAGTATTGAAATTTCTAATTCTCAAGACTGGCCAAGACCCAAATTGAGAACAAAGAAAAGAAATTGTGTTCATAAGTCAGAATGTTCATAAGTCAGAATATTACAGCATCATAAATCTTGAGGCAAGTTGGAAAACATCTTCAGGCTGGTTTTCCAACTCCTGTTAGCCTGGTTCATTGATATAACCATCCAAATTTACTTTGACAAGCTTTGAAAACTTTTGATGTTCACTGTCTAAAGTGAATACAGTTCTACTCTTCTGTGAAAAATGCTAAGTGTTTTACCCACTACTATTAAACAGGACTAAAATTCTATACAGTGTTGGAAGTCCTAAAGTCACGCCTGCAGATTCACTTCGGAGCTATTCATTATACTACTCAAACTACAGAAAAGATTCATATTTATAGATGAACAAAAGAACTCACAGGGTGGTCCTAGTTATCTTGCTGGGACCATTTTGGAGACAATGCCTCTGGGGTGGTGAGCCTGGCACCAAGTTGGTTAAGCCATTAGCAGGCACATGGCCATCTCCAGTTGCCTTGACTGCTTGTACCAGGCTTGCAGGGCCACCATGTCTTTCTGGTCTCCCAGTTCCCTTCTCATTTAAAATTTCTAGGCAGGAGGACTTCCTTATGTGACTAAGTAAGGAAACTTAAGTACTTCTTACCTTCCTTCCCAGAAAACATGTGAAATGGTCTTCAGTGTTTTAAACTCCAATGTGTAGTTTTAAGGAGAGTCAGCCACAGTGAAAAAGGTCTAGACAAAGTTGTGGATTTTTCTTCTTGCCCATTCACTAACAGCAAGTGGAACGTGAAGGTACTGAATCATGTCAGCCACTTCCGTGCTATTTTATTTTTTAGCTTTGCTTTAAATGGAATGTTACATGGAAACTCAACGTGTAAAGTATAAAACACGCAGAGCTGCCCTGAAGGGGATGTGACTCCTACCAATCCTCTCCATTTGACCATCACCTCTTCCTGTCGTTTAAATGCACCGAGCATTCAATATGTGATATTCGGCCCACACACATGGCTTATGACTTTTGGAACTATTAAAAAGCAAATCACAGCCAGACATGCTGGTGCACACCTGTAATTCCAGCACTAGGAAGACTGACATAGGAGAACTGCAGATTTGAATCCAGCCTCAGCAGCTTAGCAAGAGCTTCAGCACCTTATTGGACCTATTGGACCATAGCAACATACTTGGAAAAACACCAAATTAGATATTCCTGAAGTCCCTTTGTATCGCAGAGTTCTAACGGTGGTGGTTTTTAATATTTAAGACTAATAAAGACTTTGGGGATCTAATGAATCTTCTCCCTGAGAGAAATGAAATTACACACATACACTCACCAACATATAATTAATTTTCCTATAACTGCAACAAGTTCATGTAACCAGCTAGGAACCTGACTGATTCATGTCCATTCATGAACACTCTCAGTTCCACAGTTAAAACCTTTACCATATTGTATTGATAACTTAGCAATATTTCAGAGAAAGTGTGGTAATCTATTAGAGAAAGAGCCTTTCTGGGATTAAACCTGTCTTGGCTGCTAATATTGCACCAAACCAAAAGTTGCAATTTCTAGCTCAGTTTTCAAAATACTTGTTAATTCCTTTTTGTTTGCTTGTTGTTCTTATTTACCAGAATGGTGTTAAAATTAATCTTCCTCAAATATCTGACTATAGGTATGGCAATGAAATGCCTAAATCCCAGAAACCAGCTGGTGCTTTCCAATGATTTTGCTAGAAGGACTGTTTGGTTCCCCAAATGGCTCATTTCTCAAATGATGTCCATAGACATTCCTTCCCATGAAACAAGAAGGTCATGTCTCCCAACAGGAAGAATGTGGCCACCCCACTGCTGGAAACCCAGACATCCTTTTCAGAGAACCCAGGAACGAGCTTGGAACTGCTTTTCCATCTGCCCAACAATAAAACTGTGTGGTGGCGCCAGGCACCCCCATAAAAGGATAACTTCATAAATATTCATAGGCCAAGACAGGAAGAGAATAGTCTCTTCCCAAAAGTGACCCTTCATTTTTCGCCACCCAGCTGTACCATGGAACAAGGACTATATCATAAAAAAGAGGCAAAGTCCTGCATACCACCCAGATGGTTTCTTTTCTTTTGTTCACTTTCTCCTGCAATTGGAGTAATTTAGGCTTTTGTTCTGCTGTTGGCCAGACAGCAAAAGACAGTCTCAATCCCCCCTACACCTACTCATTCCCAGTCAATAGGGAACCACTTAACTACATGAACATTAACTAATTTGAAGTTTGCTTTTCATCCCAGCACTAATAGGAGAGGAGGAATGTGTTTGTGTTTGCAAGTTTTCCATGTGGGTTAAGTAAAGATTGTTTGCTCAAGTTTGAAGCTTGGAAGAGAATGAGAAAACAAGACCCATGCCTCATCTTGTCCTTCAGAGGCGGCAGAAGAGCCATTGTTCCCTGTGCAGCTGGAACTTGTGGGCTGAGAAACCACTAAAGTCCCATCTCTGAGGTTTCTGAAAAATTTCCCCACAGACTTATCATTGTCAGCGACCGTGGCAGGCTGTTTTGTTTTGCCTTTCATTCCTTATTTATTGCCAAAGTAAATGGGAATGACAGTTAAGAATGGAAAGAGTGGCAAGAAGCAGTGAAATATAGGAAAAGGGCGTCACTACAAACAAGAAAAGCTGCTAAAAAGGGAAAGGAGTCCCTTCTCCTTCAGGAGCTGAAAGTGCCTTTCAACATCCAGCAAGACCCAGAGAAAAATTGTTTTTAAAGGTAAACAGAGATGAAGTAAGGCATGAGTCATCCAAAGATCAAGGGTGGATGCTACCCCCACACCAACAAGAAAGTGTTGCTCTTTATTCCTTTGTAGGGAAAACAGGGCTTGGAACAATGAGAAGAAAGGTATTTGAAGGTAAAATTTGAGATCTTTAATATTGAAGCAGAAGCCAGAGGCTTAAAGTACAAAGCGAACTTTCATAAACTCAAGAAAACAAAATACCCTTGGAGTGAGTTCCCACTCCTTAGCTGAACAATGCCCAAACTAAGGATGCCGCTATTGATCAGGGATTACTGGGGATTCTGAGTTTTTAATCTTGGATTATCTGTTTAGTGGAATATGCAGTACCTTCCATGCTTCTCCTGATGCTCTGGTTTTCACAACAAATCAGCAGCTTTCATTCTGAATGCCCTGACTTTGGTCCATTTGCAAAACAGGTCACTAGAGAGACAAAAATATTCCAATGTCTCTTCACCACTGAAAGAAGGAAACCCAAGGTCTCCAGCATGGTCTATATGAGCCTGTGTAATTTTATCCTTGCTTATTTTTAAAGCTTCAATTTCTAATATTTTATCCCTTGAACTGTATGTTTCAACAATTTCAGAAACTGTAGATTTCTACTTCGACTCACTGTGCTACTTTAGGCCTCTGTCTCCCTTGGTAGTCCCCTCGCTTATTCTTCTCCCTCATCCACCTAATCCTCTTTATCTATCAAGATATTACTCAGGTATCACCACATGTAGGAAGTCATTGTCAAATATCCTACTCCTTCACATGGATTAGGCACCTGGGCATGATTTCTCAGAATTTCCATATTTGATCAAAACTATTTTTTGTGTGTTTATATCCTCTAATAAATCATATGTTCCTCAAGGGCAAATACAATGTTGTTTTACTATCTCAGTTTCCCCAGTGATAAGAAAAAAAGCAGGCAATATACTTAATTGAATTTTGTCAAAGAAATATAGGTTAGAGTGGAGGGAAACGCACTGAATTTAAATCATGAGACCTCAGAAACAAGTCTGTCTTACTTCCTCGACTCATCAGCTGAGACTAACATTATTACTGACAACGCCAGCCTTCCCTGGTTGCCAGCATGGGTTTTTGGTTAGTATCATGACATGGTCCATGTGGCCCAGCAGTCCACACCAATGGAACTTCAATTCTGACCATCTCTGCTCTAAGTCATTTAAGCTGAACAAACTCATTCTCCAATCTCCCCACCTGCCTGTAACAGCCAACCAGAAAGAAACAAGAACCAGATTCCCCTCCCTTACCAGGCCATTGTTTTCTTCAGAGTCATCTAGCTGACTGTCTTACTTTGAATTTCTCCTAACCAGCATAACATCCATCTGCAAATGGGGGTTTTCACTGACGTGACTGTCTTATTCACTCCCTAATATATTAAATCTGTGATGTGTACATGTATGTACACACAAGTTTTTTACCCCAATATAATGTATGAATATAATGCACCAATAAAAAATAAAACAAAATATATTAAGAACCCAATATATTATCTGAAAAGTAGTGTATTACTGAATTATTTAATCAACTATCACTTTTTTGATTCCTTTCAAGCTTACAATCAGATATTTGTGGCAGAAACAGATATTTATCTACCAAAATGTGTATTCCACATTTCATGATGCTGCAACATTGCTGGAAAGCATCTTCTTAACTAGAGAATACATTTCCAGCATGGCTTACAGCTGTTGTGGTCCTGGATTAGTTTTTATCAATGAAATGGAAATAGAAAAAATATGTCTTGTCTGGTCCAAAACTTTGAAGAAGTGGTTATAATTTCTCTGTGTTCTTGTATTTCTGCTGGCTCAAGGCAGATGACAAATGGGCCCTACAGCAACGGTCTGCAAACATTTTCCAGATAGTATTTTACACTTTGTCACATTATGATCTTTATCAAAACTGCTTTCACTGTGAAATGCAGCCAATAGACAGGGCTAAAAAAAAATCTTATGAAGTATGTTCTAATAAAACTGCATTTATAGAAAAGAAGGTCGAAGGCCATATGTATACCCACCAGGAAGGAATTTTCCAACTCCTGCCTCAGATGATAGTAGAGCATGAGATGGAAGAAACCTGAATCCCTAAGTCCCATGTGGAGAAACACCAGGAACATAGAACAGAATCTTGGCTTGCGACATGAGTGTAATGGCAAACTGCTGTTCCATTAGGCCACTGAGAGAGCTTTTGGGGTTTGTTTTTTTTGTTTTGTTTTTTTGTTGTGTGTGTGTGTGTGTGTGTGTGTGTGTGTGTGTGTGGTACTGGTGATGGAACCCATGGGCATTCTACCTCTGGGCTACAACCCCAGACCTACTTTTTTTATTCTTTATTTTGAAACAGGGTATCACAGAGTTTCAAAGGGCCTCACTAAGTAACTGAAGCTGGCCACAAACTGCGATCTTCCCATCTCAGCTTCCAAAAAGCTGAGATTACAAGAGTGCGCCAACATGCCCAGCTACAGCTTATTTATTAAGTGAGTTATCATCGCCTTTACTAACGCATAACCATAGTACAAAATAAAAGAACAAGAATTAAATACCTTGAGGTGAAAGAGACACGAACACGAGCTTAAGGAAGAGCTATGTGATCTACTCCTGTTTACCAGTTTCCTGATTCATCCTAGCAACTAGAAACATTTATTCTTGCTCTTGTTTTTCTTCTTAATGACCCTCCTATTTCTTTTCTCATATGTTATTAGATGACCAAATCAAAGAGCAATAAAACATGATATATTTTATTCCATGAAACTGTTTTAAAATGTATTAGCTACCCTTAACTCTAAATAGAAGTATTGCTGTTTCTTTAGGCTTAGTAACAGGTAACAGGATGCATAGATAACCAGATACAAGAAAATAGATAAAAACATATCGCTGCAAAATTCATTGCTGAACTCCTTGACCAGAAAGAACCATTTGGTAATCTGTGGGAAGAGAAAAAGACATAGCCTCTTGTTTTGTGTTAATGTCCTTTAGAGGACCAGGAAACGATGGTGTTTGAACGCAGTGCCAGTGTGCCATGGAAGGTAGCAAACATTTCCTTTAACATTTAACTACAAAGCTATCTCAGCTTAGCCATCAAATATGTATCCAGAGTTTTGTGGGGTTCACAGGATTATGATAAGAGATGGGGAATGGCCAATATATTAGCAGGGAACAAGTTCAAAGAACAGGCACAATCTAAATTCCATCATTCTTACCCTCTGATAACTAAAGAATCATACATGAGTGATATTTCTTATTATATTTTTCTGTTTCAAGTAATAAAAAATTCAAAATACAAACCTACTGATTTAAATAAGAAAGGGAAATGTCTCATTTAAGTGAAAAACACCAGGATAGGTCTTAGAAATGGTATGATCAGGGCTCTGGCTCTACTCTTTTGCAACTATCTTTTTTCTCTTCTTAAAATAGGTTTGTCTTCATATGAATTCCCTTGTTGCTGCAGAAAACCCACACCTTACAACTGCACACTACTCAGAGTAAAAGAAGGACTCTATTCCTTTCTTCAATCATAGTTAAAATAACTCTGTATTCTTTGGGGGGGAGGCTGGTAATAATAATGGGGATTGAACCAAAGGGCATTCTACTTCTGAGTTATATCCCAGACCTATTTTATTTTGAAAGAGGGTCTCATTAAATTACCACACACTAGCCTTGAGCCCGTGATTCTCCTGTGCCAGCCTCCCAGGTACTGGGATTATAGGCATGGACTAACATGCCTGGCTAAAATGTTCTTATTGGAATATCTTGGTTAGTAGTGTTGATTAGAATGAATTTGTGGTTCTTTTCTGTCCCTGAAACAATTACTGCACCAAGAAGATAAAAGAATCCTGGATAATTTTTTGCTAATTATGGCCTACCTAATCTGTGTACTAGCCATGGAATATAAGAGGGATGAAGTGCATCTTGGGAGACAACCATAACTTGCACCACACAGAGTGATCATCAACATCTCTGCCACCTTCCCTCAGCCATCTCCAAGGATGGACGTCAGGTTTTCATGCTGCTAGAGTTCATGCTTCTCTACCTTACTCACTCACCAGACTCTGCTTTGCTGCTTTGTAAGAAACCATTCCTATTTTTGCTGCTGGAAGAACTGAATGTCAAAGAGCAAATTCACTCTCCCATGATGTTACAGCTTGGAAGTGGTATAGTGAGAGTGAGAACACAGCTCCACCTGACCAAAGTCCATATTCTCATGCCCCACTGTGATGGCTGCTCTCTAAAAGGGAAGCCAAAGTTAGAGGATGCTAATCACCCCAGCCTGGCCGGCACACCAAGAAGGGCACCATCGTCTGCTCTCTTCTACAGTGTTCAATGTAAACACAAAACCTGCAGTTTGAGTTGGAAAAAATACACGGTGGATCCTTCAATAGTCTCAGTGCCTAAGTACAACCCTTGCTTTGAATAGATTTGTGTCTGTGAGTGAGTGAGTGAGTGAGTGAGTGAGTATGGGTGTGTGTGTGTGTGTGTGTGTGTGTGTGTGTGTGTGTTCTATTTCCTAATGACTTTAAAAAAACTTTCACAAGTCTGGATTTTCTCTGTGAACCTTTGTCTTCCCAGGTCCATTCCAGCCCTCTCATATCCCACAGCTAGTGTGCAGATTGGGTGGGCCCTAATTAGCTAAAGCCAGTCAGCATTCTTTCATTCCCCTTGGTACAATAATTGCTTCTGACTGTGAAAAAACTCCAGATGTCTGTGACACACAGCTCGCCTCCTTGCAGAAACCTTCCAGTGTGTCTCACAAAATCATTCCAGGGCTGTTACACATGCTATGCCACTCTCTCCAATTTGCCATTTTCAAATTAGTGTCCAGACAGACCTACACTCAACACAAGCTTACCACTTGTGGCAGGTTAAAATTCTGTTCCCTACAACCTTCTCCATATTTTAACTTCATCATCTTTGGTGGCAGGAGAATGATATGTTAGTTGCGTGCACCTATAGCATATAGCTCAATGCAAGAGCTCAAAGCTCAAAGTGAATTTTTTACTTAGTGTGACTACTTGTAATTTGGGCCTAATCCTTAAGCTATTTATTTATTGATTGATTGATTCATTTATTTATTCAATTGGCACTATGGATTAAACTTAGGGGCATTCTACCTCCAAGCTACACCCTTAGCTTTATTTATTTATTTATTTATTTATTTATTTATTTATTTTGAAACAACAAAGTTGCTGAAAGCCTCACTAAGTTGCTGAGGCTGGCCTTGAACCTGCAATCCTCCCATCTCAGCCTTCTAAGGCGTTGGATTACAGGTGTGCATCCCCATGACTGGCCCATTAAGCTCTTTAGATCTCTATTTCTCTTACCTGTCAAACTGGAATAATAATATATTCTCCATGTGGTTATCATGAGTATAATGTCTAATACACAGAAATCATTCAAAAATGTTTGCTCTACTATTATTATAAATATTAATTTTATATTATAAATATTAATTTTCATTATTCTTATGATTATTAATCATAATTTTAATTGTTATCCAAATGAACAAATTTATTTTATTTCTTCACTGTGGGACATTATCTGCATTAATTTCCATGGGTTTAACATTCTTCCTTTGGGAATATAAGCTTTAATTTAGATAAAGGTCTATTTCCCTCTTTTATATAAAAAGAAAATAAACAAACAGATGCAAACTATAATCTTTAATATCTTGGCTATTTCCTTTCTGATTTATGGTATCTACCACTGTGCTTAAAGTTTTTATTCCATTTCTTTTTCTTGTTAGTCAGAGTAGCAGATATTCTAAAATTTTCTTTTAGTAATTACTTTTGATACTTACAAAGTTCAAGAATCTGAGACTCTGGCCCTGTAAAGAAAATATCATTTCTACACAGTCAGTAGATCCAGGTTTTTATAGGCTTAACCTGAAGCTCAGGTCTGAGCAGCACTTCAACATTATCTCCCAAGGGCCTTGGACCTAATGAAACATGTTCCAATCCTAATATCTACTTAAGCAAATTGGATGTCACTGTCCAGGAAAATTACTCAGTTGTCATAGTAACTCTTTTACTACTTAGGTCAAGATGAATAAGAAAAAATTAAAAATTGGCAGCAAATTCTAGAATCTAAAATAAAGTTATGGGAGGAATAAAATATAGACAAATGATGGATTTAATTCAATATGGAAGAAAATACCTGACATGTGAATGTGCTCCCCATAGCAGGTTCCTGATTATCATGCCCAGACTGAAAGTTAGGGGTGTTGGAGCAATAGATTCACAAAATGAAAAACACAAAGATATTTTATGTCTAATTTGAGCCCTTTGTTTTACAAGTAAGCAAAAGCCCAGAGTGGTAAAACAATTTACACAAATTCACACACCCCATTATTAGCTCACACAGGTATAAAAACAAGGTCCCTTGGCTTCATTCCTGGGATATAAGGACAAAAAAAAAATCATCTGAAAGATGCTTTGGGGTATTTGCTTAGTATTTTAACTTATTCTTTAAGTTATAAAATATTAGTTTAATGAAGCAAGGTGGGAGACAGGTTAATTTTAAATTAGTTCCAAGATTGGATAGCTACCAAAAAAAAATTAGAAAGACCTTACTAATCATACATCAATTACACAACTGAAGTAGGATAAAAGAAATAGGTAGAAAGTGGACATAAAGGAACAACAAGAAAAATGTGGCATAAATATGAAAGCCTGTGGCAAAATTCCCCAATACCCTACTCCTTAAGCAGGCCTGTTACTCCCACATTTTTGAGGAATTTATAAGTCCTTAGTAATTACTCTGAGCACTGTTGACTAAGATCAAAAAGGTACTCACTGATCAGACAACAGAGACCACACAAAAGATCCAGGAAGGTGGCTGAACGTCACACTGGGAATTCATGCACATAAAAATACCTTGCAGTGTTAATTTTCCAACCTACTACTAGTTAAGCAGGAGAGATATCTGTTGGTCAGAAGGCAAAGGTCACACAAAATAGTAATTTCCTTTGGGTACTATTAGCCATCCTTGAATAGTTTAAACAAATAAAGGTATCTATTGAGAAGGTCCCATCAGGACCTAGGAGATAACCAAGACATCCTAAATTGGCTTTTGACTACCAGACTGATTTCATTCTCATATCACTCACAAAAGTCTCCTAGAAGAGCCATGAACCCCCAAAGTCATTTCTCTCATTATGGTGATGGCCCACATTCTCCCTTGAATGTGTATTTCTTGCTTTCTAAAATAAATCTTTGCCTATGTCTCTGATTGGTGCATGCTGAATTTCTTTTCTATCATATAAGCAAAAGACTCCACTGGTCCAGATTTGCATCCTCCCCTACTCTTCCCACACTGAGAATTGCTCCAGACCCTTCATTGTGTCAACACTTCTCCCATGACATATTGGCTATGGGGGAGAGACTCTGCTAGCTCCTAGAGATTATAGATGATTTAGTCAAAACACTTAGGCACTCAGTTCTTATAAGATTAGAACACCTTATGTTTACACTAAGAGCAAAGAGTCGGAAAATCTGGCTCCAGGCGATTTATTCTCCATTTTATAAACCTTAGGATATGCATAAAGTTGCAACACTAACTAGCTACAGCTACAGCCTGATTTTAACTCTGCAATGTTTTCAAAGCCACCAAAGAGCATGAATTGCAAAAAGTGTCAGTTGTTGTCAATGAAAAAGTAGATTCTACCTAATCAAAAATAGGGGCCAAGAAATTTAGCAAGAAGATAGCAATAGTTCCATGACATGGAAATTGACTCCTTTATAAAATGCGCTCTTTTATAAAATATGCCTAGTTTAATATCTCTATATCATGCCTATCTTGACCAATGCCAACCTTTAATGTTCCAGATCAGAATTAGGTGCTTCAGTCCTATCCAAATGGTGCTTTCTGATTTTTGGTTATAATTTTTCTTGTCTAGAAAGAATACCTGGGTTTTGACTGCTTGCAGAAGAAAGATGTCTTGGTACATAATTCTAAGGCCAGCAACTCTCCAGGACCAGAAAGCCATTTACCTGATGATTATTCAAACATAAACCCTTTAGGTCTTGCATGAGTTAAGTGAGAGCCTATTTGCTGGTGGTCACGACAGGAAATGACTAAGGAACAGAGACATCATAGAGACATCGAGACATCAGCCTAAAACAAGAGAAAGTATAGTCCTGCCACAGTATCCTATAGTGAGTTCGGTTTCTCTAGTCAGACTGTCAAGGGGCATAAATAGGCACCAATAGTGTTTGTTGGGTAAATTAATAGGTAGGTAGGTTGTTATATGAGGAAAGAGCTATGGTTAAAGGTGAAAGGGCTGAAAAATCCTAAAACAGGGATGACAGAGAGAACACATTTATGCAGTTACTCATTTATGGGACAAATACTTATTGGGCAGCTATAATGTGTCAGATTTTGTTCTATATGTTAGAGTTAACAGCAGCAAAATATGTCAAGGATTTGTCCTTCAGGGACCTTGCATTCTACTGATAAGAGACAGAAAACAAAAACTAACCAAAAGAAAAAGAAAATTCCAAGTGATGATACTTATTTTTTTTTTTTGGGGGGGATGAAGCAGAGTGGGAGAATGCAGGAGGATAAAAGTGGAGACAACAACATAAGAGACCCACACAGCAGCTGAGCAAGAGCCTCCAGGCTGAGGGGGGGGTCTTGAGAAAACAAGTTGGAGTGCTTGAAAAACAGAACAATTACTTTACAAGGGCCAAGAAAAGAGTGCTAGGTGATGAGGTTAGATATTATGCAGAGACCAGACCACATGTCACTTTAGGGGACTTGGGGATCCTTTATAACTGGCTAAGAAACCAGTAGAGTATGTTTGAAGTTGTAAGTTAAGTGGTCTGATTTGCATTTTAAAATCCCATTATGCTTCATGGAGAATAAACTGCAGAGAACTAGAGTAGGGGGAAGGAGAGCCCTGGAGAAGAGTTTATGATAATCCAGGCAAGGTGTGATGACATCAGGGTCTGGGAATTAGCAATTCCAGGAATAAGACATGGTCAGAGGAGAAGCCAACAGACTTGTTGATAAGTTGATATTGTTTTATTAAGGTTTTTTATTTCTATAATGAAAATACCTAACAGTAACAACTTAGAGAAAGAAAGGCTTATTTGGCTCATCGTTTCACAGGTTCATTCCATTGCCAGTCAGCTCCAATGCAAAAATGTCCTGAAAGGAGGGTGTTAAAGAAGAAAAGATCCTGGCATCTGGGTAGGAGAGGAGGGAACAGGTGACGAGGGACAGATAAAGTCTCCAAGGCCAAAGCCCCCAGTGATCTATCTCCTCCAGCCATACCCTACCTGTCTATAGTTACCAGCAATAGATTCATTCAAATTATTAGTCCATCAATGGGCCTCTCCATTGATATGGTTAGAGCCCTAATCCAATTATTTCACGTCTGAACACTCTGCTTTGGCAACACATGAGCTTTTCAGGGGAGCATCCCATACCCAAACCACAATAGACATTAAAGACAATATTATTTCTGACATTGGAAATTAAGCAAAACTGAAGAAATTACAGTCCTGTTTCTGAGATCCACAAGAGTGAGAGAGATTTATTTTTAAGTATAAATTAAGATTTCTGTATTGGAAGCATTAGGTTTAAGAAGTGTATTGGACCTGAGAGGAGAAGCCATGTTGGTGGCTGGGTATATGACTGGAACTCAAGGAAGTGGTAAGGTCTAAAGGCAGAAATTTGTGAGTCAGGAAAGTATGTGCTGGTTGATTGGTAGTAACTGCTGAAACACTGTGTTAAGTTCTCTAAAGTAGAGTATTAACTCCCTTGGAAATAATTCAGAAGTTGATTAGCAACAAAGAACCAATAATCCCAATGATTTGTGTAGTTTGAGCACACACAAAAAGGAATTATATAGGTCATAGTTACTATTTGAAAGTCATAGAGCACAAAATTCCAGGTAACATGTTTTATACAGCAAGATAGAATCTAGGACCTCATTTCAGGACAAGCTTCAAAATTGAAATATTACTGGCAGAATATGAATAATAGCTACCACTCATTGAGTGTTTATTCTGTGCTCATTTCAATACAATTTCATTTAATCTTTATGATCAGCTTGAAAATAGGTATTATTTAACCCATTTTATAGGTAATTGCATAAGAATTTTAGCAACCAAGTTTATGAAACAAGTGGTGACATTGAAATTGAAAATTGAGTTTGTCTAGCTTCAGGGTCCCAGATCATTTCATGATATCACAGTCAATAAAATAAAAATCAAGTCATAATAGAGATTGAACCAATATGTGGCTAGGAACAACTACAAATCATGACAATGGTACCTTCATGGTATAGGGAGAGAGGCCCTATACCAATTGGAATGCAGAGACAAGGGGAGAGCTCATGTTGAAGATGAACTTTCATTTTTTTACGTCATTAATATTTTTAAACTCAGAAATATAGCATAGGGAAACTGTTAGAGCAAGACTGAGTCTGTGAGATAGATGGGCTTTGGTGTGAGGAAGCAAGGTGAGGGTTCTGACACATATATAAAGCTACTTCTATCCTAGCAAAATAGCATCATCTCCTTAGCTATCCTTTGGCTTTGCAGCCAAAAACTTTCAAAAGATCAGGCATAGGTGTTCACTCTTCTTTTCAGTATCCCTCCAAGAAAATCCTGTAGCATACAAACACCCAAACCATCACCATTATACAATGAGAGGACTTTGCGTAGCCCAAGAACCTATGCCAACTGATTTAGAGATCCAATCAGACAGAAAAATTTAAGTTGGCTGATACTAAATTGAGTATCCAACTTGTGCCAGCAACTACCTGTAATTTCCAGATGAGTAAAACATCCCTGCTACCTTCATGGAGTTTACTATTCTGTTAGTAAAGTATATCATACTTATACACACATATGTGCACACATACACAGAGATAGTTGCATGAGACAGAATATAAATGTCATCAAAGAGTTACAAAGCTTCAGATGAATTAAAAGCAGCCTGTTAAGACAGAGAAGTGCTTTGTAGATTCATTTACTTGCTTTGTTTTACTCGTGTATTTATTTGAATTTCTTTTTTGAAGTTCTATTTAGTTCACTTGCCCATTTTTGATTGGATTATTTGTTTTCTTAATGCTGAGTTTCTTGAGTTTTCTGTATATTATAGATTTTAGTCCTCTATTGGGGGAGTAGTTGGAAAAATTTTTCTCCCACTCTCTTAGCTCTCTGTTGAGGTTCTTGATAGTTCCCTTTGCTGTACAGAAGCTCTTCAATTTAATGTAATCCCACATATTGATCTTTCTTTTAATTTCTTGTGCCTTTGGGGTCTTGTTGAGAAAGTTTTTACCTGTGCCTATGTGTTGAAGTGTTGAACCTATGCCCTCTTTAAGGAGCTGCAAGGTCTCTGGTCTGATTTCTAAGTCTTTGATTCATCTTGAATTGACTTCATAATACTCTGTGTATCTTGATATTTCTTTAACATTTTGAAGTTATGAGAAAAAATATAAAAATCCAGATTTCTGAAGTCTTCTTTTAATTCTAGAAATCTGACAATAATGGCTGCATTGGGAACATTTCTACACAGAAATAATCAGTTTAAGATGTATTACATCTTCCCCTTTTAGAAAGAGCATGTGTTCTCCAATTTGTTACAGCCTTACTAACCCAAATTGTATTTGATCCAATGTGTTTCTTGCATTTCTATTTTCTTTCTAGCCCCTCAACATGAGTTTACAATCCTTAATACAAATACCACAAAATAAATTATTGCAGTAATATAATAAAGAATTTAGGAGTAGGAGTTATGAAATTAAATCTATCTGGGTTTGGATATTTACAAAGTACTAGTTAGATAAAATTACTTATTTTCCATGGTCCTAATTTTCTTACCAGTAAAATATTGATAATATCTATCTTATGATTTCTTAGTATAAAACTTGGTTATGTTTAACACATTCTCAGTATATTTTCAACCAGAAATGATTATATATATATATATATATATATATATATATATATATATATATATATATATAAATCAAGTTAGGCATGGTGGCACATATTTGTAATCCCAAAACTCTTACTCTATGAGGAAAGACCATATTTTTGCCCCATTGAAATCATACTTAATTGTATGACTAGTTTTGATGAAATGTTAGCAGAAGTGAGATGTGACACTTCATGGGAATCGTAAAGCTGGGTTACACTATACCACTCTCTGTATCCCTGAAACTGATGCTCCTACAGGCACTGGTCCATCTGAGGTCTGATCCTAAAAAGAGTTCAAGATAATGTGGAAAAGAGCCCCTGGCCAAATCATGGAAGGTATGGAGAGTGAGAGAGAAAGATACCATTTTTATTTAGAACCATTGAGATTTTAAAGTTGTTTGTTACAACAACAAAACCTGGCCCATCCTGAAACTGTCATGGTAACTATTTTTAATCACTGTCATTATCAAAATTTTAGGTATTATTCCAAACCATTGCCTTTGCCAGACTTTGATTTATTTCCAGGGCTCTTAGCAAAAATAGGAAACTAAGAAACTGGTTGTTTGCTTGTTTGTTTGGTGTGTGTGTGTGTTATCCTATCAGCTTTCTATCCCCATTCTATTACCCTTGTTAAATTTCCCTTGCTTGTATACACATCTTACAGCTCCTGACATTTCAGTGATCATAAGGCTTTGGGGGAGGATAATGACAAATCATTCCTCTTTAAACTAAGGTTGCTTCACCCCATCAATGTGAAAGAAACCACAATTTTATTCTTATTTCACAAAGATATGCAAATAAAATTTCTACTATTTTGGGGGTGGAGGATACTGAATATTGAACCCAGAAACATTCTACCTCTGAGCCATAATCCTAGTCCTATTTTCATTTTCATTTTTTATATTTAATTTATTTTTAATTTTTATGTGGATCATATTGAAAATGGCATACATTCAGACTGTGCTTGGTGCCCTCTCCCATGCCGCAGTTCCCCTTCTCCCCCTCCCAACAATGAGTGTTCAGGTTAACCATGCTACATTCATACTTTTACACATATTCAGATGTAGCTCCTCAATTAACCAAGCTCAGCCTTCTTCATCTTCTATGCTTCCATTTCATCTTTGCTGAGGTTTCCCCTCTATTATCTGGAGTCCCTCTGGTAGTCCTAATACTCCCTAGTTTGGGTATATTAGAGAAAACATATGTCCCTTCTCTTTCTGTGCTTGGCTGATCTCACTTAACATAAAGTTCTCCAGGTCTTTCCATCTTCTTGTGAATGACCTGATTTTGTTCTTCTTTATAGCTGAGTAGATTTCCATTGTGTATATTTCCTATAATTTTGCAATTCATTCATCTGTTGATGGAGACCTAGGTTGGCTCCATATTTTGGCTATTATGAATTGTGCTGCTATGAACATGGATATCCATATGTTACTGTAGTTCTCTGATTTCAACACCTTAGGAAAAATATCCAGGAATGGTAGAGCTGGATCATATGGTGGATCTATTTCCAGTTTTCTAAGGAATCTCCACAGTGATCTCCATAGCAGCTTAACTAGTTTGCACTCCTACCAACAGTGTAAAAGAGTTCCTCTTTCCCCATATCCTTGTCAGAATTTGTTGTTATTTGATTTCTTTATGCTTGCCACTCTGATTGGGGTTAGATGGAATCTCAGCATAGTTTTGATTTGCATCTCCCTAATGGCTAATGATGTTGAATATATTTTCATGTATCTATTGGCCATTTGTATCTCTTGTGAAGTGTCTATTCACTTCAGTTGCCCATTTCTTGACTGGGTTATTATTTTTTATTCTGAAATAGAATCTGACTAAGTTACAGTGCACTGGCCTTGAACCTATACTCTTCCTGTATCAGCCTCCCAACTACAGGGATTACATGAATGTCTGAAGAGGCCCTGCAGTATCTGGATTTTACATGATATGAGTTTTCTGTAACCACATGTTGAATGGAGAGAGGAGAGACTGGGGTCTGAAGTGCGTGTGCTGCCCTCTGCATTCTTGGTCATATCTACTATGCAGTTGTTGGTAGAGATAGAACAACTAGTGCATACTGACACGAGGTTGGACTTCTTTCTGAGTGTGCTGTTGACACTCAGTGCTGAAGTGCACAGCTGCTGACACTCATAGCTTGTTCTCTTTTGGCCTGGTCATAATTTAGTATTTTCCCTGGTGACTTGGCTACAGATGATGCTGCAGTCTCCACTGTGGGCCAACTGTAACTCCCAGTCCATATTCAACAACAGGCTCTTTTTTCTCTATGCTAGGAATCCCTTCCAGCAAGCTCCTGAGAAAAAACATTAAAAACCTCCACATCCTATCTCAAGGGCATCTGGGAATAGAGGTGTATAAGGACGGCTACACCAAAACATTCTTTGGCCTCACCACACCATGATGTGTCTCAAGTGTGATAGATGGCCTATAAGGAAAGCACTGTACAGAATTCAAAGCAGAAAAAAAGGGCAAAAGTTGAATATTGTGGCACAAACGTTTAATTCCAGTACTTGGGAGGCTGAAACTAGAGGATCCAGGTTTGCGGCCAGCCTCAGCTACTTCGTGGAGCACTACACAACTTAGTGAGACCCTGTTTCAAAATAAAGAATAAAAAATGGGGCTGAGAGTATAGCTAAGAGGTAGAATGCCCCTGGGGTAGATCCCCAGTAACAAAATAAAAAAAAAAAAAGAATAAAATTCTCTCAGCCCTCAACATTCCCTCCAAAGCCTCTAACATTCTTACTCTTTCTCTTTCTACATTCCAAAGGATGGAGAGTCAGATACATAGCTGCCTATTGAATGGATATTTCTACTTTGTTCTTCCTGTGTATTCAAAATGTGTATTACTAAAATTCTATAATCAAACCTACCAGCCCAAGCTCTTAATATATTTAAAGACAAGAATGGGGAACATAAACTTTAAAAATTTAGTATATTAGGTTTTCTCAACAAATTTGAGCTTGAAGACTGTTATTGTATTGTTGAAAAATTCAAATAAGAGTGTCAGAAGCGTAATTTTATTTATTTTTTTATTCCTGATGGAATTGTAATAAATATAGCCCTTGAGCTTATAGGGAAGAAAGACATATACATTGAAGAGTTAAAGTGAATAACACATTGGAAGCACATAAATATATTGCTCACAAGTTAAGCACAGTATTCGCCAAGCATGGTAGCACACATCTGTTAATCCCAGTATTTAGGAGGCTAACAGAAGGATCTCAGTTTGGAGGACAGCCTTAAAAACTTAGCGAACCTCTGTTTCATAAAACAATAAGACTAGAGGTAGAGCTCAGAGGTGGAACACTCCTGGGTTAGATTCCCAGTACTGCACACACAAAAGCTATGTATAGAATCTAATTCATTTGAAGAGACCATATAACCATAAAAATAATATAATAAATTAATTATAAAAACCTTTTCTATCATTGCAGTGGGACCACCTTTAAGCCTCCTCTTAGTCAAAGTTCTGCCTTACTAGATGTGGACTAGGCATGTTATAAAGTGAGGTAAGAGACTTCCGGTAAGATGGCGACCGAGAAAAGCGGGGCTTAAGAGCCCCACTAACAACAAATCTCCATTACCACAAAATCAGTGCCTTTCATAGCCAGAAAACATCATCACCAGAGAAACAAAAAAATCACCAGGCTCCAGAGAGAAAGCGGACTGAGAACAGATCTTGATCTCAGAGCCACAGAGGAGATACACCGGCCTCACGCCCGAGGACGCGGCAACAGTGCCATACTGCCGGTGGCAGCGGCGAATTCACAGGACGGCTACAGCAAGACGAGGTGAGCCGCTGCGGAACAGCCAGGCGGGATTTCTCGCCGCAGGTAAAATCTAAAGCTCCCAGTGGCTGAGCTCAGCACACGCCGCAGGGATTCAGAGTGGAAATCAAAACTAAGAAGAAATACGCCAGCCTCACGGCCGAGGGCGTAGCAGCAGCGCCATATTGCCACCGGCGGCAGCAGCAGAGAATTCACCAAATCCAGTACAGCTACATCTGCGTACTCAAGAACAGTGAGTCAAATTGCGGGCCACAGAGGAGAAATCCCAGTACTGTACTCCCTGGGACTTGACCCAGTGGGGGAGGGGCGATGGCAGAGATATCACACCATAGGAGAACGTGCAACCTGGCACCCCCCACAGTCTAAAGCAGCCTCTATCGACTCTCTGGGTCGGAGACTCTGTGCAACAACCCAGTAAAGGAGTAGTGGGGTCTGAGATACTACAGACTCCAGATCCAGAACACCTTAAGTGAAGTCACAGTGACCCAAGGGAAGAACCCAGAGAAGGCACAAACTTCCGAAATCATGGGAAAGAGGAATAACACTGGAGCAATGAATGCCCACAACCCCACAACATCAGAACCCGATAAAACAGAAAATCAGAGATTTCTAGAAGATCAAATCAGGAAAATAACTGTAGAAATAATAGAGGTGCTTCAAAAAGAACTCAGAGAGCCAAAAAGAGATAAAGGATGCAATTAATGAAGTAAAGGCCTCAATTCAAAGCACAAACAACCGATTAGACCACATGGAGAACAGAATCTCGCTCTTAGAAGATGATCATTCCAAAAATGAACGCATAGTTTCTAATCTAGGAAAAAATATCCGACAGCAGGAATCTGATATTGAAGAAATATGGGCCCATTTTAAGAGAGCTAACCTAAGAATAATTGGAATAGAGGAGGGAAAAGAAAGTGAAACCAAAGGGATCAACAATCTCTTCAAGGAAGTAATAGCAGAAAATTTTCCAAACATAGAGCAAGAGGTTGATACACAGGTCCAGGAAACTTATAGAACTCCCTTTAGACAGGATCGGAGAAGAGGATCCCCACGCCACATAATTGTCAAAATGACCAATGTGGAAGCCAAGCAGAGAATCTTAAAGGCAACAAAAACAAAGGGCCAAGTGACATTCAGAGGCAAACCAATTAGAATCATTCCAGACTTCCCAAACCAAGTCATGAGAGCCAGAAGGGCTTGGAGTAACATATTCCAAACTCTGAAAGAAAACAACTTCCAGCCAAAAATTTCCTATCCAGCAAAACTTTCTATCAAATTAGATGGAGAAATAAGAAGCTTCCGTGACAAACAGAAACTGAAGGAATTTATGTCTTCAAAACCAGCACTAAAGAAAATACTCAAAGAGATTAACTACAAAGAAGAAATAGGTAACACACACCAGAACCAGAGAAACAAGATTTTCCATTCAACAGACAACTAATATTGGTTATCTGTGGAGATTCATTATTTATGTTAGTATTTTACCTATCTCTAAATTGTATTGTTTGCCTTTATTGTTGTTAATTTTTAGGATTTCTAGTTGGAATATTAATATACCTTTAGATATAGCATTTGGAAATATTTTATCCCATTCTATTAGTAACTTTTAACTCTGTTTACATTGTCTTTGGATATACAATATTTTTATATTTTCTAGGGAGTTTGTTTACCCTTCTGTTGCCTGTGCCATTGAAATCATATCCAAGAAATCACTGCCAATTTCAATGTTGTGAGGTTTTATGACCCAGATTTTCTTCTAAAAGTTTATAGTCTTAAGATTTATATTTAGGTCTTTTATCTATTTTGAGTTAATACTTGCATATGGGATTAGGTAAGGGTCCAATTTTATTCTTTTCCATGTAACTATTATTTTTCAACAATATTTAGTTAAAAGATTATTATTTCTACCACCAAATGTTCATGGAAACCTTGTCAAAAATAACTTGACAATATAGGGAAGAATTTAGCTCTAGGCTTGTATTTAACTCCAATGGTTTATATATCTGCCTTTAGAATAGTACTACACTGTTTCAATTATTGTAGCTTTATATGGTTTGAAATCAGAAAATATATATCTTCTAGCTTTGTTCTTTCTCAAGATCGTTTTGGGTATCTAGAATCCATATTCCATATTTGGATAGATTTTTTTCTGAAAAATAAATATATAAATATATGATAGTTTCACCTAAAAAAATAGAAAAAAAATATTCTCTGGTAAGAAAGAAAGCAAAAAGAAATATTGAAATGTTATCTTTAAGTCATCAAAAGCTTGGTATCAGACAAATGAAACTGTTATGTGAGATTATCATTTTTAATTTTAGATAAATTGCTATAATACTAGATGTCAACCACTAAGCCAAGCATGGGAAGGAGGGATGGGGAGAGAATGGGGTGGGGATCAGGTGGGGGCTGACTGGGTGAAGTGTGCATGTATGTCTACAAAAGTTTGTATCCCACTATGATGTATGAATACGGTACACCAATAAAAATTTAAAAAAAAAAGAAAGTGAGGTAAATGGACATTTCTTTTTTTCTAGATGCGATTTATTTCTTTTATTTATTTTAATTTGTATGTGAATTATATTGAAAATGGCAAACATTCGGACTGTGCTTGGTGCCCTCTCCTGCCCCACTTCCCCTTCTCCCCCTTCCAACAATGAGTGTCCAGGTTAACCATGCTATATTCATACTTTTACATATATTTGAATGTAGCTCCTCCATTAATCAACCTCAGCCTTCTTCCTCTCCTACCCTTCCATTGTAGCTTTCTGAGTTTTCCCCTCCATTATCTGGAGTCCCTCTGGTATTCCTAATAGTCCCTAGTTTGGGAATATTAGAGAAAGCATATCCCATCTCTTTCTGTGTTTGGCTGATCTCACTTAACATAATGTTCTCCAGGTCTTTCCATCTTCTTGCTAATGACGTGATTTTAGATACAAATGGCCAGTAGATACATGAAAATAGGTTCAACATCATTATCCATCAGGGAGATGCAAATCAAAACAACACTGAGATTCCATCTAACTCCAGTCAGAGTGGCAAACATAAAGAAATCAAATGACAACAAATGCTGGCGAGGATATGGGGAAAGAGGAACTCTTTTACACTGTTGGTGGGAGTGCAAACTAGTTCAGCTGCTATGGAGATCACTGTGGAGATTCCTTACAAAACTGGGAATGGTTCTATCATATAATCTAATTATACCACTCCTGGGTATCTTTCCAAAGGTGTTAAAATCAGAGAACTATAGTAACATATGCATACCCATGTTTATAGCAACACAATTTATATTAGCCAAAATATGGAACCAACCTAGGTCTCCATCAACAGATGAATGGATTGCAAAATCATGGGAAATATACACAATGGATTTCTACTCAGCTATAAAGAGGTAAATGGACATTTCTCAGATCAAATATCTCTCTCTTTACAATAGTTTGATTGGTAACTATGTTGGGGTCATTATTAGCTATGGAATCAACTTCAGAATGAGGCAGTGTAGCATCTAAAATGAGAGGGTATGGGGTGTGAGCCCTTGGTTACCTTCACACAGGTTACCTCATTTTACCTAAAGAAATTGAGAAAGGTTGAGGAGAACTTTAGTGATACTATGGAAGAGCCCAAGGGGCAGGACAAGATGAAGCAGGTGTGCTTGGGACCAGTCCATGGACAGGTATTAAATTACGGCAAGGGAGAAAGCCAGAGGCAGGAAAAAGGGGATATTACATTTCATATCTCATTGACTCCTCCTGTGGGACAGGAATTCTGTGTGAGATAGAAATAGACAAGTTAAATAACTTACCTACAGCAGAGGTAAGATGTAAAACCAACCAAGCACATGCCAGAACCTGCCCTCACCCCTATTCCAAATATTACCTCCACCTCCTAGAATCTGAAATATAAAATCATAAAAGAAGAAATAAGAAGTAACTGAGACCAGAAAAATAGAGAAATGGAATAAAAATATTAAAGTAAAATAGCTCAGAACATGGACCATGAACAATATTTAGCTATTCATAAGTATCTACTGCTTTGGGGGACTTTATTCATCATGAAGAATCTGAAATTCATCGATAATTAGATGGCAGGTATTTCATAATACATTAGCCCACAAACTATTGTCTTTAATCAAAGTACAAAGGGAAGTAGATGCTACTTAGCATGAAGGGTGAATTTCTAAATAATGAAGATACAAGCACCAAAGGGAGAATTTTAGGAAGGTTAACACCAAAGTACAGGGAAAATAAGAGTCAAGAGGAAGATCTGAGGGATTTGAGAAATTGTCATTTCATTCAGCTGCTCTTTTTTTCTGGATCTATAGATAATGTAATAAATACTGTGTGTGTGTGTGTGTGTGTGTGTGTGTGTGTGTGTGTGTGTGTTACTTAGGATTTAACCCATGGGCATTCTACCTCTAAGATATATACCCCCACCCTATTTTGTTTTTTATTTGGAAACAGGCCTCACTAAGTTTCTGAGGCTGGCCTTCAACTTGTACAGCTTCCCAAGTACTAGAATTACAAGCCTGACCTACCATGCCTAGCTAACAAATACTATTGATAATTCAATTAAATACTCTGTTATGTCTATGAGTATAAAAATTTTAAATAAAAATATAAGTGGCCACTCTTTCTATGGCTTGAATGGCCCTAAGATTCACGTGTTAAAACTGGAACCTGAGCTCAGCGTG
The DNA here is from genome assembly GCF_963383645.1 of Muscardinus avellanarius. NCBI lineage: Eukaryota > Metazoa > Chordata > Mammalia > Rodentia > Gliridae > Muscardinus > Muscardinus avellanarius. The sequence continues at coordinate 202,316,756 of NC_137786.1, read as the reverse complement.
GTGGCACACACCTGTCATTCTAGCACTTGGGAGGCTGAGACAGAAGGATTGAGGCCAGCGGAGACTTTCAGCAACTTAGGGAGAGAAAAAAAAAATAACTTGAACCTATCTCTGGTGGTATTAAGTGACTGAGTCTGTTAGGAAGTGACTCAGGGTTCTCATAACTGAATTCATGTCCTTACAAAAGGAGATTCAAAGACACTTTACCTTTTTTTAGAGTTTCATTGGCACAATATAATTATACATAGCAGTGAGATTCAAAGTGATACAGTCATATGTGCACGCAGCATTTCTCGGTGTGGCTCCCTCCTAATCACATCCCACAACCTCTCCTCCTGTCCAGGGCCATCTTAGATCATACAATACATGAAACCTATCGTTATCTCTGAGGTGCATTTTGTTGATGTTATCTCCACCCAGTAATGTCAAATCACTCCTTCCACCAAGCTTGTCACATGCCTGCCTCACTGATATTCTTTATTGTATCCTGTGATAATTGCAAGCTTCTGTTTGATTAACTTTTATGATGCCTTGTCTAAAGTTTCTATAAAAAATAAGGCCCTGTCTACAGAAGGCTGGGAGAGTTTGTCTTCTCTCTTTCCTGATACCCCCAATTATTAAATTCTCTTAAAATGATTATATTGGGCTTTGTGTCATTGTCGTGTGAGAAAGACTAGTATTAGGGAGATGTCTGAGAGCTGCAACCTTCCGTGGTGGGGACCACAAAACAATTTTCAGGAAGCTGCAGGGAGCAGCGACCTTCCATGGCAGGAAGCATGGAACAATTATTAGGAAGCTGCACGAAGGAGCAACCCTCTGTGGCAGGACAACGGAACAAGCAGAGTCTGCCAGAGCTACCAATATCCTTGATCATACTTTCATGTATGGACAAAATATTATTTTGGTCAGTTTCCTTTCCCAAGTTTTCTTTTTCCCCTCTCTTGTTTCCTCCCCAGTCTCTTTCCACTATTGTACTAGTCTCATTCCATATCATGAATTACCTTCGGTTTTCTGCTGTTTTTTTCTCTAACTGTCACATATGAGAAAGAACACCTGGTCCTGGCCTTTCTGAGGCTGCCTGATTTTTCTTTTTGCTTTTCTGCTCTTTCGCCACATGAGGACCCAGCATTTGCACTCTCTGGGGGATACGGCACACATCATTTTAGAAAAGAGACCAGAATCTTAACAGACACTAGACCTACTGGTGCTTTAATCTTGGGCTTTCCAAACTCCAGAACTAGAAGAAATGAATCCTGTTGTTTGTAAATTACTCAGTCTGTGGTGTTATGTTAGAGCACTAGTAAACCCAAACACTCTGGCATTAAAAGGGCTTATAAATCATTGACACACATGACCATGGAGAAAGCATCTGAATTCATTTTTTAATTGAAAAGGGATATGGGAAAGCTTACTTAAAGTGTGAAATGTCATTCTCCCTCTTTTGGGGGCACAGATTGAAATTAAGCTCCTTTCACATTAACACACACCCTTATATTACAGTTTCCATGGAGATTTAGAATTTTATTGTGTGATAAAGTATCATTAGATTTAAAATCTAAGTATATGAAGCAAATGTTAATATTTACATGCAATGGATATATCAGGAGAGGATTTTCAGGAGGGGCAAAGCTCAAGAAAATTGACTATCATTCCACACTACCTCATGACAATTTGTCCTTTCTCTGAACTCTAAAACACAGAGAACTCAAGAAACTCACTGCTAAGAAATCAAATAAGCCAATGAAAAATGGGCAAGTAAACTAAACAGACAATTCCCAAAATAAGGAATGTAAATGGCCAATAAATGTATGAAAAAATGCTCAACATCATTACTAATTAGAGAGATGAAAATCAAAACTACCCTTAGATTTTACTTAACTCCAATTATAATGACAATCATTCAAAACGCAAACAACAACAAATGCTGGCGAGGATGTGGAGAAGTAAGAACTCTAACACTTTGTTGGTGGGATTGCAAATTAGTGCAACCACTTTGGAAAGCAGTATGGAGGATCCTCAAAAGAATGGAGACAAACTTACTATATGACCCAGCAATATCACTTCTGGGTACCTACCAAAAAGAAAGGAAACCAAACTACCAAACTAATGCATGTGTATCTATGTTCATAGCTGCACAATTCACCATTGCTGAACAATGGAACCAGCTAAGAGATCCATCAACAGATGAATGGATTACAAAACTCTGAAATATGTACATGATGGAATTTTACTCAGCCATAAAGAAGAACAAAATTATGCCATTGGGGGGGGGAATAAATGGAATTGGAGGACATTATGCTAAGTGAGATTAGTCAGTCACAAAAAGTAAAAAATTGGATGCTCTCCCTAGTATGTGGAAGCTAGGGAGAAAAAAGGTCATAGGAGAAACTCTAGATGAAGTAGAAACCATAGATGTGCGAATAAGATGACTTGAGAGATATGGGTAGGGGAGAGAGATATGGGTAGGGGAGAAGAGGGAAATTCCCTAATGTACATGTACTACATTTATAAACATATCAAAGTCAATTGCTTAGCCAAACATGAGAAAGAGGGAGAGGGGAAGGAATGGGGTGGGAACCAGGGAAAGGCTAAATGAGTGATGTGTACATGTATGCCTCTACTATCTTGTACTCCATTAAGATGTATGACTGCAATGCACCAATAAAAATTTTTAAAAATCAAATAATTAAAATACAATTTAGCTTTTTATCACAGCACCTGATAACTGTTATCAGTTCTTAAATTGGTCCCATTCATTCTCAAACTAGGTTACAAAATTCTGAATAGCAGAGGCTGAGTCTTCTGCTTCCCTTCTGTGACCCTCAGTGTCTAGCTTGGGGCCGACACAGAGGCAGAAGCTGGTAGTGGCTCCTTGAGCTGACATAAATAGGGAGAATCTCAGTCAAGAGAGAAAAGGGGAAGGCTCAGAGGTATCTGTCAAAAAATATTGAGACAGATTTTGCAATTTTAATAATACACCTCATATTTTTGAAAGACCAGAGTTTTCAGAGCAAGAGCGAGAAAGAGACATACAAATTATATCCAGCAGAGACCGAGTTTAAGACAGTCTAGAAAGTCAGGAGATTGGCTAAGCCTTGATTTTGTGCTTAGATTGTCATTTACTAGCAGGCACAGAATATAGCAGCTTTCCTTTAGTGCTGTTTCACTGTAGAAACTATTAGCCCAGGGAGGAAAAAAGCAAAAAATTTCAAGCATTCTCTAACTATTCACTGAGTCTCAAAGGTATCCAACAGGGTGCTGATCGTGCACCCATAAAGCTCTCTGGTTGGATATAAATGGCACCAGAAGCCATAAAATCTGTCCTTTCAAAATCTGTTGGTTTTGAGGTAGTCCAAATAGCTTGTAGGATATTCACCTGTGCCTCTCTCTTTCTCTCATTTTTTCATAATTTATTTTATAGCATATTATTAAAAGTCAATTTGTGGTAGAATCAGTAATTATGCCATATGATTAGATAACATTAATAAAAAGCTTGAACACCTCCCCAAGCACTTAAATAAGAAATTTTATAAGCCACACAAAAGTCCAAAGTAGAGAGTATCCAGTTCTATTTGGGCTCATTTATCACTGTGTTTAACTAAATGTATTTTTTCCTCTGAGTTTTCCAGCATAGCCTTTTCTTTATGTCTGAACTGTGGCTGATTTTCTAAAGACAACAGAGACTTTGGTTTGAGGGCCTCACTTGGCCTTCACAAAGATGGTTTGTTTGGGTTTAAATGTTATCTCAAAATACTTTGGGTCTTTTAGCATTTCTCGTACTCTCTTTTTTCCCAAAGGATTTGCTTAAAACAATATCTAAAATCTCTGAGTTATATGAAAAACTGAAACATATAACCAGACATAAACTCTCAGACCCTAACTTGGCAAGAGGATGTACATTATAATTCCTCCCAATTGTATGGGATGAACCAGGAATGAGGTTAGGGAGGGAACTAAGATGATGGTAGACACATCTTACTAGCATGATTAGAATCTACTTTAGGAGAGACTTCACAAATGAGAGAAATCCTCTGAACATCACTTATTGAAAATTAAACCTGATCAGTCTTTGTTTTCCTTTTCTCCTGCTGTCACTTTCTACTTCTTTCCCAACCATCCTAACTAACCAAAAGATTCTCAAAGAGGTTTTGAGAGTCCTTCCTTTTGCATCAATTCTTCCTTCTGCCCATATACATACCTCCCTTGGACTCTTATCACAAATTATCATGCTGCTTTACAAGTTTATTGGCTGTTTCTGTTGTTTCTCTCTTCTACTAGCCTGTGAGGGTGGGACCATGTCACATCACCCTGAATATCTAGAAGTTAATACAGTGATGAAATTAGTCCATTTTCTGTTACTATCATGAAATTCCTGAGGGTGGATAACTTTTAAAGAAAAAAAGGTTTATTTAGCTTATAGTTTTTGAGGTTAAGGGGCATGGCACTGACACTGACCTGGCTATGGAAAGGACCTCATGGCTGATGGCATCACAATGGCAGAAAAACATGAAAAACAAAGATTGCATGGCAGGACAAGATGCCAGAATAAGACTGAGGTCCCAAGAGACCTATAGAATTATGTCAATGTCTTCTGAGGACACGGGCCTACGGCAGGATTTGAAGTTGGGCCATTTACCCCGAAGCCTAAAAGTCTACCCACTACAGAGTTCTTAATGAATGAAAAAGCTTAAATTCCCCCAAAATCTAGGGATTTTTTTAATTGAATAAAATCAGAATGACATATTTAAAATATAACAGTATTTTGATTAAATGCTTTCAACATTAATTCGACATGTAGAATAGAATTTTTAAACAACAATGAGAATAAAAATAGAAAGCATATTTGTCCAGTGTTTTTCAAACTATCTTAGTAATGGAATCTTTCTTTTCTGAGGAAAAAAAATCTTAGTAGAAGCACAAGCGGTGAGTGGCAGTGGGTTGGGGTAGAGAGACTGACTCCTGTTTCACAGCCTTCTCATCTTCCATGGCTGCTCCTCAACTGAAGCATCTCCATCAGTGTGTACAACTCAGTTTGGGTATTATGTTCTAGCCCAGATCTCTTTAAATAAAAGATGAAAAGTTTAATATCCTAAATTGTTTCCTAAATAGTCTATCTGCTAAACATACTTAATCATTTGCCCAAGGACAAACAGTCAGTAAGTGACAAAAATCAGGTCTTCTGGCTCCAAGATGAGTGTTCTTTCCACTACATTAAACCAATAGAATTGATTCCCAATCCCAGTTTCATGCCACAGAAGCTGTCCTAGTTATTCCATATTGCAAATGCTACAGCAGAATTCTCAAAGCAGAGCAAATAAGGCGACTTAACTTAGGGGATGAGAGGGGAAAAGAGGGAAACTCTCTAAAGCACATGATGTACTTGAACAAATCAAAGTCAATCACTAAGCCAAGCATGGGAAGGAGGAATGGGTAGGGGATTGGGTAAGGGCTAATTGGGTGATCTGTGCATGTATGTCTACACAAGTCTTTTATCCCATGAAGATACATGACTACAATGCACCAATAAAAAAATTTGAAAAACACATTTTTATATGTGTGGTACTGGAATTGAATCCAGGGGTGCTCTAACACTGAGCTACACCCCCACCCTTTTTTTTATATTTCACTTAGGGAAAGGGTCTCTTTGCAAAGTTACTTCAAACTGGCCTTAAAACTGCAATCCTGTCTCAGCCTCCCAAGTACAGGTGTATGCCTCCATGCTCTTCTCATATAACATTTTTTTTCTTTTTTTGTGGTACTGGGGATGGAACCCAGGGGCTTTCTACTTCCAGGATATACCTCCAGACCTATTTTTATATTTTATTTGGAAACAGGGTCTCCTTAAGTTACTGAGAGCCTCACCAAGAAGCTGAGGCTGGCTTTGAACCTGTGCAATCCTCCTGTCTCAGCCTCCCTAGTTCTGGGATTACATGCCTGGCTCTCACATAACAATTTTTAATGCCACACTCTTTAGTGTTGATGATCAGAAAATGGAACAAACTTCATAGAATCCAATGATCATAGGATAATGTCAGCACTAAGATGTTGCAAATCTAAAAAGGTTGAAGTCCACAGTAATATTGAACCATGCAAACTATACCCACACATTCAGATTCTTACCGTGAGCAACTAATCCTTAGGAAATCCACGATCCATTACTTTTATACCGTTGTATTTGGTGGGCATATCAAGTGAGTCGATGTTTTTCAAAACAAGGTAATGAAAGCCCAGTGTTTACTGTACTAATGTGGGTTCCTCTGCCCAGAATTTTCAGAATTTTAATAATAACCAACGTCAATGTTTAATTTAAAGCTAGAGCACACTGGTTAAGAAACTGCTAAAAATAATCTGCTTCATATTGATGGCTTTGGCTTTGTTGACTCATAAAATGTCAGGGTTGGAGAAAAATAACTAACGGAAGCTTTAGCTGTGATTGTACCTTTAATTATTGATGCTCCATTCTTAGTCTTCAAACCCAACAGCTAAGATGCAGTATGACGGAACAAAGGCCAGATGATGAGCTAAACATAGGGAGGCTCACTGCTGATCCTATCTGCAAGATTTCTAAAATTAACAGTAAAACCCCTGGGGTCCAGTGTTGCCTGACTTCCTGGCATTCTTTCATATTGGATGGTAAGAAGAACAGGGATAGACTTGGGTTACCAGATCTGGAAAATAGAGAAGAACAAGAGAATACCTGCGTCCTTAGCACTGCCATGCATAAAGATCTATTTTTGTGAATTTGTAATAATATTGTACAAACATATTCCTCTCATTTACAACAGAGGAGATTCAAGAGCCCTCACTACTAAGAGTAGACCATTATAGAATTAAACATCAGTAGAATTGAGTTTCAGGCTGACTTCCCCTCTACCAACTACATATGCCTGAGCTATTCAATCTTATAATCTGGCTACCTTATGATGTACTAGAAAAATCAATTTTTATCTTCATTGCCATTTTCTGAGGCGCAACACTGTGCTTGGAATTCTGCATACATTAAATGATTCCATTCTACACTCACATCAGGTACTCACATTTTTGTATTTTTCCAAGATAATGCTTGTCAATTCCATGAACCCTGTACTCATACTCATAAAATAAAAGCCATAATTTACTTGTGAAAAATCACATATGGAAACATGACATAGGCTTTTCAGGAGGTATCAACATGCAGGTGAATCACGAATTGCTCATGACAGTGAGAATAAGTCAGCATTCAAGGTTCTTTTTTGTCTTTAGTTCTATTTTCTAAAATTTATCAATTTCTGACATTTTCACACAGTAAGAATACAAAGTCAAAGGAAACCTATGCACTCACTACCCCCTGCGGGATCTAATTCAATGGTTTGCAGCTTTGAGGTACAGCAGGCAGACAAAGCCTTTGGACATCTCAACAGTAGTTAGGAAAGCACCTGCAACAAGATTGCCTCTCAACTCCGCTGGCCTAATAACCCAACCTCGGACCCACCATGGGGTGGGAAGGCACCATAAGCTGCTTCATTGTGCCTCTAGAAAACCACAATTAAGAGGGTGGTTCTCTATAACAAAGCCTAGACCAGCCCCAGAAATATTTTCATATAAGTCTGGTATCATCTACACATAGAATTTGTTCTCACAAAGCAGAAAAGTTGGTTTTGAATCTGCCATACTTTACGTTCAACATATTTGTTGCATTCATTGTCTATTCAACCAGCTTTTCCTAACGATCTATTTGTGCCACACTCCTGGATCCCTGTACTCTATACAATAAAATGGAGGTTGGGGGTTAAAAGTAGTATCAGGTACAAAGTCATATGTGAACACAGAAGAAAGAAAACCGAGACAGGTTATAGAAGCAAGGTGGTCTCAGAGAGGGTTGCCAATTTAAGGCAGGGGGGTAATAGAAAGCTTAAAGTTATATTTAAATTTCAAATAAACCACAAACAATTTTTAGTATAAATAATTTGGGTAACCATGGGACATATTCATACTCTAAAAAGCATTTGCTGTATATCTGAAATTTAAATTTAACTGGTATTCTATATTATGCTGATAAAATTCTTCCCAGGTGTGGTTGCCTGGCTGAGTCCTACTTTGGGAAAAAGTTGAAAATACTTTACCTAGAGGCTCCATTTCTTTAAGTATTAGTTAGATGTATACCCTGACTATACACAGGAACAGACTGCCAGGTTCTGTTCTTTCATGCTTACAACTGCTGATATGAAATAAGATCCCTCATCAGAAAAGTTGAGAGCCCAGGTGACTTTATATGCCTGGCCTCACTACTGGCCCTCTCCAGGTCATGCACCTGGCATGACAAAATCTGAGATTTGTGGGCTATGTGAATAAATCATGTCCTAGCTGCCACATGGATTTGTTCTCTGATTCTTGTGTAAAGTTTCTAGTCTGCCCCTCAGTTTCAATATGAGGGTTATTTTTAGAATCAGGCACAAACTGGGTGCTCAATAAACATTAAATATGTTATTTAGAAACATGAAAAAATGGACTAGAGGGCAAAATCTGGACCTTAGCTGTTAGGGCAACTTCTTCATGCATCTACATAGAGAGTCAAAACTGAATAGATGATCTGTCTCTCCTTTTAAGGAAAGTCTGAGCTATTTTGCCTATGAGTATATACAGAGCCCACCTTTTATATTAAAAACCCCATAAAGCTCTTTTATTTCTCCTTTAGGGAGGCCAATATTTAATGTGTAAAGATAATATTGAGCAATAACTCATTGTGAAATTACTTTTGCTAAACTTATATTTCATAATTCAATAGAAATCCCTTCAAGTTTCTAATCTTGTGACCAGTTTCATATCCCTGGATCTTCTCTGTCCTTATGCAATTCCACAAATAATAAAACACATCTTTTGATAAAAAGCATCTCTTTACAAATAGCTTTGGTCATTAATTCTGACTTTCTGGCCTAGCTATTTTAAGGGACAATTGTTTTTCTCCAATACATAAAAACTACTTTTGCCCTTAATTTTGTCTAATGTTTCTTTTTTATATGTTAAAATTAATAGGCAAAGTATGGCTGAGGTTTTTCTCTCAAGATATATTCAGTTAAATTAGTGATGCTCAACCTTAACTGCACATTAAGAATCACCTAGGAATTTTTTTTTCAATGACCCAGGCCAGGCTCATAGCCTATATGTATTAAATCAAAACCCTGAGAGACTTAACCTTGACTTACCAGTGATTCTGACTTGCAGACAGAACTGAGATTTACTGAATTAAGTCACTAAACTTGTTTCTAAAGCACTAGGTCTTTACACTGTCCTTTCAGGAAACGTGAGGCCAATAGTAAGTCATCCGATTTGGGAGTATTATTAAGAAATGGATTTGGGGGAAGACATTAATGTAGAGGTGACTGTGGTCTAAAGCCATAGGGAACATTCAGCCCTCATAATCATGGAGGCAGATGAATGTCCTCTGAGGAGCCTCTTGGGGTTCATAACAATTTGAATTCTAAATCTATCACTCCTGGCAATGCCAGGTGAGAATGTAAAATACAAAGTTAATATCTCTTCCTCTGGACCAGACTGCAGAACTCGTTTTAAAAATTTGTCTTGGCCATGACATTTCAACTGCTAAAAAGACAAGTACAGTTCTTCAAGAAAACTGTTCTTCTTCACTCTTTATACACTGTAAGCTTCCTTCTACCTCCTCTTCTTCCTCCATCTCTTCACCTTTTTCTTCATTTTCTGCCCTTAGCATCAGTGCTGGTGCTTCTGAGGGGAAATGTGCAGTGATAGAGAAAAAGGAGCAGCAGGGTCAGGGAACAGAGGAGTGACCAGTAAGTAGAATTTCACTTTCACTTTCTCAGGGTCTAACTCCAGGCGTATGTAAAGCTAACATGTTCTGAAGACACACCAGCTTGAGTTTCTCCTCATTTTTTCCTCTTCATCTAATCCCTGCTACAATCCTCTACAGGATGGCCAATATTACCTTTACATTATAATTTGGAATCTGAGGTTTAGAGAGGCAAAATCACTTGTCCATAGTCACATACCTAATAATCAGGAGAGCCCAGGTGCCCCCCATTACTGCCTCATATGATAAACAGTCCCACTATTGGTGATAGCTCTCTCTCAAATTCCACAGCACCCAGCTTCCTGTTCTGAGGTGCAAATCTCAGCTGTGCACATATATCACTGGTGCTTCTATAGATTTTTATCCTCTAAAGGAACTGACTTTATCCTGTTTGTTGCTGGTTTTGGTGTGTGTGTGTGTGTGTGTGTGTGTGTGTGTGTGTGTGTGGTACTAGGTGTTGAACCCAAGGACATTTTACCTCTGAACTATATCTTTAGCCCTATTTTATTTTATTTTATTTTATTTTCAAACAAGGTCTTGTTAAATTAAAGATGGCCTTGCTAAGGTAATGAGCTGATTGTGAGCCTGCAATCCTCCCAAGTACTGGAGTTATAGGTATATGCCACCACACCTAGCTGTGTATGTGTCCCATATGCCAATATAACATTTGGTTGACATGTCTAATAAATAACAGGTAACAAATCTGTATAGATTTGGAAATGAAGGAGTATATGCTTCAGTAGCTGACAATTTCATTAATAAGTCATGCTCTAAAGCACCAAGGTAGGTTGAAAGGATCTGTAACCTGGAAGCTTAGAATCACAAGTTCAATTAATCAAAGGTATCTACTGTATGGGAAACAACTGAGGCACCAAACAAGAGGCCTGTGCTTGGACTGGGCTCTAAAGGCTTCATCGATGATATTATACTAGCAGCCATTCAACACAAGAAAAGCCAAGAGGATCAGTCAAAAAATAGCAAGTTGATTTTATCTCACCATCTCATCCACTGAATTTGTAGTGATTGATTCTATGTTGATTAGCAATGTCTGTCATGGGTAAAGGAAGGAGAGAGAGGCTGTAGCCATGCCACACAGTTACTTCAAAGCATATTCACATTAACATCTCTTAGTGAAGGTCTTCTTGGCATTTTATTCACAACCAGAAAAAATCACACTACCAGTGTTTTCTTTAAAAAAAAAAAACACTACATACAGTGGATTAGAGTCACACACATTAGAAAAATATGAAAAATAAGTGGTAGGAACTAGATGCCTAGTACACACACATACACATAGATATACACACATATATAAACACACACACATACACATATCACACGTACACATACACGTCAAGTGGGGTCAGAGTTATTTAAAATAAGTTTAAGTACTTAGGTGATGCTACCATATGTAAAGGAACAGAAACAAACTGGACAGAAATACAACTCCATTAAAATACAAAATCCAGCCCAGCTGGGCAGAACTGATCCATAGACTTACATCTCAGACTTGAACAACCCAGAGACTCTCTTAGAACTGAGAAGTCAACTCTCCACTAGAATAAACACTATAGCGTCAGTGATGGCATACTGAAATTAGTCCAGTTAGCCTTAGTGGGTATAAACAGATTAGATCCTGTGGAGAGTGAGGCTGATGTTCACTTAATTTTAGATGAGAAAAATAGACGTAACAAAACCAACGCTCATATTGCAAACTGGGTTGTATTATCCTTTAGGGACATAAAAATAGTTTCAAATAAATACAAGAATAGCAAAAATCAAGCCAGACATGGTGGGGTGAGCCTATAATCCCAATACCTGAAAGGCTGAGACAGGGAGATTACATGTTCAAGAACAAATAGCAAGACTCTCAACAACATAGCAAGACCCTCTTTAAAAAAAAAATAAAAGACCCTCTTTAAAAAATAAAAGGGGCTGAGGGGGTATATTAGAGGTAGAGCTTAGATTCAATTCCAAGTACCACACACACACACACACACACACACACACACACACACACACACAAAAGAATAGAAAAGTCGGCAACAAAATTAAAATAATGCATGTGTACTTGGTTTAAAATCCCAGTACCTACCATTTTAAATAAAGACAAGTAAACTCATGAAGTGCATTTAATTTTAAACTTCTATTCTCAGAGCTAAAAGCAAAAAATTTTAAAGAAGGTAATTTTGATTTAATGGAATTGTGTCCTCAAAATATTTTGAGACTTGTTCCTGAAGAAGTACAATCCATTTCATAATATTGGTGAAATAAGGATATTTTTATTGCTGAGCTAGAAACCCTTGAATAAACAAAGTGCTCATTCCTACTAATCAAAGGAGAAATATAATTTATGAAATTAACTGTTGCCCTCTCTTCAGTATGAAGACTAGCCAGAATTCAGATGTTAGCTGTGGTTCTCCATTTTGCCTGAAGGAGTTAAAAATGTTGACTGTTTATGATATAATTAAAAATAATTTTTCCTGTGCTTCTTTTTTTTTTAGAAAATATGCCTTTATACTTTCAAACTACAGATAATTTATCAACATGTTTCTAATGTTTCATAGGACATAACTCTACAGTGCCACAGGTGGCCAAGGAAAGGATCCAGGGTGTGAGAGACAGGATAGAAGAAAGGATGGCAGAAAGAGATGTGGGTAGATAGGTGGTGGTGGGGCAGGAGGTAGGGCTCAATTTGATGTCTACATATACAATCCTGTTTACTTTCTAAGCCATTGTTTGTTTCTGTAAGCTTAACCCAACTTATATTTCTACTATTTATGTTAGAAAAAATGTAGTAAAAATATAGGAAGACAAAGAAAAGCTGCGATCATATACTCCATATCACTATCAATTTAAGTTTATAACTTTTTGGACTGTAAGTATGTCTAATATATTCAGTATATACAATAAATCATATTACATACATTAACTTATAACCTGTTTTTAAATAGAAAATATATCATAAGTATTTTTCTATAGAGATACTATTTTAATAGATTTCTTTATGTCTGGACAATATTTTGTTAGACTGATACGCTATACCTTACTTAACTATTGATGGCCTTTAGTTATTTGCATTTTCTCTGCCATAAATGCTGTGATGAACATCCTCATAGCAAAATATTTGCGCAGGTGCGTGATTTCCTTAGAAAACATTTCTAAAAGTGGATTGGCTTGTTTCAAAGGGCATGCCCTTTGAAGACTTTTGAAACATGATGCTAAATTACCCTCTGGAAAGGCTGTGTAAATAAACACAGTGGGCGTTTTATGGCAATCTTACCACAACTGAATATTTTGATGCCTTTTAAAAACATCACTGCCAATTTGACAAAGGGAAAAAGACACTGTACTTTCTTTCTTCACTTGCATTTTATATGTACCTTTTTCAAGGTCTATTTGCAGGAGATCTATTCTTGGTTTCCCTGCCTGCCTGTCTCCATTGAGCACTGGAGCATCTGGTCCTGGCTGACCTCACTTGGCGCTTTCTTACCCTCTTTTCTCATGCAAGAGCTGATTCTTCCTGACAAGGCGGACAGTGCTCATGTACACACTTCCAGGCCAAATGAGTAAAGAAAGATAAGCTACTGCCTACAATATTCCTTGTATGGCAAAGACACTCGGAAATGCATTAAAGAGCGGACAGTTGAGATGATAAAAGTTCTTTCTGTCAAAGAGGCTCCAGCGTGGATCTATGGCCACAGAAAATGATAGGTTACTTCTGGCCAACAAGATAGACTGCCCGAAGGGCAGATCAGCGCCACCACCACCGGAGAGGTGTTGGTTCCATCAACAATCCTGGCAGCATTAGGCTAAGGAGAAACATTGAAAGACTTGTTCTTGTTGGCACAGATAGGAGAAAATCAAAGAATTCCACTCAGTATCTCCAGGGTCTGCCAATTTTTCTACAAATTGAAAGAACATCTGTTGGAGCAAATCACCTAAGAGAGGCAGAGAAAAGGAAGAGGGAAAAATCACATTTCCAACTTGGGCACCTGAGAAGCCAAATCCAGCTACACAGATTAGCATAGGAGCCTGATTGAAAAGGCCAAACTTAATCCTTGGGACCAATGGGGGGCTCCACACAACCTTCTTACACTGTCTCCCATGTGAAGTGATCTCAAGTAGGGAGAAGCCCAGGCAAGAGTCAGAGCTTCTGGCTTTGAACACTGTTGTACTAAAGCTTCATTTGCAGCCATGGACAAGGTACCCCACCTCTCAGCATTAACTTCCTCACCTATCAGCTAAAATTAATAATCCATTTTTCATAGTAATCACTGTGGATTGAATTGTGTTTCCTGTCAGACTCATATGTTGAAGCCTTAACTCCCAATGTGACAATATTTTAAAGACAGGACTTTTAGAGGATAGTTAAATGTCTTATAAGAGGACATTTAAAGTTAAGAGTTCTCATAAAGGTGAGATCTTAATCCAATAGAATTGTCATTGGCCTCGTAAGAAGAGAGCAAGGTCTCTGCACATATGCATGTCCTGAGGAAAGGCACATGAAGAAACAGCAGGAGGGAGAGCCAGAAGGAGAGTTCACCAGGAACCAAAGTGGCCAGAAGCTACAGCTCAGACTTCCCCACTTCCAAAACCATAAGAAGAGCATAAATTGTTCTTCAAACCACCCTATCTGTGGTATTTTGGTATGGCAGTCAAAGATTATTAAGATAGTGTGTGAGGGGAAAAATAAATACAGTTTTATGTAGGAAGTACACAACACATATTAAATGTTCAATGCAGTTAACTTTGCTTTCTTCCTAATCTCAACCTCCTCTCCTCTATAACCTGCCCACCCAGATCTTTGCTCAGAATCTATTTGACTTTTCAAGAATATTTTTTTTTCAGTTTCTGCCTTTTCTTGTCTACTCCTGATCTTATTGTTTCCATCCTCATCCTGGTAACTACTGTGAATTTCTGAATATTCCCTCTTCCTAGCCATTTGAGTTTTGTGTTCTTGAGGCTGAGTTGCACTTGATTTTGACTAATGACTTTGTCATTGTTAAGAAAAGACTTCCAATACCTTACAACAGTCCCTGGCACATAGTGAACCTTGTAAATGTAGTTACGGTTGTTATTATCCAGCATCCTGACATTATAATTAAACTATTATTTTCTTTTCTAACATTCAGTAACACTAAGCATAGTTAGTCATACTTCCCTCCAAATGAACAAGAGAAACAAGAAGACCCATGCCAACTAAAGCCCTTAAGTATGTATGTAGGGATATAAGAAGTAGGGCTCTGTTTTGGATTATAGAATGGCACAGACCAGGAAAATCTCAAATACCAGGTACTAAACACCATAGTAAGATAGACTTTGAAAAGAATTCAAGAATGCTTTCCCTCTAGGACTCAGATTCACTCTCCATTTGCCTGGAAGAGAGAGAGAAGCCATCAAACACACTAAGAGTAATGAACATTCAAAGCATTTGGGGCAATAACAATAAAACTGAGGCCATTAAAGCCTGTGATGAGACAGCTAGGCTGTTTTTTGTTTGTTTGTTTGTTTGTTTGTTTGTTTGTCTGTTTGTTTGTTTGTTTGTTTGTTTTGGTGGTACTGAAGGGGGAATCCAGAGGCTTTCTACCTCCGGGCTATACTCCCAGACCTATTTTATATTTTTATTTGGAAACAGGGTCTCACTAAGTTGCTGAGAGCCTCACTAAGTAGCTGAGTCTGGCTTCGAACCTGTGTGATCCTCCTGTCTCAGCCTCCCAAGCACAGGGATTACAAGTTTGTGCCACCACGCCCGGCTGACAGCTAGGCTGTTTAAGAACTGCTTGCCAATTCTCTTGGAGAAATCCTAGTCAATGTCGTGGAGTCAGGTCTCACTTCCTGTGGCTCTCACATCTCTGCTTAAGACTACTGAGTTCTTGTCAAGAAAAGGAGGAGGTTCCTATGAAAAAGAAGTCGGTGGGAGCCAGTACACAGGTGGTCAGAGTCACTATCAGAGTGTCTGAGCCTGAAGTAAGTCACCCAAAGAAACATCAGGCTAGATGCCCTATGTAGAGACTGAAGTGCAGGAGAGGGGAGACAGCAGAGGGTGGAAATTTCAAACATCATGCTGCAGTTGCTTCCAGGTTGGAAGTCACATAGGTTGAGCATTCATTGCCGTGCATCCCCTCCATAGAACTCACTGTGTGGCGTCATTCAGCCTCATGGTCAGGAGAGCCGGTTCTGAAACCAGGCTGCCTTATAAGTCTCAAATTAAGTCTCCTAAAGCTGTGGGTCTTCATGTAAAGCCCAAGAGAAAGCCCTGGAGTGTTGATGAAATAAGAGACAAAGCTGTGAACATTGATTAGTCTTCTAAATATCTAGCATCAGTTTATGTCCAAGATTTGTTATCATGGGCAAATTACTCAACTTCTATGCTTTAATTTTTTTTATATGTAAAAGGGAACAAAATATAGTGTTTACCTAATAGGGTTACTTGTGAGGATTAAATAAGGTAATACAAGTAATGTACATAAAATAAACCCAGGTTTAGAGGAAGTACTTAATATGTGTTATTGGTTTAATATCATCATCATCATCATCATCATCATCACTATTATTACATAATTATTACTTTGTTCTATATGCATATATGTCCCTCTAGGTCCTAGTGATAAGGAATATCTAATTAAAATCAAGGTCTAGAATCTTGTTATTATTCATGATGTCATGCTACTATCTAACTCTTTATGTATCAATGTACTTTACAAAATATGATCTAGCTTACAAGACTACATTCCATTTGAATACTTAGTTTATGTAAGGTACTACATATATATCTGTTATATTTCATCTGCATAATAAGTCCAGGTAGAAGATTTATAAAAAACCTATTATCATCTTCTCTAAAGCAGAGGTAAGAAACTACACATTATAGTCCAAATCAGCCCATAACCTGCTTTTGTAACACAAAGATTAATTAGAACACAGCCACACCATTAATTTGCATATTGTCTATGGCTAGGGCCAGGCTACACAGCAAAACTGATTAGTTGATTCACAGATCATATGGTTCCCAAAGCCAACAATGTTTTCGATCTGGCACTTAAAGAAAAACGTACTGACCTCTCCTCCAAGGAGGACATATTGAAATATACCCAAGTCTTCTTGGCATCAAAATCAGAGTCTCAATACAGATTAAGTCTCCTAAAGTTATTGGTCTTCATGTAAAGGCCAAGAGAAAGTCCTGAAGCATTGATGAAATAAGCAGACAAAGCTTTGAACATCAATTAGTCTTTAAATATCTAGCATCAGGCCAAGGAGTCAACAGCATTTCCCTCCATAGCCACCCACCAGATAGGCTAGCTGTCCTTGACCATCTTGTCAAATGCCTAGTAACGTGGTAGGAGCTCAAAGCACATATGTCCCATTATTCCACTGTATTGCTCCAGTAATACAAATCTCTTTTTCAGTTTTAAATCATGCAAAGAAATTTCTATTAGTCCTCTTTTATCTGCAAATAATAAGTTCCTGGTTTGGGGCCTTTTAATAGTATTTATTACATTATTATTATTATTATTATTATTATTATTAATTATTATTAGGAGTGGTGGTACCAGGCAAGAATTGAGATTACAGTCATGTACCACCACACTCATTGTTATCAGCATTTTTCAATTTTGCTTGAATATACATGTGTGGTGGCAGAAAGAAGAGAGGAAGGAAGAAAGAGGTTAATTCAGATTTGGTTCAAAGTGTGTCCAATAATATTGTCCAGGATGAGGGTTCAGTTTGCAATTGGGTCCCCCAAAGCAGCTTACTATATTGGAAAGAGTTCTAGATTATGAGTTCACACAGTGCCTCTTAAACTGGTGTGCCTACAAATTACCTTAAGACATAGATTCCTGAATTCTATTCTGAGAGATTCTTACTCTATAGAGACTATCAAAGAATTTGCATTTCTACCAATGTTCCAAAGGATTATGAGCCACAATGCAGAGCCCTGAGCTGGCAAAACTGGCTCTGGTCAGTAGCACACAATCAATACCTGAGCAAGTCACTGAACCTGCCTGGGCTTCACCTTCTTCATCTGATAATGGTGCCAATAAACTAATAACCAAGGAAAGGGGAGATTTTAATCCAGAAGTTGTTTATATATTTATTAATAATGAGAATTAATAATGAGGATTTCCTAAACAAATACTCGCTATGTGCCAAGTACTATATAGGGTACTTAACATCACACATGATCTGTGATTTTCATCAGACCTCTACAAGAGAGAGATCATCACCATTTAACAGACAAGGATCCTGGGCTCCTAAGAAGTACCTTGTTCAAGATTCCACAGCTAGAAGTAAAAGAACTGCAATTCCAGCCCAGGTTTGAATGTTGTCAATGGATGCTTTTCAGTCCTCAAAAGAGCATAATGAATTGAATCCTGAAATTTCATAAGTGGCAGTTTCATCCAGAATGCAGGAAAAGGCTGGGACTCCTGCTTATAAGTGATGCAACAGCCTCCAGCCATCAGGGGAGTGAAGACAGCCTCCCCCTTGCCCTTTGCTGATGATACTATTTGATGGAGTGCTTGAGACTAGTGATTACCCACTCTTGAAAGCAATCATTTCATTCTTCATCCTTCAATGGCCTGCAGCAGGGATGCCTAGGGCTGATAGAGCTTAGAGCCAAGGGTGTAAAAAAAAAGAAGGAAAAAACCTTCAAAATCCAGGTAGCTCAAATGAATGCCTCTTGAGAAAATATATTTCAGAATTAAATGTTTAATGCTGGGTTTTCATTTTGTAACAGCAATGGGCTTGTGGAAACAAGTGCCAAAGAGCAGGAGGAAACTCACAACGACCCTCGCCAATAACAGAAAATTATTTGTTGCTTCCCAAAGTGGTGTTTGAGCCCAGCGGGCTGCACTTAAGAGGTGACTGGATAATGGCTCTGTGACACACCCCTCTAATGGAGCTGTCACACAGGCACCGCGGAGCAGCATGAGCTGCAGCTTTGAGGAAGCTCCTCCACTGCTGGGCTTATGCTTGTGCTGCGCTGGCCAGGATGAAAAGGGATCCTCCTGGCTAGCCCAGGGATTTTGAGAAATATTATGCACAGATGCCAAGAAGAGCTACCCCTTTCATCGGATGTGTGGGAGATGAGAGCTGAAGTCACCAAATACACAGACGGAGGAGACTGGAATGAGCTCCAGAGGACTGGAACCATTAAGAAAGCCCCATCAGCAATTGCCTGCTGCAGTTCATATTTATGATAAAGCCTATGCATGAGGATATCCCTGCAGAGGAAAGAGAAGGTGCATTCATTTCCTATTGAGCTATCATAAATTGCCACAAATTCAGTGGCTTAAAACCAAACACTGTTATTGTCTTATGGTTATGGAGGTCAGAAGGAAGGAGCCACATTTCTCCTGAATCAGTTATCCCTGCAGATATGAGTTAGGGAGCCTAAATCAATTGTTTCACGGTTCAAAGGATCAGGTTACCTTATCTTACATCCCAGTTACAATTAGATCAATAATGTGACACTTCCTCCCCTAACTACCTGGGCATTCCTTGATCACTCATTTCAAGTGAGTTGAACTTAGGAAAATATTCTAAGTTTCTCCTTCTCCCCCTTTTCTTGCCTAAACTTTGCCTCTATAACCACATACACCCTGCCTTCCCTGTTCACCACAACTCCTGGTTATTGCATTAAAGGGACTAAGCTTCAAAGTCTTCTTAGGAGCCAAGATCTACATATCAGGGAGTGATGTGTGTGCAAGTTAGACTCAGTTTCTCTTCTTTTCAAATGGAGAACTCACAGTTAAGTAAACAAATCCAAAGTCTCTGTGCAGCCTTCAAATTCTAAAATCTCACAACTGGGATCAAGATGTGAAGAAATTATACATAACTGCAAAGTCTTACCCCCAATTGTAGTACTCTCATTCATTCTGTTCTAGGAAGTTAAGACTTTGTAGCATTCTTCTAAAACAAAGGGCTACCTAGAGCAGTATTCTAGAACTAGTTTATACTGCTGTTGATACCTGACATTAAATTTAAATTTAAAGTCACAAAAACTTGGAGAGCTTGTTGTTAAATACCCATTATTTAGAATTTTATTATATAAGTTCATAATTAAATAGTATTAAAAGCATACAATAAATACTCAAGAACTATCACCTCTAATGATTTTACTAAAATTTAATAAGTTCATAATTAAATAGTATTAAAAGCATACAATAAATACTCAAGAACTATCACCTCTAATGATTAAAATTTAATATTATGTGTTATATTTCTAAGGTGGGAATACTATATAGGATGCACTGCTGCACGTCTTTTCCTGACTGCATTCAGTGACATCATGTTGGTAGCTTAAATCTGGCCATACTGGAAATATTTACACCATGAAAATAGGCAGATGCTACAAAATTAGGGTTTGCTTTATTGTTTTGTCAAACATACAGTCTTGTTTGTCAAAATAATATTTCAGTATTCTAAAACTTTTATGCAATTCAGCAAATAAGAAAAGTATAACGTGCATCTCCATTTTTTCACATTCATCTTGCAGGTGAATATAGGTGAAAACGTCAAGCAACATATATGTCGAAACTACATTCATTCATCAATAACAACCATAAGTTGTTTAAAAGAATTCAGCACAAAACATCAAAAGCACTTTGTGAGATTCAGTTGATTGTGTCATTTTTAATATAAAGCACTGCATATTATCTATGTAAGATATGCATACTGTGTCAGTGAAAGTTTAACAAAAACACAAACATGTTAATACATCTATATATGAAGCACAAGATTTTTTGTGAAGCTGGTAATTAAACATTGCTGCATCGCTGGTTATGTTCTTCAAAAAGAACTTGGAACTAAGACTAGCTACAAATAAAAAAAAGTGAAAACTCTAAAGCTGTATCTTTATCTCCTACTGAGACTCTGGAAGATGGAACAATGTTGGAAAGAGATTAGAGACATGGAATCGACATCAGGATTACCATAAAACTTTCTGTGTTCAAAGCAGGGAATGTTTGAGATATAAGAGAATCACTTTGAATAAAATCTTCCCAGTGCCCAAATAAAAGGCTCTTGAGAGAGCATATGTTATAGAGAAAGCCAATGGGAACTGTACATAGATTTCTTGGATATTTCTCCCTTCTTTGGATTCTGTCACTTTTATGTTTTGCCCTTTAGGATATTTTCTTCCTTTTTTCTCCATGTCCTACAGATTGTCTGTGTACTGGAAATCTCATGGGATCATGAATTTTATCTGCCTTTACTCATCCTGTTAACCCTAGGACATAATATAGTGATGACATATAGTGGACACTCAATAAATATTGATTTTAAGAATCAACAGATAAAACAAGATAGAAGAATGACACTTTACTGTTAGTTCAATTGATTATGACTAGAGTTTTGTAAAGACATTACAAAAGCAAACACAGACACACAAAGAGATACAAGCAAAAATATTTTGAAGTTGAGATTATGAAGTACAAGTTTACATTCCATGCACTAAGCCAACTGTGCTGTGACCATGTAGCCTTCCTTGGCAGGGGCCATACTGTTTTCTGATTCTTAGGAACTAAGGTTATTTAATCCCTTTGCAAGTCAAAAACAAATCAAAACCAAAACTATGTTTTTTCTGTTCTAAGCCCATCAGCCCTTTTGCAGACCAAAAATTTGTAGCTTACCTATAAAGTGGCAATGATAGTAGGCTGATCTTTCTTCAAGTTGCCAAAGCAAGAAACACAAGATAATTGCTATGACTATGGCCCAGAATTACCTAACACTCATTTTTTTTTTTACTATCTACTGTTTGAGGGATGTAATGATAGCTTTCCAACTTATAAGCACAAGATAAGATTAGACTCAGACTTTACATCTTCAATTCTGTGAACGGTCTTTTGATTTATAACTTTACAATATAAACAGAACTTGGATTTATATAAACAATACAGTCAACATTTCTAACAAAACAGGAGAATGTTATTTCTTTATATGGTATTTCTTTAGGCTTTACTGCATACTTAATGACTAGAAGTTCCAGATTTTCCTGAAAGTTCTATTCTTTATTTAAGGTTTTAAGATCAAAGAACTAGGTCTATGGTAAAAATTATAAATTTATGGCTGGGTTGTACACAATTTTACCATGCAATTAATAAGCAAAGGATAAAACTTTGAAAAATCATGTAGGATCTGGCGGTGGGATGCAGGCATTAGAAACCAGCGGCATGTAAGAAGTGGCTCTCCATGGAGTAAATTACTCGGGATGTGTTCTAAGAGAAGGGTAAAACTGTAGGCTAAGAGTATCTTGATGTTGATCCTCAACATATTCTATAAAAACCCCTGAAATTAAAAATTAAGTTTGGAAGACTGTCAAAATTTTCTTTTAAAAGCTACAAAAAAATAAACTTTAAGAAGAGTTTGAGAATAATGGGTAGGTCAAGATGAACACTGAAGACTATTGGAAGGTCTGGGTTAGTGTACAATGTTCTCAAAACTGACTCAGCAAGGTAGCCAAAAATAAACTGAATCTTTTTGTGATGTGAAACATCTTTTGAGCAGAGAATCTACAAAATTTTTGCCGGGGATGCCATAGGGAAGATGCTTATATTGGATGTAGCAGAAAATTAAGGACCCTATATTATGTTAGTTGCAAGACATGAGTGAAACTAATTTTTGTTTGGTATTAGGAAAATTGTGGCAGTAATGTAAAGAAAAATTTGCCAGGTCATTAAGAATAGAAAATACCATATGGCCATATCTAAAGAAACCAGAAAAGGGGGTTATTAGTCTTTGTTGGAAATATAGAGACTTCAGCAGCACATGTCTGAGAATTTTAGCCTTAGGTAAGCTATCATTAATGTGGCCAAGCACTGGGCTGCTCTCTCTGTTTCTCTTCTTATCACTACCTGACTTCACATTCAAACCCATTCTCTACTGATCTTCATTTCTGTTTATTCTTAGGTTTGACTTACAAATAACTTTGCTCACTCATGTCGATCAAGGTCCTTCTGTATGAACCCACTGCTCTACCTATGTTCTAATATGAAACGTCCTATAATACAGGAAAGTGCAGTATAGAAAGGGAGTTGATTAATCCACGAATTACATTGTTTAGTTACCACAACCCAAGGCAGGCTATACATTAGCTTAAAGTTTGTCTGCATTTGGATCAGATCCTCCTGTGCTAAAAAAAAAAAAAAAAAAAAAAAATCTCTGCACTGCCCCCTCCACAAATTCTTGCAGGCAATGTAGTTTCTCTTAAAGGCAGAATGGTAGACATCTTGATTAATCTGTTTAGAACAGCGAGCAGAAATGACATGGGATAAATAAGCCTCTAAGGTCTGTCTCAACTCTCAGTCCAGAATTCAGACAAATGGAAGCTGGTGTGCAAGGAAAATGAATAAAATCCCACAGTCAAGCTCAGAAGGGAAACTCATACACAGCACAAACAAGAATTCTGGTGGTTTTATTAGAGGCACCACTATTGTTTCACCCACCATCTGGGTCATTTTGACAACAACCGAACATTCAGAAAGTGAAGGGATTTTTCCATGAATTATAGAAGGCATTCCCTTTTCCCAGCAACCAAAATAAAAAGGCAATAATCAAACCCAGCAGCCTGATATTTTTGTCTGGTTAATATCTTAGACAGTGTGAAGAGGGGGACAATGGGCTGGGCTTGGCACATGTTTTCATGCTGAGACTGCAAGCCGGGAATATTTTTCCTAGAAAGCAACCCAGAGGGGAGCCTCTGTGAGAGAGTGAAATATAAATTATTCATATTCTGTTCTTTGTCTACTACCCCCAGCAAGCCTGGTTCTGCAGAGGCAAAAAGAGCATAGAAGTTACCATGACAGGGCTCTGTTCACTGAACTCAGCTGAAGGTAACTGTTTCCCAACCAGTGTGCATGCTGCCAAGGACTGCAGGCATCTTGGATCAGAGTCGGGGAGAACAGTCTCATTGAGAGGCAGAACCTCACATTCACTGTGGTTCAGACATCTACCATGTGAGCAAATTCTTCACTTCTGTTCTGGTAGCTCTGAGAAATGGATAATCTGAGGGTATTCTAGAAGATCTGCTCCTGGAAAAGGACATGACCAAGCCTGGCGTTCCCTCCTGACCAGCCAGCCTTCCTGCTTCACAGAAATGCTTTAATTACAAGAAAATGCCAACTAGAGAACTGCAATGTTCTGATGACAACTGATGAGAACCACTCTCATCAGAGGAAACACTAGAGGAAATGAAGAAATCCACTCTTGAAGCGTAACTGCTGCGCAAAAAGATTCTGGACCAGTAAATGGCATCAGTGCTCTAGGATGCAAAAATAAGTCACACCAGGAAAGACATTTTTCAACAGCATCCTGCACTTGTGAGAGAAGCCTTGGAGGTAGAACCTGGGGCCGGCCAACAAACTGGTCACTTTTCTAGTTTCCTAATCCCTGGCAATGTAGAAATAGGATTGGAATCTCTGGATCAAATAAGAAGTAAGAATCTTAAGACAATTAAAAGAGGGAAGTCTTAAATTAATCCAACGATTAATCCAAATATTAAAAAAGGAGAAAAATGACCTTATTCACATGTCCAAATTGATGAGGAGGATCATGCAAGTCTTGTTTGATATTTCAGAGTTTCAGCCAAGGTATCTTTATGGCTTCCACTTACTCAGAGAGCCTCAGGACCCCGCTACAGCCCCTGAAATAGGCTCCCATAGCCTCCCATAGCATCTTTCTAGTACACTTTTCTCCCCTTTCCACCTTCAAAGGTCCTTATTCAAATCAACTCTTGCTCAGGTGAGTACAACTGCTAACTGACCTGTACACCTCTTGCTAGCACAGTTCCCGTTCAAATAATACCCTCTGGCTATCAGAAGTCTGGTTAAATAAGCAATAGAGGAGATTGAGGACCTCTGCCTCTTGTCATCTGTACTGCCATGGATCATGTTGCCTTTATGGCTCCTTGCATTAAATATGAGGCACTTATTCTGAGACCCAGGAGGGTCAATGGCCAAATGTTACCAATGGTGCATAGAAGTTTACAATTGCATTGACATAACAACTCACCCTCCCTTACCATTTTTATATAACTTCATCCTTCATTGCCTGACTAAAACCTATATACAGAGAGGTTTGTGTCAACAGCATTTTCAAACTAAGCATGGACTTTTCTTACAAAAAAATGGTGTTGAGTTTCTGCATAATCTGCTCTTCTTTTTGCCATTGTGATCTGAGTGACTTATATTACAGAGGCCTTTCATTATTTTTTAAATTAGAGAACAAATTGTTATTGCAAACTTTAAATGAATACATATTAAAATATATATATTTATCATAAGGAAAAATACAGAAGAATAAAAGTGGCAATAAATATCTGAAACTCTATTCTTTTTTTTTTTTTTTTGGTGATACTGGGGTTCCTGGAAACCTTTCTACCTCTGGGCTACACTCCCAGACCTATTTTATACTTTTTTATTTGGAAACAGGTTCTCTTAAGCCAGCACGGCTGGCATCGAACCTGCGCGATCCTCCTATCTCCGCCTTCCAAGTGCAGGGATTACAAGTGTGCACCACCACCTCCGGCATGAAACTCTATTCTTAATAACAAAAAAGGACACAAAGATGGTAGTTTTATTCAGTGGCAACTATATATATATTATATATATATATATATATAATATATATATAATATGTGTATGTATGTATATATGTATGTATATACCCATATACATACATTCTTAAGTGTATCTTTCTTTATTGTGCAGAGCCTATCAGGTTACAACATCCTTGAGTACCTGCAAAGCAGTCCAGGAGTCTTTTCACAGTTTCATCTCTAAATAACCCACCATCCACACTAAGGCTGCCACACCATTTCTATTTTACCAGACTGTGCTGATTGGGTCACTCCTAAAAAGCTCTAAGAGCTTATTCTCTGACATACTTGTAGATTCATGAATGACTATTTATTTATATAATGTTTTGAAAAGGGTTGTTCCTATTTTTCAATGGTAGTCTTAGTAACTTATTTTACAAAAAACATTTATTATTCCTTTTTTCTTAAAAAAGAGAGAATTATGATTGGAAACCTTAAGTTAATGTTTCTCACAAGGGGAGGACAAGATGAGAAAAATGGCAACAAATATCTATAAATCTCTAATGGCAGAAAACACAAAAATGATATTGTTCATTCAATATCAACTAAAATATATACCGACCTACATACATTTTCTCTATTTATATGTATACATATATATGTGTGTGTGTGCATATCTATCTATTTATATGTGTGTGTTTCTGTGTATACACATGGATTTGTGTGCATTTCTCTATGTTATGTGATAGTATTTGCCCTGGCACTCACTGTTATTGGGGAGAACAGATAAGGAAACAAGTGACATACTAATATTCTCCTAAGGTCTTTCAAAGAACAGAACAGAGGTACAGAAAAAAAGATGTAAATTCTGCCCTTGGGTGTGGACATTGGGGGGAAAAAGGGGAGTGGTATTAAAACCTCAAAGTATAGGTGGTGTAGAGAAGCTGAGTCTCAAAGACAATACTGGTTCTCACTAAGCAGACAGAGCCAAAAAGCACACACCTTAGAATCTGTAGATGGCTCATCAGTAAAGTGAGAGGGAAAGGTCAAGGAGAAAGATAAGGTCAGTGAAGCAGACAGGAAATTGTAGACAAGTTTGAATGTCACTTTTTGTCTTCCGTGTTGAATTTCAGATTCAATTCTCAGCTGACATCTTGCATCCCAGTTCTGATTCCTATTTCTCCAAACTGCATGGAGAGAGGGATTCTGAGAATTGTTCTGAGCTCCAAGGGAAAGAGAGCCACCATCCTTCATACATCCATGCCTCTCATCAGTGCAGGTATGGAACATGGCAATACACCTACCAATTATTAATCACCGCAGCTGAGACAAGTTAGGCTCATAATATACATTCTTTGACTGTGATACAGGAAAACAACATCAGATTTGTTCATCCTAGAAACATGAAACCCTGATTAGCCAGCATTGGTTTTACATGTATAGCTGTGACATTGAAATTTTAACTACATTCCCCCAGGTGATTATTTTCATGACTCTTTGCTGGTATATCACCATTTTCCAGGCACTCCTGAGAATATTAAAACTAAGCATTATGAGTCTGTGGTAATCTCAGTCACCACTACTCCTTTAAGGAAAAATGGGTCATAGGAGGAACTCTAGATGAAAAAGGAAATCCTGTAGAGGAGCAAACAAGACAACCTAAAGGAGGAGAAAGGAGGGGGGAAGAGAAAAATCTCTAAAACACACAATGTACTTTAACATATCAAAGTCAACCACTAAGTCAAGCAAGGGAAGAAGGGATGGGGAGGGAATGGGGTGGGAATTGGGTAGGGGTTAAATCAGTGATGAGTACATGTATGTACACACAAGTGTTTTACCCCAATATGATGTATGAATATAATGCACCCATAAAAATTTTAAAAAATATAAAATAAAAAATAAAACTAAGGGCCACTATTCTTTCCAGAAAAGTCTATTAGAATGTTAAATGAGAAAAAATGCCTGGATAGCCCATACATTATGATAACGTGACTTTATTACACTATGCCCATGTAGATGTGAGTACTGAAGACCACCTCAGCCACTGGATGCCAATCACATCACCCTCATCCATTAGTGGTACATGTTTTTCCTGGAGGAAATTTACACTATCCACTTCCTCCTAATTTAGATCTCAGAGAATCTCGGTTAGCTTGCCAACCTCTTTCATTCATGTACACCCCCTGAGAGTCTATGGTATGCCAAGTTCTGCGATCTTCCAGGTAAATAAATCTAAAGTTAGCCCTCTAACAGCTCAAATCCTAAAGGGAAGAGTAGTATTTAAACAAGGAATTACATTTTCTACCGAATCATCAGTCTCCAAACTTCTCTTGGGCCTATGTTTGCAACAGCTTCACGAAGATTTTTCCTATTTCTTTTTCTTTAAACCACAGGAGAACTCATTTCATTTTGTTGGCAGTTGCCATGATTTTATTTTGTTTGCTCTCATTTCTGAAATATCTTCTTTGCTTTTTAGACTTGGAAGGGGCATCTAGTCTCTCCTTGACATTCTCTCCCAGCCAGTCTTCCAAGGACCTTTCTCTGTGTGATTTTTATCCTTATTACAGAACTGATTTAAGCAGATGTCAAGTCCAATCCGCATATACTTTGATCTTGTTCTCAGCCCTGTTGGACCAGACATTTGCCTCTGATATCTCTGGGATTCTGTCTTTTGAATCCCCTTATGGAATCTGCTTTAGAGGTACTCCAACGAACTTCCCTGGCTTCATCATACCTCGGGTAGACTACATCTAACAGCATGCCCCTTGAAATCCAACACCAGTATGGCCTTCCTGAACCCCTATAAGATTCAGAAGTGGAAAACATTACAGCTTTATTAGAAGATCTGTGACTACTTTATTAAGTGCTTTATAAGCAAGTAAGCTCTCAAACTGGTATCTACCAATGGTGAACTTCCAGGCTTCTAGGTTCAAATATCAGATATAAGTAAGAGAGCTAAAGCTTATAACAATTCTGGGGTCAAATTGTAGCCACTGCCCCCATGTGTTAACTGTGGGAACCATTTCTTTTATTCAAGTGTCTCAATTTAAATTGCTTTACTTTCCCTGGAGAACTTATACTTCAAAAAGACCACATTTTCCCAAAGTTTCTATTGCAAGCCTCTGACTAGCAGGAACACCAGCTGGACATTCAGTCTTTTCAACTTCTTAGTCTCTTTAGCCAGATTTGATCTGTCTCTCCTGAGCTCAACATTGCGTCATTCAAAAATATAATTCAAATAGCTTTTACCTCAAAGCGGTTCATTGAGAGGGTGCCCCTACCCCCACAGAGAATGACGTCTGCTCTGATTAGCATAGAATCCAGCCAGTTCTTTTCCTATGATCAAGGGTGATTTTTTTTTATCCCTAGCAGGAAGTTTAGAATCTACCAGCTGGAAACATTTTTTTTTCTAAAAACAACAATGTTAAAGTCTACAGGGGTTGAGGTTATAAAGAAACATCTAGCACTTCCTCAGAAAAGCTCACATTATATTCAGACCTTGATTCAGAATGTGTTCTGTGCTGTTCTAGAGATGACAAAGGTTTTAAACAGAAAAGCAGCCTTACATGACAGGGGGGCAGCTGAAAGTCCCTAACCCCCAGGTAAAAGGAAGACTACAGTTGGAAACTTATAAATCAAAGAAGTTTTTCCAACCACCTGTGGGCAAACCCAGCTTCACAACTTAGTGAAATAACCAGTCATTCTATCAATTCAGATCACAGAGGGGAACTGGACTTTTCCTGGGCAGAAAAATTTTAAAATATATTTTCGGAGCAATTGGGCTTTAAAGATGTATCATGATAAGCCATACCTTCTCTGCTCTTGCAAGATCCTATCAACTTGACTCTGGATTGGGATTTTGATTTTCCTGAAACCAATGATACATGGTACAAGAGAAGCTGCATGTCCTGTGAGGCTGGAGAAGGAATCATACAGTTTCCACCTTGGTCTCTGCTTACTCTACCGGAAAGTAGCCTTGTGCAGTAATATGGACTTAGGAGCTATACTTTCAGCTCTATTTTTTTTTTAATTTTCAAACAAGGTCTCACTATGTTACTGGGGCTGGTGATTTTCCTGTATCAGCCTCCCAAGTATTGGCATTTTCTTAATTCTAATTTTTGTTGAGTAGGCTCTTGACTTGTGATAGTAAAATAGCCACCAACAGCGCTATGCCTGATGTTTATGCTTTGGAAGCCTCCATGAAAAGACAGCTTTTCTCTCCCAATGATTCCCACATGTGTATGCTTAGGTGCAGACTGGCCTGGGTTGGGCCACGAGCCTACTGCTCAAGCCAGAGATGAAATCAATACTTTTTAACAACCACATAAACTAAGAGTAAAGATGAAATGACTCCCTAAAAAAACCGGGGTGCTGGTATAAACTAAGATATCACTTCAGTTTTAGTAACTGAAACTAAAAAAAATAGAAATGCCTTTTAAAAAGTTTGTTTTTCTTTCACTTGTTAAGTTGAAGTATCTTCTTTGAAGACATCAGAGACTCAGAATTCATTTATATTACTGCTTTTTAATAATTGATACATGTCTCATCTCAACTTAAAATGGCTGTTGCAGTTCCATGCATCTCAGTCACATCTCCTAAAGTACAAAGCTGGTGAAAGAGAAAAAATGGATGTGTTCTTACTCCTTAAAGGAAAGACAAATAAGTCACACCCATAACTTCTGCTCATATCCAGCTAATGAAACTGAGCTGCCTGGATACACCTCGCTGTAAGATGGTCAGAGAAATATAGTCTTTATGGATAGCCTTTTTCCCTATTAGACCTTCTATTACTATATAAAAGGATTTCCAGAAAACAGCCAGAAATATGCATATAAGGGATAGAGGCTGAGTAAGAAAAATAAAATCATTCACTACAAATGCCTGGATGAAATTTTCATGATTCTAAGATCTTTTTGGAACAATAAAGGATTTATTCTCCCTTGAACACTGCTACGAGTAGCATTGCTAATACTAAAAGTCCTGCATTTCTCAAATAAGAGAATCTGCAATTTAGTGAGACTCTCAGCAACCTAGGGAGATCCTGTTCCAAAAGAAAACAATAGAAAAGGGGCTGAGGGTATAACTCAAAGGTAGAATGTTCCTGTGTTCAATCTTCAATCTCCAGTATGAGAGAGGGGGGGCGGCATATGGTGATTATGACTTTTGTTAGATTTTTGTTGCTTATAAAGATTGTATTTGAAATTTTAAGAAAAATAGAAAATAAAGAATATATTTATGATCCTGACACAAAAATATATATTCTATTATGTTTTAAGAGAGGCTACAGACCTTTTTTCTTTTTTTCAGAAAATAAAATACTATCTTGGGAGACTGAAGTGGGAGGATTCCTTGAACCCAGGAGCTTAAGATCAACCTGGGCAACATAGCAAGGCCCCATTTATTTATTTATTTATTTTATTTTTATTGGTGCACTGTAATCATACATCACATTGGAATACAAGACTTGAGAGGATATACAAGCACACATCATCCAATTAGCCCTTATCCAATCCCCATCCCATTCCCTCCCCCTCCCTCGATCCCATGTTTGATTGGTGATTATCTTTGATACATTTGTTTACGTACCTCCTGAGTTTTAAAGAGGTTCCATCCTCCCCCATCCCATGCCTTCTGATTGGTAACCTTAATTGCTTCGCTATAGGGCCCTTTCTATAACTCGACCTCCTCCTGTTACCCCTTTCCTCCTAGTTATTGCTAATTAGGGGAAGTTTCTGGGTTTTATTTTCTGTGATATTTCTCTGTGCAGGCCGCATTGCAAGTTCTGATCCCACTCTTGATGGCCCCAGAGTGGCCTGGCCACTGGAGGACTATCCCGACCTCGCTGGCTCCAGCACCGGCCTTGCCTCATGGGAGGCCCCGATTCCGGTCTCGCTGGCCCCCGCACCAGCCTAACCCCTCCACTGGCTCCAATCCCGGCCTCGGAGACCACAGCACCGGCCTTGCCTCAAGGCAGGCTCCAATCTCAGCCTCGCTGACCCTGGCACTTGGCCTAACCCCTCGGCAGGCTCCTATCCTGGCCTCGAAGACCCCAGCTCCAGCCTTGCCTCAGGGTAGGCTCCGATCCCAGCCTCTCTGGCCCCAGCACTGGCCTTACCCCTTAGTGGGCTCCAATCCAGGCCTCGGAGGCCCCAGCACTGGCCTTGCCCCAGGGCAGGCTCCGATCCCAGCCTCTCTGGCCCCGGCACCAGCCTAACCCCACAGCAGGCTCCAATCCCAGCCTCGGAGGCCTCAGTAGTGGCCTTGTCTCACAGCAGGCTCTGATCCTGGCCTTGCTGGCCCTGGCACCGGCCTAACCCCTCGTCAGGCTTCAATCCAGGCCTCAGTGGCCTCAGTAGTGGCCTTGCCTCATGGCTGTCTCCAATGCTGGCCACTGGCCCCAGCACCGGCCTAACCCTTCCACAGGCTTCGATCCCGGCCTTGGAGGCCTCAGTAGTGGGCAAGGCCCCATTTTAAAAAATAAAATCACGGGGCACGCCTAATGGGGCCCGGGTCGCGGGGACTCTGGGCCCCTGCCGAACTGCGCGTAGCACGCCAGACCCCTGGAGAAACCGGACCCAGTAAGACGCTGGGTTCTGGGCGGGGGTCGCAGGCTGGGCACGCTAGATGGGGCCCGGGTCGCGGGACTCTGGGCCCCTGCCGAACTGCGCGTAGCACGCCAGACCCCTGGAGAAACCAGACCCAGTAAGACGCTGGGTTCTGGGCAGGGGTCGCGGGCTGGGCACGCCAGATGGGGCCCGGGTCGCGGGACTCTGGGCCCCAGGCAGAACTGCGCGTAGCACGCCAGACCCCTGGAGAAACCAGGCCCAGTAAGACGCTGGGTTCTGGGCAGGGGTTGCGCGCGGCGCACAAAAGCCGGGGCCTGGGTCGCGGGACCCTGGGCCCCGGGCTGAACTGCGCGTAGCATGCCAGACCCCTGGAGAAACCAGGCCCAGTAAGACGCTGGGTTCTGGGTGGGGGTCGCGGGCGGGGCACGCCTAATGGGGCCCGGGTCGCGGGACTCTGGGCCCCTGCCGAACTGCGCGAACTGCGCGTAGCACGCCAGACCCCTGGAGAAACCGGACCCAGTAAGACGCTGGGTTCTGGGCGGGGGTCGCGGGCTGGGCACGCCAGATGGGGCCCGGGTCGCGGGACTCTGGGCCCCTGCCGAACTGCGCGTAGCACGCCAGACCCCTGGAGAAACCGGACCCAGTAAGACGCTGGGTTCTGGGCGGGGGTCGCGGGCTGGGCACGCCAGATGGGGCCCGGGTCGCGGGACTCTGGGCCCCTGCCGAACTGCGCGTAGCACACCAGACCCCTGGAGAAACCAGACCCAGTAAGACGCTGGGTTCTGGGCGGGGGTCGCGGGCTGGGCACGCCAGATGGGGCCCGGGTCGCGGGACTCTGGGTCCCGGCCGAACTGCGAGTAGCACGCCAGACCCCTGGAGAAACCGGGCCCAGAACAGAAAAAGATAAAGAAAAATATCGGAGAGGTGGTAAGAAAGCCGTTATGGATGCCAGGACACTGGAGATGCAGACAAAACTTATCTAAATGCACTGGAACTTATGGAAAAATTCGCCGTGAAAGAGGACTGCTATTTCTCTATATTGTTAAGAATCTCAGACATCACATATAAGGAGAGAGTTTAGCGGAGACCAAGGAGAAATGCGGTGTTGAAAGAGTTCTTCGCGATGGTGGTGGAGACTTGTATTCAGGAGAAGCAGAAACCGGATCTTACCAACTTTATTTTTTTGGAGAAATTACACTAAATGTCGAATGCTACCATCACGCTTGCTTAGGAACACTGGACAACTTTCAGAGTGGAAAAAGAGCCTGGGAAGGATTTGAAACGGTGGAGTCAGTGACAATGCCAGTGGCCAATATTCGGGGGAGGCAGAGATCTGATACATTACAACTGGAACCTTTGAAATAATAACCACAGAGACAGTGATCGGAACCTGCTGAGGGGTTAGGCGGGCGCTGGGGCCAGTGGCCGACATCTGAGCTTGCTGTGAGGCAAGGCCACTACTGAGGCCTCCGTGGCCGGGATTGGAACCTGCAGAGGGGTTAGACCGATGCTGGGGCCAGCGAGGCCGGCATTGGAGCCTGCCATGATGCAAGGCTTGTGCTAGGGCCTCCGAGGTCGGGTCCGGAACTTGCTGAGGGGTTAGGCCGGTGCTGGGGTCAGCGAGGCCGGCATCGGAGCCTGCCGTGAGGCAAGGCCAGTGTTGGGGCCCCCGAGGACGGGACCGGAGCCTGCTGAGGGGTTAGGCCGGTGCTGGGGCCAGCGAGGCTGGCATCAGAGCCTGCCATGAGGCAAGGCCGGTACTTGGGCCTCGGAGGCCAGGATAAGAGCCTGCCGAGGGGTTAGGCCGGTGCTGGAGCCTCCGAGGCCAGGATAAGAGCCTGCTGAGGGATTAGGCCGGTGCTGGGGCCAGCGAGGCCGGCATTGGAGCCTGCCTTGAGGCATGACCAATGCTGGGGCCTCCGAGGCCGGGATCGGAGCCTGCCGAGGGGTTAGGCCGCTGCTGGGGCCAGTGAGGCCGGCATCGGAGCCTGCCTTGAGGCAAGGCCGGTACTGGGGCCTCCGAGGCCAGGACAAGAGCTTGCCGAGGGGTTAGGCCGGTGCTGGGGCCAGCGAGGCCGGCATCGGAGCCTGCCGTGAGGCATGACCAGTGCTGGGGCCGCTGAGGCCGGGATCGGAGCCTGCCGAGGGGTTAGGCCGCTGCTGGGGCCAGCGAGGCCGGCATCGGAGCCTGCCGTGAGGCAAGGCCGGTACTGGGGCCTCTGAGGCCGGGATCGGAGCCTGCCAAGGGGTCAGGCCGCTGCTGGGGCCAGTGAGGCCGGCATCGGAGCCTGCCGTGAGGCAAGGCCGGTACTGGGGCCTCCGAGGCCAGGATAAGAGCCTGCCGAGGGGTTAGGCCGGTGCTGGGGCCAGCGAGGCCGGCATCGGAGCCTGCCGTGAGGCATGACCAGTGCTGGGGCCGCTGAGGCCGGGATCGGAGCCTGCCGAGGGGTTAGGCCGCTGCTGGGGCCAGCGAGGCCGGCATCGGAGCCTGCCGTGAGGCAAGGCCGGTACTGGGGCCTCCGAGGCCGGGATCGGAGCCTGCCAAGGGGTCAGGCCGCTGCTGGGGCCAGTGAGGCCGGCATCGGAGCCTGCCGTGAGGCAAGGCCGGTACTGGGGCCTCCGAGGCCAGGATAAGAGCCTGCTGAGGGGTTAGGCCGGTGCTGGGGCCAGCGAGGCCGGCATCGGAGCCTGCCTTGAGGCAAGGCCGGTACTGGGGCCTCCGAGGCCAGGATAAGAGCCTGCCGAGGGATTAGGCCGGTGCTGGGGCCAGCGAGGCCGGCATCGGAGCCTGCCGTGAGGCAAGGCCGGTACTGGGGCCTCCGAGGCCAGGATAAGAGTCTGCCAAGGGGTTAGGCCGGTGCTGGGGCCAGCGAGGCCGGCATCGGAGCCTGCCTTGAGGCATGACCAGTGCTGGGGCCTCCGAGGCCGGGATCGGAGCCTGCCGAGGGGTTAGGCCGCTGCTGGGGCCAGCGAGGCCGGCATCGGAGCCTGCCGTGAGGCAAGGCCGGTACTGGGGCCTCTGAGGCCGGGATCGGAGCCTGCCGAGGGGTTAGGCCGCTGCTGGGGCCAGTGAGGCCGGCATCGGAGCCTGCCGTGAGGCAAGGCCGGTACTGGGACCTCTAGGCCAGGATAAGAGCCTGCCGAGGGGTTAGGCCGGTGCTGGGGCCAGCGAGGCCGGCATCGGAGCCTGCTGTGAGGCAAGGCCGGTACTGGGGCCTCCGAGGCCAGGATAAGAGCTTGCCGAGGGGTTAGGCCGGTGCTGGGGCCAACAAGGCCGGCATCGGAGCCTGCCGTGAGGCATGACCAGTGCTAGGGCCTCCGAGGCCGGGATCGGAGCATGCCGAGGGGTTAGGCCGGTGCTGGGGCCAGCGAGGCCGGCATCGGAGCCTGCCGTGAGGCATGACCAGTGCTGGGGCCTCTGAGGCCGGGATCGGAGCCTGCCGAGGGGTTAGGCCGCTGCTGCGTCCAGCGAGGCCAGCATCGGAGCCTGCCGTGAGGCAAGGCCGGTACTGGGGCCTCCGAGGCCAGGATAAGAGCCTGCTGAGGGGTCAGGCCAGTGCTGGGGCCAGTGAGGCCGGCATCGGAGCCTGCCTTGAGGCAAGGCCGGTACTGGGGCCTCGAGGCCAGGATAAGAGCCTGCCGAGGGATTAGGCCGGTGCTGGGGCCAGCGAGGCCGGCATCGGAGCCTGCCATGAGGCAAGGCCGGTACTGGGGCCTCCGAGGCCAGGATAAGAGCTTGCCGAGGGGTTAGGCCGGTGCTGGGGCCAACGAGGCCGGCAGCGGAGCCTGCCGTGAGGCATGACCAGTGCTGGGGCCTCCGAGGCCGGGATCGGAGCATGCCGAGGGGTTAGGCCGGTGTTGGGGCCAGCGAGGCCGGCATCGGAGCCTGCCGTGAGGCAAGGCCGGTACTGGGGCCTCCGAGGCCAGGATAAGAGTCTGCCAAGGGGTTAGGCCGGTGCTGGGGCCAGCGAGGCCGGCATCGGAGCCTGCCTTGAGGCATGACCAGTGCTGGGGCCTCCGAGGCCGGGATCGGAGCCGGCCGAGGGGTTAGGCCGGTGCTGGGGCCAGCGAGGCCGGCATCGGAGCCTGCCGTGAGGCAAGGCCGGTACTGGGTCCTCCGAGGCCAGGACAAGAGCCTGCCGAGGGGTTAGGCCGGTGCTGGGGCCAGCGAGGCCGGCATCGGAGCCTGCCTTGAGGCATGACCAGTGCTGGGGCCTCTGAGGCCGGGATTGGAGCCTGCCGAGGGGTTAGGCCGCTGCTGGGGCCAGCGAGGCCGGCATCGGAGCCTGCCTTGAGGCAAGTCCGGTACTGGGGCCTCTGAGGCCGGGATCGGAGCCTGCCGAGGGGTTAGGCCACTGCTGGGGCCAGTGAGGCCGGCATCGGAGCCTGCTGTGAGGCAAGGCCGGTACTGGGGCCTCCGAGGCCAGGATAAGAGCCTGCTGAGGGGTTAGGCTGGTGCTGGGGCCAGCGAGGCCGGCATCGGAGCCTGCCTTGAGGCAAGGCCGGTACTGGGGCCTCGAGGCCAGGATAAGAGCCTGCCGAGGGGTTAGGCCGGTGCTGGGGCCAGTGAGGCCGGCATCGGAGCCTGCCGTGAGGCATTACCAGTGTTGGGGCCTCCGAGGCCGGGACTGGAATCCTGCCAAGGGGTTAGACTGGTGCAGGGGCCAATGGCCAGCATCAGAGCCTGGCGTGAGGCAAGTTCACTCCTGCGGCCTCCAAGGTCGGGACAAAAGCCAGCTTAGGGGTTTGACCGGTTCAGGGGCCAGCGAGACCAGAACTGGGTCCTCCCATGAGGCAAGGCCGCTGCGTGAGCCAGCGAGGTCTGGATCAGTCCACTGAGTGGCCAGGGCACTACTGGGACCATCAAGAGTGGGATTGGTACTTGCAACGCAGCATGCACAGAGAAATATCGCAGAAAATATAAATCAGACGCTTCCCTTAATCAGCAATAACTAGGAGGAAACGGGCAACAGGAAGAGGTTGAGCTATAGAAAGGGCCCTATAGTGAAGCAACTAATGTGACCAATCAGAGGGTATGTAATACTGGAGGACGGAGCCTCTTTAAAATGCAGGAGGTACATAAACAAATGTATCAAAGTAAATCACCAAAGAAGTGTGGGATGGAGGGAGGGGGAGGGAATGGGACGGGGGCTGCAGGAGGGCTAATTGGATGATGTGTGCTTGTATATCCTCTCAAGTCTTGTACTCCAATGTGATTGATATATGACTACAATGCACCAATTTAAAAAATAAATTAATTAAAAAAAAAAATAAAACTCATGAGGTACATAAACAAATGTATCAAAGATAATCACCAAATAAGCATGGGATCGAGGAAGGGGGAGGGAATGGGATGGGGATTGGATTAGGACCAATTGAATGATGTGTGCTTTTATATCCTCTCAACTCTTGTATTCCAATGTCATGTATGATTACAATGCACCAATAAAAAATTTAAAAATAAAAATAAAAAAAATAAAATAAAATAAAATCACAAAAATAAAAGTCAATATTCCACATTAAATAGAGTCCCATTGGTTGCATTCCCTTTCCTTTTAGATGAATCCTAGCTCACCAATATTATGCACATCAATGCACATTATAATACCTCCTCTAACAATAATAGTAATAATAGAAAATATCATTACTATATGTAGGCACTCAAGAACACTGCAAATGTTCTTTACTCATTTAATCTTCATAATATACAAGAAGTTGTCCTAAGATTTTCTCCAATTTATAGATAAAATATTTGAGGCACAAAGGAATTAAATAACATTCCCAAGTTCACAAAACCAGAAGTAGAGCCAAGTATTTGAATCCATGCATACTGACTTTGGGTGGAACAATGCATTTATTTATTCATTTATTTATTTACTTACTTATTTATTCATTTATGTGTTCATTTTGGTGGCACTGATGATTTAACTCAGGGGCATACTACCTCTGAGCTACACCCCCGGCCTGATTTTATTTATTTATTTTTTTTATTTTGAAACAGGGTCTAAGTTTCAGAGGGCCTCACAAGGTTGCGGAGGCTGGCCTCAAGCCTGAGATTCTTCTATCACAGGCTTCCAAGAACTGGGATTATAAGTGTGTGCCTCCACACCTGGCTGGAGTTCATGATTTTAAAAAGCACTAATAGCAATTTGCTACTCTGTGATTTGCCTCAAAAACAAGAGTGGTTTTGCTTTGATCTTCTTTAAGTCCCACAGTGTTATTCTTCATAGCATTATCAACATGAATCCAGAGTCTAGATATCTATCCTTGTTGACAGATATAAATTTAATATTTTAATTTCCACTTCTATTGAAACATTCTATCAAGTAATTATATAGTATACGTTATTCCCTGGGCTGTTTTTAAAGTGCTTCCCGAATGTTGATATCAAACAAAGTAAAAATAGGGTAAATGAAAATAAATTTAAATAAGGTTCAGTCTGTGTTAAATATCTTCAAGATATATATGCTACTAAAAATTTTACCTCAAAATACATAAATAAAAAGAAAGACATTTCTCTCCATTGTCCAAAATAATCAGCCACATGTATTGGAAAATATCACATGTGAATAACAGACACTTAACATTCTTTCCTAGACTTTGTGATAAAATCCAGGAATAGACTTTTCTCAACTAAGCAAAAAGTATTGACTACTTTTTTTCGAAGTACTAAAAACTAAAATCAGGGGTGTTCTACCTCTGAGCTCCACCCTCAGCCCTATTTTATTTTTTTATTTTGAAATAGGATCTCACTAAGTTGCTGAGGCTGGTCTTGAACCTATTATTTTTCTGTCTCAGCTTCCCAAGTACTGGGATTACAGACATATGTCACTATGCCTGGTTCCTGAATACTTTTTGAACAGCACTTGTATACTACCAAAAAAATCCTCTTTTTTGTGCTTTCTTATATGCTAAAAGGGTACTTTACATACCAACAAGTAAATTATATCATAATTGAACTGATATGTATGGTATTTGTATTTAATATCAGTATAATTAATCAAATGTTTGTTAAGCAAACATAATATGTTACTTTCCTAGCAGTGTCTAATAAGCTCTGCCCCCTAAATTTTGAGGGGGATTACAGTAATAAAGGACAAGGTTAACATACAAAGTAAGGGTATCCCTAGAAATGTGCTTATTGCAAAACAACATTTCTCAGGGTTGACTTGTATAAAGAAATTTCCAAAAATTGTTTTTTTGAGAAGTATTAAAAGGTACCATGTGATAAAAAAGGAAATGTTGCTTCTCAAGTAAGTAAGTTTGAGAAATCCTAGAACAAACAAAGTTTAACATGTTTTCTTATTACACTGATCAATGGGTTAAAATCTGGAAATACTTTAAAGAAGTTTCAAATATCATAGGCCCCTTCACCCCTGACCAAAAAGAGGAACCTACACATTCTGAACTCAAGAATTCAGTGAGCCAACACTCCTCCTTCAAGGTGTATATCTATAAGAAATAATGAAGATTGTTTCTTATTTTTGAAGAGATCTTCACTCACATGTTCACTGCCCCATCAGTAACAAAAGCCAAGATGCACGAACAACCTAAGTGTCCCTTGACAGAAGAATGGATAACAAAAATGTGATACGCACACATGTGAATATTATTAGGCTTTAAAAGAAGAAGGAAATTCTGCCACTTGTGACAATATGGAATAAATTTGAGTACATTATACTAAATGAAATAAGCAAGACTCAAAGACAAATACTACATGATCTCTCACAGACTATAGAATGTGGTTGAGCATGGAGGAAAGAGGAAATATTGGCCAAGAGTATGAATTTTATAAGATGAATAAGTTCTGATGACCTCCCAACAATGAGTGTCCACGTTGACTGTGCTACATTCACACTTATACCTAATATACAGTATGGTGAAAATAGTTGCTAATAATGTATTATATACTTGAAATTTGCTAAGAGAGATCTCAAATATTCTCACTTCCCAAAAACAAATTGAAAAAGATAGTGTAGATGTGCAGGAATGGATATGCTATTTAGCTTAATTTTTGTGTTTGTTTCATAATATATACATAGACAAGAACATTGAATACATATTGTTTTGTCAATCACACCTCAGTAAAGCTGGAAAAAGGTCAATCAGTAATGAGACACATTTTATGTAGTAGTCAATTAAAAGCTAAGAGCCTTCAAGATAGAAGCTAGTATTAAAAACTGACCTACTTAATAAGATCTAAAATATTATTGCCACAAAGGTATATCATATAATGCTGTAAATATAGGGCCTCTCTCACACACACATTCATAACTAAATAAACTACTAATCCTATGAATAAATTTGAAAAAATAATTTTACCACATCATTATTTTATAATATATATAGTATACTATAGGCTCACATCATAATGTAGATCATATTGACAATGGCATACATTCACACAGTACTTGGTGCACCCCCATTTCCCTTCCCCCCTCCCAACAATGAATGTCCAGGTTGACCATGCTACATTCACACTTATACACATATTCAAATGTAGCTCCTCCATTAATCAACCTCAGGCTTCTTCCTCCCCTCCCCTTCCTTTCTACCTTTGCTGAGGTTTCCCTTCCATTATCTGGAGTCTCTCTGGTATCTCTAATACTCCCTAGTTTGGACATATTAGAGAAAACATATGTCCCTTCTCTTTATGTGATTGGCTAATCTTCACTTAACATAATGTTCTCCAGGTTTTTCCATCTACTGGCAAATGACATGATTTTGTTCTTCTTTATTGCTGAGTAGAGTTCCATTGTGTATATCCCCCATAATGCTGCAATCCATTCATCAGTTAATGGAGGTCTAGGTTGGGTCTCACATTCAGAGTATTAGATTTCCTTTCGTTGTAGTTCCCATTTGTGATTTTGTTTATGAATATCTTCTGCTGTATTTTTTTATTTTTGTCCAGACACTGCCTTCTTGGTAGTTGAATTTTATTTGTTCCAGCTATGGAGATGTGCTGTGTCTTACAGTTACCATTTTTAATCTCTTAAATTTTATATTTTAAACGACCCTGGAGCTTTTGAAAAAGTTATGTTGCAGTTACAAAGTAGACAAAATTAAAATCAATTGTCAGCCTAATTTTCTATCTACTCTTGCCCCAAAATTGGTCTTGCTTCTGTCATGATCTAGGTGAATGCCAGTTTTGAAGCAAGTTTTAATTTAACCAGGAAACACTTACCAATTCAAAGACAATAAGACACAAAAGTTGAATAAGTGAAAGACAGTCCTAGAAAGATGTCTAAATCATGCACTTGAGACTATGGCCTGCATGCATGCCCCTATTATGAAGTTGCCTCTGTCAGGTTTGAGACTCATCAAGACATATATAAAGGTCTATAATAATTCTCTCTCTCACCCTCCAGGAAACCTACAACCAAGGGTACTTAGGGAAATTTGGATGCTTTGGCAACTTATGTGTATGTATATTATTAAATAATGCTATTTTGCATTGAAATACAATCTCTTCAAAATTTTATGAACCACTTCTGGGTATTTATCCCCCCAAAAAATGGAAACCAAACTACCAAAATAATGCATGCGCACCTATGTTCATAGCTGCACAATTCGCAATTGCCAAACTATGGCTCTAGCCAAGATAAATTATAAAACTATGGGATATATACACAATAGAATTTTACTCAGCCATAAAAAAAAAACTGTGTAACGACAGGAAAATGGATGAAACTAAAGAACATCATACTAAGTGAGATTAGTCAGTCACAGAAAATAAGAAATTGGATGCTCTCCCTAATCTGTGGAAGCTAGGGAGAAAATGGGTCACAGGAAGAACTCTAGACAAAGAAGGAAATACCATAGATGAGCAAATAAGGTGACCTGAGGAGGATGGGAGGAGGCAAGAGGGAAATTCCCTAATGTACATGATGCACATTCACAAATATATCAACATCAATCACTAAGCCAAACATGAGAAGGAGGGACAGGGAGGGAATGGAGGAATTGGGTAAGGATTGAGTATGTCTCAACCATCTTGTATTCCATTAAGATGTATGACTACAATGCACCAATTACAACAATTTTTTATAATTCTGAACAAACTTTGGTATCTTAAGAAGACATGTTACTAGACTAAGGCAATCTTATATTAAAATTTATTTAGTAAAGCAGCTATATTAGGTGGTATGGCATGTTTTGGTATCCCAAATTTTGTATGCTTGTAGCTTCTCTAGGGAATAAAATTGCTTCCTCATAAATGCACTGCAGAATCTTTTATCTCATCTTCTGTTTCTCCTTCTGTTGTATTTTTATTCCTGGTTCTCTTTCCCAGGAGTTATTCCCCAATCCACTGATAATTTATTCCAATCCACTGAAGATCGACTATCCTTTTTTTCTTTCTCTTTTCTCTATTTTTTATTTTATTTATATATTTAATTATTTATTTATTTGGTACTGGAGATTGAACATCTGTGCTATACTCCTCGACCTATGTTCTTTTGAAACAGGGTCTCACTAGTTTGCTGTGAATCTTGCTAAATTGGTGAGGCTGTCCTTCAACCTGCAATTCTCCTATTCCAGCCTCCCAAGTATTGGGCTTACAGGGATCCACCACCATGCCCAGCTTGGACTATCCTAATAAAGCATGTACTTTAATGTCTTCTGTTTATAGATTAAGAAACTAAAGTGAAAGAAAGCTAAATGTCCAAACTTTCCAGTGCCAATTAGAGTCAGGGATAAGACTAGAAAGAAAGTTACACATAACATGTTCATTTTAAGAGGTACAGGGATATCAGAAACATTGGGATAAAATGGCTAAGACATCATTTAAGATTTATGCTGAGCCAGGCGTGGTGCCGGAGCCAGCCGGCAAGAGTAGGGGTTCTGAAGTGAGGCGTGAGGATGAAGAGTTTTTAACCTTAACGTGGGGGAGCCGCCAGCCTACTATCTCTACTGGTCGACCCCTGTTCGTGGGTCAATATTTCCTACGGGTCAACGACTATGCCTGGGTCAGTATTCTCTATTGCACGGACACTCCTGGCCAATGCAGCTTCTGGGTCAATCTCGTCTTTATTGTGCTGACACCGACTTTGTTTTTCCAGAGGTATTTATACACAGCTACAGGTCAATCAACATTCTCACGCTACCACCACCAGAATACAATAAAGACCAATACAAAACACACACATTACAGATAGGTCAATCAGTACCCTCATGTCA
Source organism: Muscardinus avellanarius (assembly GCF_963383645.1). Taxonomy (NCBI): domain Eukaryota; kingdom Metazoa; phylum Chordata; class Mammalia; order Rodentia; family Gliridae; genus Muscardinus; species Muscardinus avellanarius. The sequence goes on along the minus strand of NC_137786.1, from coordinate 202,273,672 downwards.
TCACCACATGATCCTCTCTCAGACCTCTTTGAACTTTCCATAACCCTAAACCTTGTTGACTCTGGGAGAAGGACAATCAGCTGAGTCAGAGACACCAATCTAGGGGAAGGCCTTAATGGCTCCCAACAGCGTGGTGGCACATCCTTATAATCCCAGCACTTGGGAGGCTGAGACAGGAGAATCGGCCATGTTCAAAGCCAGCCTCAGCTACTTAGTGAGGCTCTCAGCAATTTAGTAAGACCCTGTTTCCTAATAAAATATAAAAAAATAGGTCTGGGAGTATAGCCCAGAGGTAGAAAGCCTCTGGGTTCCACCCCCAATACCACCAAAAAAAAAAAAAAAAAGATTTATGCTAAGATTGAGTTTTATATTCAAGTAACTGGAAGAAGGTTTTTGTACAATCCACAAAGTATGTAGTCCAGTAGAAAAATAAACATTTTCTGGATCCTGCTTTACTCAGAATGGTAAAGGGCATCCATTATTTATCTATGTTTTAGAAGATAAATTCACATTGTTGGCTCTTTCTCTTCTTTCAAGTCACAGCTGAAATGTCAACCCTTCAGCATATCCTAATTTACTACATGTTGCTCCAAAAATTATTTACTGGCTTATTGTCCTTCATCACTGTCACTCTTCATTGAAACCAACAACTCTTCTAATACATCTTTTCACCATTGGGTGCCTAGTGCCTAATGTAATATCTGACTCAGAAAAAAAACAGACACTTGATACCTGAATGGATGAAGCCAAATCCAGACTGCAAATAGGAGAGAAGGGGACAAAGCAGCCACAGAACACTCCATGTGCCAGAGAGTGACGCAAGAAGACCACTGAGCAGGGCTCCCCGATGGGGGCAAATACCTGATAGAATTCAAAGAGCTGAAAGAAAGGTTAGACAACGGGAGATGCACCAGAGGAGGAGTAGATGATGCACAGTGAAGGAGGAGGCATTTGGAGCCTCTTGTTAGAGGCTGGTGAGCAGAGCATTTCCTGATTCATCTGAGTGGGAGTTGCCTATGGAGGTGTTACACAGCTTGATCTTTGCTTAGACTAAGAATAAAAATGTCTCTCTTCCCAGCACTGCATTAAAAAAAAATAGTGCTTCATGTCTCTGAAAGACCAAATCATTTTCTCAAATCTTGATGGTGTCACAACCCAGCCCTCTATTCTGTACCCTCTTACCTCTGCCATTACCACAAGAAGCCACTAAGGCCAGAGGAAGAAGTCAGGATGGCAAACCTAATCCAGGCATATGATGACCTCTTCACAGTGCCTCCATCAGTAACTAGAATAACCAACCAGTGCTGATAATCACTTAGAAAAGGTATCTACAGAGATCCTTAAAGGTGGAATGCCAGCATACGAGAAAGAGAAATTTTAGATCAGGCCACCAGGGAGGAAATTCATGTACATTTTCTCCCTTACCTCTCCCCCCCAACCAAAAAAAAAAAAAAACATAGGTTTTAAAAATCTCCCTAGAGCAGAAAGTATATTTTCTGTGGTAAGTTTCTGTACCCTTCTTCCCCTGCACACTAAAGGTTCTGCATGTGCTGTCCAGACAGAAGCCTCAGTTTCGTCAGTATCCAAACCACCGATCCCAGACACTTGGGCCTTACCCACCTCTAACTGTATGCATTTACCAAGCCAACTCTCCTGAAAAGATAAACTAAACCTGTGGCAAAGTAAAGAGGTAACAATTTGCAAATAGCTGAGGGTGAATGAGACTCCAGAGTTGCTGCTGAGATGTAAACAATCAGATGCCCTGTGATATATGGGGAGAGCCACAGCGCAGTAACCAGTTGGAAAGAGTGAGTCTGAGATCAGTCCAGCTTGAGAATACTAAATTATGTAGTTTTGGAGACAAGACCCCCTTGCCTGTGCTGGGAATTGTGCAAACACACCCCACACATTCTGTGGAACTGGCTGAGCTACAGTGTATCTATGGTCTCTGTGCTTCTCCCACTAGCCAATACCCAATGGATTGGGCCAATATTCAAGTTATGAAGATTAATTTCTCCACTTGAGAAATCCATCCTGCTTCCAAATTCCTTATTAACTGAATTTCTTTTTTCTGTGGGTTTATCCTGGAAGGAAGTTTCGATGGAAATCAACTGTACATACATCTGCTAGACGCCTTCTTTGAAAATTGTCCCCCAATCTCTTCAATCTCAAATCATTCTATTTGCCTTTGCCCTCTAACACTACCACAGCTGCCTGGTATGAGTATGGGCACCTAAGCCAAACTGAACTAGTGTTGTTGGCACAGCTGGACCTGAGGCCCAGTCAAATTCATGTTCTTGGATTCTATATGATGCCACCATTTGGATTTAAACTAGCTTCAGTTGTGTTTTTATCCTATGCACTGTATGTAATGTAGAGTTATAATTAACACAAGAGAAAAGAGAAGAAATAACATATACCACCATGTAGCTATAATCAATTTGTAAAGATGCTACAAACAATGATACTCAACTAAGGACCATTTTGCCCCTCAGACATTTGGCAATCCCTGAAGACACTTTTGTTCACAGCATGAAAGATAGGTACTACTGGCTTGTAGTTGCTACTGAATGTACTACCATGTGCAGGAGAGCACACACAACGAAGAATTATCCAACCCAAAATGTCAATGGAACCACTGTTGAAAAATCTTGTTCTTAAGAAAATCATTCATTTTTTTTCAAATTTATCCAACCCCAAATCTATGAATAATTTATAATGTCCTTAAGTAGCATTAAGTCAATATCTAGGTACAAAGGGCAAAATGACCTGGTCATTGACCTCAAGTAGTTCATAGTCTAAAGGGAAAGACAAACTGGCCAACAAGTATCACATAGTGAGGCAAATGTGCAGGACTAGAGGTGTGCATAACAGGCTACTGCAACTAAGCAGAAAGGTACCTAACTCACACTGGGGATATCAAGAAAGCTTTCTTGAGGAAATGGAACTGACCTGAGTTTCCTAGTGTGTGGCCTTGCATGACACAGAAGAATGGCAAAAGGAGTTTCCATTTGTAGAAACACAAGCAATTGCTCAAACATCAATTTATCCATTCATTTAACATTCTTTACTCATTTAATAAAAATTTACTGAGGAAGGATGTACAGCATACACAACTAGGTTTGCCTGGCTGCTAGCTTCCATCCTGCTATTTTCTGGCCGTGTGACCTTGAGCAAGTTGTTTAACCTCTCTGTGACTCCGTTTCCTCATCTGTACCATAGGGATAATAACAGAACCTCCCTTCTGGAATTGCTGTTCAGAAAAAGCGACTAAAGAAATATGCTATAGAGGTGGTCACTATTACTATTCTTGTTGTTATTCTGTGCCAGAAAGAGTCTAGATACGTAGGTGAATAACATAGCCATAATCTCTGTCCTCAGAAAGCACATCATTTACTAGAAGATTATGTGGATGCAGCAAAGGTACAAGTAAGGAGTTGTTTCAAATTGCATTGGAAGGAGCACTGTATAGATTCTCCTCTTTTTACAGTGGGGCTACTTCCCATAAACCCACAGAAATTTAATGCCAAGTAAAAACATTTGGATGCTAAATAAAAAGGCTAAACTAGGGAGTCTATTAACTTCTAGGAATTCAAGTTTGTCCAAAACCTTGGCTTACATAATCCCATATCCCCTATTTCATTTTCAATAACTTCAGAAAGGTGGCCTTAAAGAGAGCTTCTTCTGAGTTTTTTCTAAACTCCCCAAAGAGCTTTTACACTCTTTTCAAAGAGGACTCATAAAACTAGTCAGGGTTTTCTAAAGAAACAGAACCAAGAAGTTATGAACAGGAAAAGGGGATTTATTAGATTGGCTTACTTGATTAGAAGCTGGATAGTCTCGCAATGCCCTTCTGCCCAAGTAGAGCCAGAGATTCCAGTAGCTGCTCAATCCAAGAAGCTGGAGCCTCAGTACACCAGAGACAAATAATGTAGCCCCAGTTCAAGATGAAGGCCTGGAAATGTCCTGGATTTGGTGAGAATACATGTTGGAAGAATGAAGGAGCTGAAGTCTAATGTACTCAGGAGATGTAAACAGCAATAGAAGCACCTAAAGAAGAATCAAGTTTGCCATAGCTTCTTCCTTCTTCTACCTTTTCTTCTATTCTCCCCCTGAACCTATTTGACAGTACTGCCCTGTAGACAGGCCTCCCCCTCAGTCTCTGACCCACAGGCCAATCATCTCTAGAAATATTCTTATCAACACATCAAGAAGTCTCTCAATCCAATGAAAATGACAATCCAGGTTAAATGTCACATCTCTTCAAGGATCAGTTTTATCTTTACAAGGTTTGTTATACTACTTACTCCCAGGATACAAGGATCATTAAAAAATAATTTTTTATTCCATAGAGACCCTTAATAATAGTGAAAACTGGATGCTTTCTGCTGATATTCTTCAAAATACTTTCTGTCACATTGGCCACAGATAGACCTTTCATTTTAATAATTTCATGGCCACTGTCAATCACTTTTTTGTGAACATCATTCCACTGCTCAGGATCTTTATCATTACCTTTAGGAGGGTTTAAGATCCTTTAGAGAAACATCAGCAGTTCATTCCACACTTGAAGCTGGGAGTGATGATACATGCCTGTAATCCTAGCACTTGTGAAGCTGAGACAGGAGGATCATACGTTTTCAGCCAGCCTCAGTAGCTTAATAAGGCCCTGGGCAACTTACTGAGAACCTGTTTTGTTTTATTTATTTGTTTTTTTTTTGGTGGTGCTGAGTGTGGAACCCAGGGGCTTTCTACCTCCTTGCTATCCTCCCAGACCTATTTTATATATTATTTGGAAACACGTTCTCACTAAGTTGCTGAGTGCCTCACTAAGTAGCTGAGGCTGGGTTTGAACCTGTGCAATCCTCCTGTCTCAGCCTCCCAAGCACTGGGATTACAAACATGTGCCACCACGCCCAGCTATGAGAACCTATTTAAAATAAAAATATAAAAAAGGGCTACTGGTGTATCTTAGAGGCAGAATGCTCCTGAGTTCAATTCCCAGTACAATATACCATATACACATGCACACATACACACACACACACACAAAAAAAACACTTGAGTATCCAAGCTCTACAAGGACTCAATTATCACATCTTTTAGAGCAGATACCAAGCTTTTGCCCAATCAAAAAAATGAAAATGAACAGTATCAATTATAGCCACTTCTAATAACATGGAATTTGGAAAATGCACTCAACCTCCAGACTAAATATAAGCTATCCACTGGAAAAGAAGCAACAATCAGTTTTCCAGTGGGGCTGTACTGAACAGTAATAGAAACCATTTAAAGATAACCACATTTCACTGGACCGAATTAAAGTATATTTCTTCTTTTTTTTTCTGTCTTGCACATGCTATGATGGTCAGTAGGCTGGAGATTTCCATGACAAAGTAATCTTTTTGTTGTTGTTATTGTTGTTGTTTTTGTTGTTTTTGTGGTACTGGGGATGAACCGAGGGGCATTGTACCTCAGAGCTACACCCTCAGCCCTACTTTTTAATCTTTTTATTGTTGAAACAGCTAAGCCACTGAAGCTGTCTGGGAACCACAATCCTCCAGTCTCAGCCTCCTGAATACTGGGATCACAAACATGGGCAATCACTCCCAGTTACAAAGTAATGTTTGTTGCAATATTTGCCATTTTCACGTTAAGGCTGCCATGTTAAAGACCCACTGTTCCCCCCTTCAATTTGTCTTCATTAACATCCACAAGAGCAAGTTCACCATTCAATCCTTTTCATTTGCCCACCAGTTGAATTCCTACAATGAAGACTTTACTGTGATAAACAAGCTTTTCTAAAGTTAAATACTTTTTAAATTTTATTTTTACTTTTTTATTGGTGCATTGTAGTCATACATCTTATTGGAGTACAAGATGATAGAGGCATACACGTGCATCACTCATTTAGCCCTTCCCCAATTCCTACCCCATTCCCTCCCCCCACCTCATGTTTGGCTTACTTTGATATGTTTTGTGAAAGTACTCATGTACATTAGGGTTTCCCTCCTTCCCCCTCCCATCCCTCTCAATTAGGTTGCCTTATTAGTTCATCTATGGTTTCTCCTTCTTCTGAAGTTCCTCCTATGATCTTTTTTCTCCCTAGCTTCCACATATTAGGGAGAACATCTGATTTTTTTTTTACTTTTTTTGACTGTCATTTGCAGGAAAATGGATGGAACTAGAAAACATTATGAAGTGAAATTCTTAATAAGTTAATGTTTCATAATTGCCATCACTGGACCTGCATATGAAGAACCAGGTGCCAAGGAACAATGGATATGTTCCAAGGTGTGCCACATTACAGGGCTACAAAGCCAGGCACCCAGGAAATTCGCTCCTACCCCACTCACTTTCTGGCTGACCCAAAACCTAGTGCATCCCAACTCATGGAGGTCATCCAAGAGCTGGCAGGAGAGAACAAAGCAAGATCTCACCACAAAGATCTTTGAGGGACCTAGAACTAAAGAAGATGGCCAGACTCTACTGCACCCATGTAGTTACACTGAATGCCTTCCCTGTGAATGTGCCTGTGCAGGCCATCAGCAAGTCCTCAGATCCACGCAGACCAGGGCTTAGTGATGGGCCTCCTCTCCAGCAAGTGAATCCTGAAATTAGTTTTACAAGTTCATATTCTCTTCAGTATTTGACATGTGTAATAGGCCAAGCCAGATCTCTGGAATTATTAGTTTTCTATTCTTAGTATCATGCCAAGCAAAAATATGTCTATCAACTAAGATGAAAATAAGTTAAATATTGAGCCAAAAAGGTATGTGTTCTTTGTCTCCCAATAACCTGCACTACCATTTGTGGGAGAAACGGACTCCTTATTTCTAGTGTATAGAGCTAGAAAGCCTTTTGTTTAGGAAGGATTTTACTGCCTCTATGACAATCCTGACCACAGCCCACACCTGGGGAATCAGCAGGTGCTTGACAATAAGGGAAGGGGCTGCCTGTGTGTTACTCATGCAGGAGAGAATGCCCCTTCTTTCTCAAGTCAAAGGAAAGCCTGTAACTGCATCCTATCCCAACCATGAACTTCTAGGTTTTTCCAGGCTGTGAAGCTGATCACATTAACCCCCATCAAGCATAAAGTGAGCCCCAGCCCAGAGCTTTCAAGGCAAAGGAAAACTTACCCTTGGATGGGCCAGATGTAACCATAATTCCCTTATTGAACCAATCAGGGATTTTCTTTTTAGCCAACAATAATGTAACAAATCTAGCTAGCATTCCCACTGTAGCAACAGAACCAAAGAAGATTTCAACTTTAACCAAGAAAAGTTAATTGTCTGTGGACTTCAGAGCCTCCCGTGGAGAGGCAGGCTCACCAGACCCAGACCCAGTGGGCTCTATGTGTAAGTCCCTGAGAACATGTATGAATGCCTGATGATGGTCATTGCAGAGCCAGAAGAACCTCTTTTAGGATGTAGAGCCATTCCACTGTTTCATTTTCATCTACTCATTGTAAACTATGGTCTAAAACATTAAATAGAATTTCCATTAATAATATATATTTTAAATTGTGTACTCTTCTGAGTTGCATGATGAAATGTTATACAATCTCTCACCACCTGGGACATGAAGCATCTTTTTTCTCAGAGTATCTACCCTTTGCATACTACCTGCCTGTTAGTCACTTAGGAAATATATGTTATCATATCAACTGTCTCAGTATCAAAGTATAACATTTATTATATCTAACAATGACCCTAAAATATAAGTCTAGTGATTCTGGCAATTGTAGTGTGCCAAAGAGAAGTAACAAAGTGTTTTCTTAAAGTGAAAAGATAAAAGTTTTCCACTTGGACAAGAAATAATATTCAGAGATTGCTAAGATCTACAATAAAAACAAATCTACCCATAAAATTGTGAAAAAGGAAAAATAAATTAATTTTAGTTTTGCTGTTATACCTCCAATGGTAAAAGCTAGAGCCACAGTGTGTGATAAGTGAAAAAGTTATTAAACTTGTGTGTGTGTGCATAGGAGAAAACATAGTACATTCAGGGTTTAATATCATCCATTGTTTCATCCACTGAAAGTTTCGGAACACATCTCCATAGATGGGGGGAGGACTATTTAATACTTCAACTGAAAACTCACTGTAAGACAGGAATTCACCAGCTACAAAATGGATGAGTGACTCTAGGCAGAGTGTTGAGAAAACTAGGTAGGCATTCCAAACGGAATGCAACAAGAGGGAAGCCTAAAAGGCTGTTGGACCAGATTTGGTTAGACTTAGCACATAAATGTAGATAAAGTTGAATGAAAATCATCTTAAAACAATGATTATTATGAAAATTGGATATTCTCCCTAATATGTGAAAGCTAGGGAGGAAATGGGTTATAGGAGGAAATCCAGACACAGGAGATACTATAGATGAGCAAATAAGGTAACCTAACTGAGGGAATGGAAAGGGGGAAGAGGGAAATTCTCTAATGCACATGATGTACTTTAACAAACATATCAATGAACTAAGCCAAAGATGAAAAGGAGGGAGGGAGAGTAATGGGGTGGAAATTGGGTAAGGGCTAAATGGGTGATGTGTGTATATATGCCTCCACCATCTTGTATACCACTAAGATTTATGAATACAATGCAAAACTAAAAAATAAATAAGTTTAGAACACTCCTACACTCTAATGGTAGAGTATAATAGATTTTTTGTGTGTGGTACTGAAGACTGAACCCAAGGGCATTCTACTTCTGAGCTATACTCCCATCCCTATTTCATTCCTTATTTTGAAATAGAGTCTCTCTAAGTTGCAGAGAGCTTCACTAAGTTGCTTAGGATAATAAATCACTTTTTACCACGGTATAAAAGTTAAGAAACAAAAGTATTAAAAGTAGCTATAGCTATAATAGTTAATGCATACATGATATATACAGGAGAAATAAAAATTTCAAATTTTTGTTTACAGTTAAAGATGTATTCTGTTTAAAATAGACTTTAAGAAAACTCTAGAAAATACAGAGAGAGAGAGAGAGAGAGAGAGAGAGAGAGAGAGAGAGAGAGAGAGAGAGACTGACTGACTTATGGAGAAGCACTTAATTGCCAGGAGGAAGGCCCTCCAAAGTATCCCTGCCATGGCATTCAGTAATGAATGTGCCAAAGTTCAGGTGTCCAGTGTGCAGTAGCCTAAAGTAACAACTCTTCACAGGAGGTCAGTGGACCAAGAGAGTCACTCATACCATAATTAATCTTTACATAAAAAGTAATCTTCGTGATGCTAAGATCCTAAGATTTTGCCATTGCTTGTAACTGAAGTATAACCCATCCAACCTTAACCAATATCATAGCCTTAGGAAATGTTTATCTGAATAAGAATGCTTTTCTCAGCCAGGTGTGGTGGCTGTGGTGGCACGTACCTGTGCTCTCAGTACTTGGAAGGCTGAGACAGAAGGATGGCAGGTTCAAGATCACCCTCAGCAACTTAAGGGACACTCTCAACAACCTAGCAAGGCATCTGTGTTTCAAAACAGATTAAAAAGAAGCTGAAGATGTAGCTCAAAGGCGAAATGCCTTTCGGTTCAATTCCCAGAATTGCACACACACACATACAAAGGATGTTTTTCTCCATGCCATACAGTCTCAGATTCATATACTTTAGAGTTCTTCTTTTAAACTTTGTATTTTCTATTTCTTCGATATTAGGCTATTATTTTAAGCAAATATCAATGTTTCCCACATTCACATTCATTATAATTTGCTGCTTTTAATATTATATAAGCTAAGAAAGCAGACTTTTTATTATTATAATCATTTCTAAAGTAAAAATGAGGTATCTCTTACAGAATCCTAGAAAAAAATTCTTATATTTAAAACATTTTTGTAGCATGAATCCTGTGACATCAATTTTGATCAACCTAAGATTTAACCTAATTTCTTCTTCTTGAGTGATTATATTCATCAGAGAGGTTATTGGCCAGTAATTTTAGTAATTTTTGAATGAGATATATCAATTACCATATATTTGATAAAATTGTATGGCTTGTTCTGGGAAATTTCAGACTTATTTGTAGGTAGGTCATATATATATTTCCACATCCATGGTACATTTTACCCCACACATCTGTCAGAATTCTCAAAATAGACTTGTCATTCTCTTCTAACACTCATCTCAGTTATAGGTTTCATTATCCATGTATTCCTCTGAGGTAAAACTCTTCTGTCTTCTTTGACTCCTTCCTTGCCATTCCCTCAACAGACAATGGGCCATGAAGCTTTGTAGATTCTACCTCTAAAATAGCTTACAAGTCTCAGCTTGCATGAAAGACTCTTTACAATAGTTACATCTTACTTATAACATACTTTCGTCATATTTTTATATGTTCCCATATATTTCAGAAATAACAACCAGATTTGATGTGGGGAAGGTTAGCTTTTTGACATTAGTTCAGCTTAATAGGATTCTCCATCAAGGAACTCTTGCTCTCTCCAAACAAGAGGTATCCAAGATAGACCAATCAGATGCTGATATTCACTGCACTTTGATGCAGTGAATAAAGGAAAAGGGAAAAAATCTTGAACATGAATTACTTTATGATATTGTCCACAGAGATGATCATCAGTTTCTGATGTGCCAGTTCCTATCTTTCTTGAATCCTGGCTCTTCAGTATTGTCATTCTCTAAGTGGTACATGTGCTTCCAATAAAGTGTGTGTGTGTGTGTGTGTGTGTGTGTGTGTGTGTGTGTGTGTGAATACTAGTGATTATATCTCTTGTGTATAAATGGACAACAAACCTACCTTCCAACCTCTCTTCTCACATCTCCTAGATTGCAGGACCATAACAATCTGAGCGGTTTCCACAGCATGCTCTAGGCTTTCATTCTGTAATCACTTGTCCACACTCTTTATTCCCATAATATCCTGCATTCATTCATGGAAAATTCCAACTCATCCTTTGAGTGTTAGATAAGATATGAAATTATTTGTAATTCAAACTCTTCCCCAACACTAACATGGAAAATGAAGCATCCTTGTCTTTATGTATCCATAGCACGTTATACATCTTTTCAACAGCATGGTATCATGGCTGGTGATTCACACATATGCTTCCAGGAAATGCTGAAATCTGCAAGGACATACCGGCAAAGTCCAACAAATTCAAGTATTTGTTGAATTGAATGAACTGAGTCACATTTATAGAGAATAGATTTCTTTTTCAAAAGATAGGTCTCACATTTTTGGCTTATTTGTTTTCATTTCCAATCCTGTATCTGTTTTGAAAACTGTATCACATTAACACTTTATAGACTTAAAAATTAATAATGGTGAGAAGTAGAAAGCAAAAATAGTTGTCCCATTTCTTCTGTGGTTCTCTGCTTCTCCCTTTTCCACTGACACATCACATTTCGATGCCATTTTTTATTTCCTTCCAAGCTCCCTTGGCCTCTATCTTTGCAAAAATATGCAATGACCCATTATGCAATGAGGTACATTGTATAACAGACAGGATTTCCCTCCTCTCCTGAGACCATGTGGAAAAAGAAAAAAATAAAATCTTTAATAAGTCTGCTAATGTGAATGAAGGGCAAGGATGCAATACCTTAGGAAATTCTGGAGATAGATACAGTTTGGCTCCTTTTGGTAAATTACTAGTGAACTATTCAATATAAACAAAACATAAAAAGGAAAAATGCCACGGTTCCTTTATTTTCCTAAAAAGATTGATCCAAAGACCCATTTTGCAGTTGTTCAAATGAATTAACTTTGACCAGAGGAGCAAAATGCTAATCAAAGTGAGGGGAGAATAAATAGAATTGGCTTTCTCTTTGTACTATTTAATGATGCTTACCCTGTCTCACCTGCTGCCCTTACTGATTGGCCAGAAAGTTAATAAACATTTCTTTGGTTTTATCTGTACCCATTCTTGAAAGAAAAGAGAAAATGATCTTTCCCACTCATCTTCTCAACGCCTTCATCTTAACTTTCCCTTTGCTATGGAGTGAATTTCAAATTCCAGATCTTAGTACATAAAATCCTTTATCGTCCTATCTGGCCCCGAACCAGCTCCCCTCTCACTCTTTTTCCCATTTTGTTCCAAAATCCTGGTATTATGAGCTTTTCTAGATTATCCAAATACTTCTTGATCTTTCTACTTTCCTATCTGCTGTACCCCTTCACTGAGAAATCTATTTCTCTTTGTGTACAAGGAAATTCTTCTCTACCCATGCTTAAGCCCTAACAGAGATATAAACATATCTCTATGATATGTACAATTTATCTTTGACCTGTACTAGACTCTGGGCTCCTTGAGAGACAGGAGTATATGATGATCACAGTTTCCAACATGCACTAGGTAAGTCAATGTTTATTTATTGGACAAATTAATGACTATTTCCTTGTAAAATAAACTACAGAAAGTTATTGCTGAGTAAGAAGTAACTGTCTAGTTAATTGAACATAAAAATATTTTCTTTCCACTCAGAATATGAAGTGAAATGATAACTGTCTCAGAATACAGATCATCTGGCTTCACAGATACAGACACATAATTTTAACTTTGAAAGTTCACAGTCTAGTAATGGAGACATTGCCAACTGGTATGTCACAAAATATTAATGGGGTTAAAGTGTACTTATTTAAACCTTTCTTATTATGAGAAAATAAAGTTGCCATCTCTCAGGCCTTTCATTCAGTGATATGAAAATAAAGGCCTCAAAGTGCCATAATTTCACTGGTCTTTACAGCATGACAGCAATCATGATATCTGGAAATCAGAATGAAAAAAGACACAGAAAATTTCTCTGGGGATACATAAGGGCATAGAAATAGTTAATCCATAAAACCATTCTGGACACCAACAATAAATCACAAGGGATAAACATACTTATCTCTAACTGATTCTGTTTAGGGCAAGAAGAAGAAAAATGAGGTCAATGGTTTCACTCAAAAAGCTGTTCTAGGTTAAGCCTTTCTAACATGAGCATAGATAGAATTTTTTTTTCAGCCCAGATTCCAACAGCTTTAAAGAGCTTTTCTCTTTAGAGGGTAACATTCATTTAAGGGATCTTTCAACCTACACAATTTGCCAATTCCTAAAATGGATCATAGGAGTAACTTGCTTCCAAAAGGAGATAGCACTCAGCCATGAAGAAAGAATAATAAGGAAGGAAGCTATACATGTTATTTTAATGGCACTAAAATTAAAAGGCAATAGATGTTAGGAAAATCCATAAGCTTTGGAGAAACACAGGTTTTGGTATTGACTCTGTCTCTTTCTGGCCTTCTCATTTTGCCTGTGAGACCTTGTGTAAAATATTTGACTTTACTGGACAACAGTTTATCTTCATCTATAGAACTGAGACTAAAAAAAATCCTATTTCATGGAAATTTGTGAGATTGAAGATGGTATTATGAGAGACCTAGCCTAATCTTTAACAAATAATTGCATATCAAATACTGCACATTCATTTCATAAGTATATACTAATTTTAATTAAAAAAAGACTTTAATTAAAAATTTGGGGTAGGTAATACCAAAGTATATGACTGATGTTTCTATTGTTTCTGATAGAAGAATATAAAAACACAGTATAAGAAAAATATAAAGACAAAGAGCTAAAACAGAAAAAAGAACATAAAATGAACAGGTTGAGAATGAAGGGAGGAAAAACATTAATAGCACTGGATAATGGAGGTTAATAAACATGTTGGGTTTGCCAAAAAAATCTTCAGTATTCAGGAGAACATAAACATAGGCTACATAAAAGAGCAAGTGTCTAAACATTACATTTGACCTTTCAGCCTACAAATGAATATTTTTACTGCCCTCAACAATCACCCTCCAAATGTCCTAACCACAGGGGTAAAGAACAGAGAAATATATTTTCTAGCCAGAGATGGTCATACAGTTGAATAGTAACTCTCCCTCTTCAAACATGTAGATTATTTGCTGTTTTGAATAGTATAAAAAATGGCATTGTCAATCACCTTCTGGATCCAATTGAAATATTAACCTAGGATTTCTACCTGATTACATGTGGTTTTCTGCTGCATGGCTCTGGGTAGCAGTTCCATGAAAAGACCACATCACACCATAAACTCTCCTACTACTTTGACTTGAAAGATATCAGAATCTCTCTGTACAGTGGTGTAAAGAACTTCAGGTTTGGGGATAAAGAAAGAATGGGTTCAAATTCTTCCTAAGCTTCTTAGAAACAATACAAATTGAGAGAAATTTTTATATATCTAAGTCTTGGTTAAATAAATGCAGTTTTGATGATAGTTAAGCAGCATAATTATGAAATTGGACATCACACTCCCTTATCTAGTATGTAGAAAATACTTTAAAATGGTAGCTGTGGGAAGAATAAAGAAGAAACAAACATTTATTCATTTGATACTAGACGAATCAATCCTATAGATGATTTAACATGCAGCTTCTCTAAAATGAAAATTCTGACACATAAACATACACCAATTTCAGTGTAAACACTAAGGACAAAGAATGTATTTTCTGTGAAGGCTACCAAAGTACTTGGATAGAAAAAGTTTCACTGAGTATATTCTTGAAAGTCACCTCATTTTCTCTTGGGAGATGCACTCAAGTGTCATGATGTGCTTCTGCTCATACAGGACAAGGTCCTGCCAGGTGTGGGATGCCCTGAGTGATATTCCCAACATTATCACTTTGGAACTTCAGCATAATTGACATACATATTCACAGAAACTGTCACCTGAAACTGACATTCAGGGTGAGTACAAACTCATATCGTGCCAGCAGCCCACCTCACTTCAGATTATGTTTTAATGATTGGGCATGACACTTGCCAATCTCTTAACAACTATGTAGCAATGCCCAGCCTGTAGGTGTGTGCAATGAACCATCTCCTCCTTATGGTATCTAGGAAGGGCAAAACCTGACAGGCCTGATGAGAGGCTCATGACCTCAGCCTCAGTAATGAGTACTGTCATTATCTCTGTATGTGTTTTAAACTATGTACTCCACTTATGTATACATACAAACACACACACACACACACACACACACACACAGTCTTCAAAGAAGAGGATTAGACAAGAGTAAAGATGGAATCCACTTGAATTCTTCCTATATACACTGTCAAAACCATTTGTTTAATGGGGTTACATCTTAGATATTTTTTGGAGGAGTAACATTTTGGCACCAGAAAATCCCTCTCTGAACATATTGTTTTCTTCAAAGCAATTAGGGAGTTGAGGCCATATAGGTGATTCATGACAATCAAATGTCTTTTTCTCCACTGATACAGGCTGTGTATCATATCCTATCAGCTTTGATATTTGTATTTATACAATTTTTAAAAATTATGATACTTAACATATTTTCAGGTATCCAGCTTCTGAACTCACTCTCCATGCTATGGCTCTTACTATGATTTCTATAACTTAATTCAGTATATTTTGGCATGTACTATGTATTACATATGTGTCTCATTGAGGTTAAACATACACAGTAGAGAACAATTTAGTCCAACAAGTATACAATGAAGAATTCACTCCAGTGGCAGTCAGTTCACCTTATTCAAGAAGAACTCAGGGTTTCTGTTATCTGTGTTCTCACCTATGGGTGCTCTATTCATCTGTGCACAGAATGTCAGAAAGTGTTTTCAGTGGTGGAATTAATGGCTTGTTAGTCAGTGAAATTGAAGTGGATCAAAAATATAAACTAGTTAAAATACTTTAGAGGCAATTCTCACCCTTGTATGTAGCAATCTAAGAAAATAGGTTTCTATAAAAGTTACAGCCTGTCCCCTTAGAGATGGACCCTAAAGATTAATTCCTGAACATTGGTTTAATATACTTCTAGTCATTTGAGATAAATCAACTGAGAGCACAGATCCTGCCTCTAGAACACTGCCCCACTTACCTTAATCTGGCCTCTCATCAAAGGCATTACAAAGAAAAGCCAGGTTGGATTTCACCAAGCTTATAAAGCAGATTGTGTGACTTGTCTTGTGCTTCCTTGATAACTAATGTTTGTCTAACAAATTGTACATGCATGGCAAAATATGGTGAAAGATTTGCTCTCCTTGGAACCTGGTGGTGATATTGTGCAATATTAGCTAAGTATCAGCCACTTCAACACATATTCACTGAAAACAACCTTTGAATTGGGTAAATTCAAATTAAGTTAGGTAAAATGGCCATGCCTACCTTCTCAGCTCACTTCTTACAACTGGAGCTGGAAATAACCCAATATTTATTTTAGAGGTAGAATGAACAGGTCAGTCACACACCTTGACTTTGAATCACAACAGGAGATATAAAAAGAAAGAATGGGGGAAATTATTACTGATACTGGTAGTGGCAGCAGTGATGGTGACATCCAATCTCTAAGATGCATGGTGGTATCTCCAGTGTCATAAGTTCAGCTCCTCCCAAGGTAGGATAGTAAATCATGGTATCTGGTGTTAGAAGACTGTCACTGTTTCTTTCAAAGGGTGGTGGATTTTGTTTCTGGTCCTGGCAGCAAATATCTGACCTTGATTTACTGGTCTTCCCAGATGGTCTCTGTATGTATAATAAATATCCTCTCAGTTAATCTTTTATGTTTAAGTTATCCAGTACCGGTTTTTTTAACCTAGAACTTGGACTGACACATAAATTACTGCCAAGAATAATTGAAGTATTATCATTTGACATTTTAATAATTATTGCTGTAAAGCAAATCAACCCAAAGTTAGAGATGCAAAATAATAATCATTTCATTACACTCACAGACTCTGGTTCAAGAATTCAAATAGTGGACACAAAAGTGGCTTTTCCTTACTCTTCAGAAGTGAGATTTCATCTGGGAAGACTCATATGGTGGGATTTCCTCTAGGTTCCATATGCTAGAATGATCTAGAAGCATACCTGAAGCTTAGATTGGGATAATTCAAGGGCTAGGATTCGTGAGACAGCTTACCAGAGTGCATATATGCAGTCTCTGTATATGGTTTGAGCATGTACATGCAGGCTGTGATATAAGAGGGAGTCTCCTGAAGGAATCATCTATGAAGAGACCAACAAGGAAGTTTAAATGCTTCCTCTGATCTAGCACCAGAAACTACACAAACTCCCCAAGGCCAGGCCAGTTTCACAGGGAGAAGAAATAGACTCCACCTTATGATGGGGGAGCAGCAAAGTCACATCACAAAAGAGATGTGTAGAAAGTTAGATATTGTCATAGCCAACTCTGAAAAATATAATTTACCACTTCTTGGGAATGGGTAAAACCTAGGATTGGTTCTCTGGCCTGATTAGAGCTGGCTAAAGTAAAAATTTAGCTAAAATTATAGAACAGGTCTTTACAAGTATGGCACACAGTTTCAAAATGCTCAACTAACTTATTGTTCATGACTATATGGAGTACACTGACTATATGGAGTACATGACTATATGGAGTACACTGAAATTAAAGTTTTGGGGAATCAATTGCCATAATCATAGAACCATATGAAGGGCATAGACAATGTTAGAATGGTATGATCAAGTGGCTAGTTTTTAAGATATTGATACCATGGGCTAAAACAATCTTAACAATCTTCTCCATAATGGTGCTTCAGGAAGAAAAAGTTGATTCTATTGGTTATTGATTTTTTGTGGTACTGAGGGTAGAACCCAGGGGCATTCTACCTCTGAGAGATACACCAGCAGTATTTTTATTCTTTATTTTTTAAGAAACAAGTTCTCACTGAGTTGTAAAGGTCCTCACTAAGTAGCTGAGGCTGTCCAGGAACTGCAGTCCGCCTATCTCAACCTCCCAAATACTGGGATTTTAAGAGTGCACCACCACCACACCTGGCTTGGTTATTGATTTTTATATAGTCAATTGAACATGCTTTCTTTCCAGGAGACTACTTTGAGTTAGAGCATTAACCAAGAAGGGTACATGTTGAAAATTAAACTGGGTATGTATGGGAAGATTTAGAAGACTCAGCAGTGCCTTGAGTTTCCAAAACTCACTGAACTGCTACTCCCTGCCCCAATGCCTCCCTTCTGTCTGCTAAGCTATTCCCTGCCTTGTTTGAAGACACTCTAATGACATCACTTGGGAAAGTTCCCTTGTAAGAGGCAGGCACAGTTCCGCATCTTCTACCCTAATTCATATTTCTTGTGACTTCTTAACCTTTAATTATACTCATATTCCAACATTCCCCAGAGAAGGAAATTACAAAATCAGACTTGGAGAATAAAGCATACACAGCAAGAAAATTTCCATACTTGGATAATTTATGTTGGTAAGAAATCTGGGAATACATGTCAGAAGGGAGTAGAATATGATTTTTTCAGTCTGAATATATTGACTTAGATACATTTACCAAAGACTCTAGGTTAAATGTGTTAATGCCAGCAACCAGAAAGGTTCTAATTATTGGTTTGGTGAGTAGATTGAAATCTGGACTGTTCAGTGGTCCATGCTAACGTAATCCGAGAAGCCTTACATTCTTGGTATAATGTGGAGAACACAATCCAAAAACGCAAGGAATGAAAATGCTGGAATGAATTTTTTTTTCTGTGTGACTCATACACAAAACCCCAAAAATGCCTTACAATATACCTCAAAAAAACCCTCTTGTTAACAAGACATTAAGAAATACAGTGATGAGTAGCATACAGGCAGCATTGAAAATTTCTTTTGAGGCTAATTTCTATAAGCCAAAGATGTCACTGGCATTCTGAAGGTGAAAGGATGTCAAGCTGACATTATATATCAAAGGCAATTTTATGTGGGACTATAATAGCAAAGGAGCTGGAGGATTGACTGGGAAGGACTCATACCCTCAGGAATCATTGGTATCAGCTAATTTACTAAGAGTCCCTGACTCTAAAATAGAAATTAACACATTTTGTTTGGTATAACCAAAACATTTTTAAGTCAATCTATCAGAGGATAGACTTGGAGCACTAATAATAGAGTAAGATGCCTCATCCAATTCTCAGTTTACCGCTAAGAATGACTGAATAAAGAAGAGGCTAGCTATCCTCAGTAAAGGACCCTGTAATAAGAGCTGCAAGTATGTACTGAAGTATGGATCTTCTTCCTGTATCTTCCTAGGGACCTATGACAATCAAAATGTACAGTGGGGAATGGACAGAAGCACAGATTTCTCAAGAATTAATAACACCAGATCTGAGTTAACACTAATTCAGAGGTCCCAGACTCTACTTCCAAAATGAAGAAACGCATGGCTAGTTCACCATTTCATTTTGTGCTAAATCTTATGGACCAGGAGTTTGCGAAGGGCTAAGTTAGATGGTTTATCTCAAAGAATTTGTTGTCCACTGGGACAAAGAAGCTGGAGAACCCATTTCCAAGCTGAGTTCTCCAGGCAGTTGCCTATGCCTTGGCAGGGAGAGCAAGCTGTGAGGCCACTCTTACCTGGGGCCTCTTTCTCTATGCTGTCAGAGCTCCTTTCAGTTTCACTAGCAAGGTATTCAGACTTCTTACACAGAAGTTTAAGAGTGTTCATGTCACCATGAGATGCCTAACCTTGAGGTCATAGAAGAGCTGTGTACAGAACTGAAACAGCACCATTTTTACCATATTATATTGGTGAAAATAGTCATGGGCTGTCCTGTGATACAAGGAATGGGAAAATAGATCCCACATCCTGATCAGGAAATTATGAAGGAATATGAAGCCATCATCAATCTGCTCCAGTTTCCTTAACAAAGATGGAAGGTTCATAAACATTAAACTAAGTAGTGGCTTTTGTTCCCACCCTCGATCAAAGCTTCCTCATGGAATAACTTTTATTTCCCAAATATCAGTAAGTAATTCTATAAACCCTTAGATTAGAATTCAATGAAGCTTGGATGCATATCTGAATTAATTTCCATGCTTCAGTGAGCATGTCTCAGGGGTAATATAGGAGTGTCTGTGTTCTAGTTATTTAAGGTAATTCAAACTTCTCCAAATCTGGTGGGATCAAGCAGCCCAAAATATCATTACAGCTAAAAATTTACTCTACAGAAAAGTGTCATTACAAATCAACTCTGCACTAACCACCTCCTGGGCATGCAAAAAATTCAGCACTGCCACTTTCAGGATATTTTAGCATCCCAACAGGGAGTATAGCAAAGTAAAAACTAAAATAGCACAATGATCCCAGAAACCACACAGAAGAAAGGAAATACAAATAGCACAAACAAGCACAGGGTATCTCAGACAATCTCAAAAAGAACTAGAATTTATTCTCAATGTGAATTTCTAGTGCCTTCATATTTTAAGGAATTTTGCTTCTTTAAAAGTTTTGGCAGCCGGGCATGGTGGCGCACGCTTGTAATCCCCGCGCTTGGGAGGCAGAGACAGGAGGATCGCGCAGGTTCAAAGCCAGCCGCGCTGGCTTAAGAGACCCTGTTTCCAAACAAAAATATTTTAAAAATGGGTCTGGGAGTGTAGCCCGGAGGTAGAAGGGCTTCCAGAAACCCCAGTACCACCAAAACAAAAAAACAAACAAAACAAACAAAAAAAGTTTTGGCCACCCTTACCCTCACAAATTCAAATGATTTCAAAAGACACAAGGATTATTTTCTCACTTGTTATGATCATAATGTCTACCTATCACAAACATTTATGCTAAATATTTGTTTTCAACAACATAGGGCTTTTATTCTATTAACTGATCGAGGAGAAGAAGAACTGGCTAGATTTGCCAAATGCAAATAAATGTAAAGTTGGATCATTTTGGCCTATATGAACTTTGAACGTAAGAGTTTCATATTTTGGAGAAGAAAACATTTTATAGATTCAAAACATGCTATAACTTGGGTATATTTAGACATAACACATGTGAAAATCTTTCAATGCAAAAGTGGAGGGAAAAAAAAGCAACATGGTACTGACAAGCTACAGACTAAACCTCAAGAGGGTAGCAGGCAAAGCATCTTGGTGTCTGCTGTGACAAACTGGTTTTAGCTACAGCATGATGCTCTTTTCTTCCTAAGGCACTCTCTAGGATATAAGACCTAGATACAAGAGGAGCAGTACCTTGATCTTTTTGTTCACTAATGTAGTTTAGACACCTAAAACAACACTTAGCATATAATAAGCAGTCAATAAGTATTTGTTCAGCTGTGCATGGTGGTACATACCTATAATGCCAGTACTTAGGAGACTGAGATAGGAGGATCACAGATTCAAAACAGGAGGATCACAGGGTCAAGGCCAGCCTCAGTACCTTAGTGAGGCCCTCTACAACTTAGTGAGAACTTCAAAATTTTAAAAAAATAAAAGAGGGCTGGGGTTATAGCTCAGTGGTAGAACCATTCCCTTATGGGTTCAATTCCCCAGTACCACAAAAAAATAGATTATTTATTTATTTATTTATTTTGCGGGACTGAGGATGGAACCCAAGGGCATTCGACCTCCAAGCTACAGCCCCTGCCCTATTTTTTATTCTTTATTTTGACACCCGGTCTCACTGAGTTGCGGAGGGCCTCACTAAGTAGCTGAGGCTGTCTGCGAACCATGATCCTCTGGTCTCAGCCTCCCGAATGCTGGGATTACAAGTGTGTGCCACCACGCCCAGATTATTTTTTTTTAATTAAGCTCAAGAAGTTTAGTTAACAGGATGCCATGAGACTAAATGAATGCTGGTGTAGTTACTAGAGATCTATTTATTCATGCAGCAGGAACCTTGACCATGGCATAAGAAAACAAAGTAGAGATTTCAACAAGCACTAGGCAAATCTCAGGGTCCATGTCCAAAGGGTGAAGGGCTATGAGGATCTCTGCTCTATTAGAGCAACCAGCTAAGATGAGAGGACCCAAGCAGAGACCTCAATCATATTTTTTAAATGTGGGGAAAAAAGAAAGGGAATAAGAACAAGGCTGTGACAACCCTGTTATCACTTGAACAATTGAATACCAAGCCTGGTGAGCAGAAAAAAACATGAGGATGAGGTGGCAGGGAGACTATGATTCAAGGTGTGATTTGAGACATAATTCCAGGATTTACTGTACTCCAAGGATAGGGGTTATGTAAACATCACTATCTGCCCTCTTGTTCTCTAGATTAACTCGGAAACTGAGTGTCAGCCAACTCAACTTGATGGTGACAACATCTATAGGGTAAGAGAAAAATCCAGTGACTGACATGATTCATCTTAACCTCTAAAGCAAGATGTTTCATAATTTACTGCCTCCTGAATATTCTCATTCTGAGCAATTCTGTAATAAGAAGGTACATGGCCCCGTATGGTGGCACATGCCTATAATTCCAGTACTTGGGAGGTTGAGACAGGAGGATCACAGGTGCATGCCCAGGCTTGGTAACTTACTGAGAGCTTCAGCAACTTAGCAAGACCCTATTAGGGCTGAAGGTTCAAGTTGGGGGTAGAATGCCCCTGGGTTCAATCCCCAGTAAAGAAGAAGGGAGAATAAAAGAAGAAGAGGAGGATGAAAAAGAGGAAGAACTTAATAGCCAATCTCAAAGTTTTAAACGCACTAAGAAGAACCAATGTAAAAAAATTATTCATGATAAGTTTTTAATCAAAAGACTCAAAACATAAAATAAGAAAATAAAAAAGTCTCAAAATTAAAATACACCACAAGCTAATAAGATTTGGTAATTGGTTTTTGGTTTTCACAGCACAAAAAGAAAACCCAATAAATTGCAAAAGAACAGAACATAACAGAAAAGGAATAAAAGAAAACAAAGGAAAAGAAAAAATAATGGGGGACTAAAGGTCCATAATTTTGTTATCTCACACCTCATCACTACCACTGCCAGTAGTGATGAACTAATAGTGATGTGACTTTGGCCACACACATGGAAGACATTGTTATAACACTGTCAGATGCCCTGGTCATCCAGTGGCTCATGGATAACAGATGCTGTGCTTCCTTTTAGGAAATCTGTTGCCCCTGGAAATATTTCTGCATGATTGTTCTCCTATTTGCCAGCCTGCTGTCTTTTCCTTAACTGTGCCCTTCTTCCACTGCTTTTCATCACCTATCCTCATGAGAAACTATATTAAATTGGATCCCAGATTAAGAAGGAAAACATTAAGCAGCCTGAGATGATCAAAGTTGATCAAGAATGAGAACAGCATTTTTAAAAGAGGATATATATTAACATAGAAACACGTTTGTGCAAAGTATTAAAAATTTAAAAGTGAGTGCAGAAATTATGGGTGATTTTTTTTCTTTGTGTACATTTTATATTTCCTACAAAGAACATATATTATTTTATTTTTTGAAATTATCAAATGTAAAGATATGTAATCCTGTTTTAATTTTATAAAAAGCATGTGTATGGATGTGTATGAATGTGTGTGTGTGTATATATATATATATATATATATATATATATATATATATATATATGTATATGCATGCATGCACAGCTGTATTTACATAGAAAAATCTGGAATTCCAAGCACCCAAATTATAAATTGGGGGTAGAAAGGAAGAAAGAAGAGGTATTT
Organism: Muscardinus avellanarius; assembly: GCF_963383645.1. Classification (NCBI taxonomy): domain Eukaryota; kingdom Metazoa; phylum Chordata; class Mammalia; order Rodentia; family Gliridae; genus Muscardinus; species Muscardinus avellanarius. The sequence continues at coordinate 202,250,265 of NC_137786.1, read as the reverse complement.
TGCTTCTTTAACTCTTCTGTAATGTTTGAATTCTTGTTTCACAATAAGCATTTATTAATTTGTAATAAAAATGAGGAAATAGAAAAGAATTTTTAGATTGTCCCCTTGTTGATCAGGTCTATGGAAAACAAAACTCATTGCTAAAATGGAGTGTATTATTGCTATGATAATGTGTAGTCACAAGTGTGATAATCTAATGTTGTTTATCATTATTGCTGTTATAATGGTACTTTACATCTGTATATGTTCAGCCTTTTTATTTTTTTAAAGGTTAGAATAAATAAAAGAAACTGGTGGCATTAATGGGATAATACAATTACTTAAAAGAATGGACTCACAACTCACACTTGAGTCCTTCCTAAAAACAGGATAAGAAAAAAATATAAGACCCAGTCTTTGAAGGAGTTATTTAAACTATGAGGAAGACTTCACACCGTGAGCACAGGAGCAATAGTGTGGAAGCTGCACACAAAATCATTTTCCCTGGAGGACTTTAAAAATAGGCTGGCATGTCTGCGTGAGTGGAAAACTGCTTCTGCTCAAGGCCAACCATATGGCCTTGGTGACCCCTCAAGGTGCCCTCCAGTTTGTTGTGTTGGGCTCAAAACCCCGGCTCAGGCACAAGAGCCCCTTCTCACCCCAGGGCTTTCACTGTGTTTGCTCACTGCTTCATCTCACCTCACCAGGCTGCAGTCGCTGCCCCAGGTTGCTACAGCCAGAATCCTTGAGACCAGCTCGCGTCTGCTTGGGGCTGCTTTCTTATAAGAGGTGTGTTACTCAAAAGCAGCTTCAACATAAACTCTGCCAAGTCCAAGCCAACAAACATGCTATAAAACTACTAGCTTATAATCTTAAACAATGTCAACGTCGTGCAAAACAAATTAAGACCCAGACACATTCCAGATTAAAGGAGACTAAAAGGACATGAAAACTAAATGTAATGTGCAATCTTGGACTTGGGCATACTATAGAGAGAAATGTTGTAAAAGACATTATTGGGACAATTAATGAAATTGAAATGTAGACTGCATATTCAAGTGTCATATCAATGTCCAATTTCCTGATTTTTATATCTGCATTATGGCTAGATAAAGAAAATCCAAGAAATTAGGAAATAGACCCTACAGGATTAAGAAATAAAGATATAGACATAGATATGATGAGTCAAATATGACAAAAATGTTCAAAATTGGTGAAACTGAGCCAGGCACAATAGTTCACACTGTGATCCAGGATGACTGAGACAGGAGGATAGCATTTTTGAGGACTGCCTTAGCAACATAGCGATACTCTCAGCAATCTAGTGAAACCCTGTTTCAAAAAACAAAGCATAAAAAGAATGAGGGTATAGATTGGAGATAGAATGCCCCTGGGTTCAATCACTAGTATTAGAGAGGGGGGGATGAATATGATTGTAGCTTAGAAGATACTTTTAATGTTTTAGAAGATTGTGCTGAGGCAAGACCACTACTGAGGACTCCGAGGCTGGGATCGGAGCCTGCCAAGGGTTTAGGCCGGTGCTGGGGCCAGCGAGGCCGGGATCAGTGCCTGCCATGAGGCAAGGCCACTACTGAGGCCTCCAAGGCTGGGATCAGAGCCAGCTGAGGTATTAGGCTGGTGCCAGGCCCAGCAAGGCTGGCATCGGAGCCTGCCATGAGGCAAGGCTGGTGCTGGGGCCTCAGAGGCCAGGATTGGAGCCTGCTGAGGGGTTAGGCCAGTGCCAGAGTCAGCAAGGCTGGGATTGGAGCCTGCCATGAGGCAAGGCTGGTCCTGGGGCCACCGAGGCCAGAATAGGAGCCTGCCAAGGGGTTAGGCTGGTGCCAGGGTCAGTGAGGCTGGGATCAGAGCCTGCCTTGAGGCAAGGCCAGTGCTGGAGCCTCCGAGGCCAGGATAGGAGCCAGCTGAGGGGTTAGGCCAGTGCAGGTGCCAGTGAGGCCAGAATCGGGGCCATCATGAGGCAAAGCCGATACTGGAGCCAGAGAGGTTGGGATCAGAGTCCTCCAGGTGGCCAGGCCACTACTGGGGCCATCAAGACTGGGATCAGAACTTTCAATGTGGCATGCACAGAGAAATATCACAGAAAATAAAAACCAAATGCTTCCCCTAATTAGCAAAAACTAGGAGGAAAGGGGTAACAGGAGGAGGTCAAGTTATAGAAAGGGCCCTATAGGGAAGCAATTAAGGTTACCAATCAGAAGGCATGGGATGGGGGAGGATGGAACCTCTTTAAAACTCAGGAGGCATGTAAACAAATTATCAAAGATAATCACCAATCAAACATGGGATCGAGGGAGGGTGGGGAATGGGATGGGGATTGGATGAGGGCTAATTGGATGATGTGTGCTTGTATATCCTCTCAAGTCTTGTATTCCAATGTGATATATGATTACAATGTACCAATAAATATATTTTAAAAATAAAATATAGTTCATATGCTTTGCTCTAAAAAAAAAAAGAAGATTGTGCTGACTTGCTATATGAAGAATAAGTAATAGGATTAAGCACTTAAAAAACTACTACATTAGTCCTAAAAAGCAATGATGGGGGTGAGTTGGATTTGGTATGTGTGTGGGAATCTGTGGAAATCTGTAATAATCTGTCAGAGGCAGGCATGGTGGCACACATTTGTAATTCCAGTACTTGAGAGGCTGAGACAAGAGGATCATAAGATCAAGGCCAGCCTCAGCCACCTCAGCAATTTAGTGAGACCCTGTTTCAAAATAAAAAAAAATAAAACAGGGCTGGGGGTATAGTTCAGAAACAGAACATCATAGAGTTCAATCCCCAGTACCATAAAAAAAAAATATTCCCCGATACCACAAGAAAAAACAAGTCTGTCAGATTTTTATATATACTCTGAAGTGGAGCTAACAGTATTTCCTGATAAGTTTATCATATTAAAGGAAAGAAAGAGTGAAGTCAAGAATATCCTAGATTTATTTGGTTTACACAACTGGAAATCTCATTTTCTGAGATGGGAATCCTCAGAAGAAGCAAGTTTGGGGACCAGAAGAAGCAAGTTTGAGGGCCAGAACAAGAAGGCTTAGAGTTGGAATATGTTTCCTTAGAGTTGCCAGTTAGACATGTGTGTCTGAGAGGCTATTGGGATTGGACTCAAGTTCAAGAGTCGTTGTTATGCACACAAATTTGGGAAATATTTGCTTACAGATGAAATGTGAGCCACACCACGTGAGGAGATTACTACAAAAAATATGCAGCCAGGGAATGAATAGAAGAAGGCCAAGTGCTGACCCCATTCAATTAGAGGTAGGGAGAGAGAACACTGAGCAGAGACCATGAAGCAGTGGCCAGGAAGGTAAGAGGAAGAGTGGAAGAAAGCTGTGCTTCTGGAGCCAAGCCAAGGTAGCGAATCAAAGAAGCGATGATTAGCGCTGTCTAAAAATGCTGATACTGGGGGCCTTGAATATGTGCATCTGTGTGGTACTGGCAGTTAAACCCAGGGAATTCTACTTTCAAGATATACCTTTCTATTCCTATTTTTGAAACAGGGTCTCACTAGATTGATGAGCATCTCACTACTTGCTGAGAATGTCCTCGAACCTACAATCCTCCTGTCTCAGCCTGCCACATACTGGGATTATAAGTATGTGCTACCACACCTGGCTGAATATTTTTTTTTTCTGTCTTTTCCTAGTAGAAGTCAAAACAGCGCTTGGTGTGGTGGCTCATGCCTATAATTCTAGTACTTGGCAGTCTAAGACAGGAGGATCGCAGGCTTGAGACCTGCCTCAACAGCTTAACAAGACCCTCAACAAGCTAGTGAGACCCTATTTCAAAGTAGAAGATAATAAAATAAGTTAAAGGACTCAGGATGTAGCTTGGAGAATGCCGCTGGGTTCAATCTCTGAAAGAAAGGAAGGAAGAAAAGGATGTCAGTCAAAACAGTAGTTAATGACTGGAATATAGAAGGGAGGCTGGAGACACATAGAAAGGAATGTCAAGGTGATGGAAATGTTCTACATCATGACTAGAGTGTGGGTCACTTGTGAACACTTTTCAGAACTCATTAAACTATACACTTAAAATCTCTGCATTTTACAAGGTAGGGAAATTACGCTTCAATAAAAATAAAAATAAATTCCAATTTTATACATGTCTGCATTTTCCAATATTACAATAATGAATGTTCACTACTTTTATAATAAAAAATAAACACTGGAAATGAAGGTTGGATTACTGCATATGTCAAACTTCTTTAAATTTTAAAGGTAAGAATTAGCAAAATATTATTTTTTCCATCAAACAAAAACCAATGTAAATAATGTTTGAACAGTGTACACAATAAGAACTTTGCCATGGATTTCTCAGGGCTACTTAACCTCTGTAAGCAAAAAAAAAAAAAAAAAAAAAAAAAAAAAACTAATTTTTAACATCCACTTCACAGGTCAAGATCATCCTGCTCAGGCAATGACTGATTTTTGCATTTTGCAAATGCAAAGCAATAGAAAGAGTACTGAGATCCGTGTTGGAAGCTAACACCAAAGTGTAGCTTTGTGCTCTGGAGAAAGCTAAATTCTATGTCCAAATTCTTTCTCCAAAGTGGCCATTATATTATCTATCATTTGGTCTTAAGATTATTCCATGATCTAATAATGACTAGGAAAGCTTTTGAAAATCATAAAGAACTCCACAAATGCAAACTCTCAGAAAAAATATAATAAGAAGCCATGGGCAGTTCCATTTATTTCCATCATTCTCCCGGAAATGTGCCCTTTGAAGGTAGACATGAAAACTTCCTACTTTCCTGGAAAAATAGCCTAGAGCCAATTTCCCCCAAAAAAATAAAAATAAAAAACTTTGAACAGGAAACATCACCTTTCCCAAAGCAGCACTTGTTATAATACAATCAGAAGTTCTCAAGAAGTTGTCCAATGACTCACTCCAATCTCCCTCTTCTATACCTTTCTTCTTTCTCAGTCCCTATTAGAGTATGAGCCTCTTCTCCTCTTCAGTTAAGTTAGCTGAGAATTTTAATTTATCTAAGTCATATAAACTTCCTGATATCCAAAAATGAAATTTTTTCTCCCTATCTCAACCTGAAAAACCTACTCATTTTATTTTAACACATTTCTTCCATGTCCAGAAGTAATGCTGTAGAGGACAGAGAAACGTTAGTATTTCTAGGATAGGAAGATGGACCAAAATATTAGAAGACCAGGTAATCATTTGGGTTGATGAGAAAGACTCCAAATACCCAGCTAAATGCTGTGGTATTTATTTTATGGGAAAAAGTGTACCCTTGAAGGTTTTTAAAAAGAAGACTATATAGCCAGGTGTGGTGGCAAAGGTTTGTAATCCCAGTGGGATGTAGCTAGGCATTGTAGCAATAACTGTTATCCCAGGACAAGGGAGGTTGAGGCAGGAGGATCATGGATTCCAGGCCAGCCTCTGTAATTAGTAAGGCCCTTAATAATTTAGCAAGACCTTGTTCCAAAAAAAAAAAAAAAACTAAAAGGGCTGGGGGTATAACTCAGAGGTAAAATTCCCCTAGGTTCAATTTCCAGTACCACAAAAAATCAATCAATCAATGTAAAAATATTTGTGACATTTATTGATTGATTTTGCTTTATGGCAAAAATTGATGTTTATGGATATTAAGTACTAATTCACTGTAAGCATTTTTCATTTTATTAAATAATGTTAAAAATCCCAGTTGTGTTGTTGTGCACTAACTAACCATGACAAATGGTTTACTATTTAACTATCTATTCTTCTTAAGACTTTTGTTTCCCCACTTATGAGTATTTTACCCTTAGTGTCATGAATAACTGGCTTACTGGTTTGATAGGGAATGAAAAAAAAATACTATGGGATACCTATTGGAAATCAGATTATCATTTTATTTGCCAGGCATGGCTTTCCCTGGGGAATAGCACATAGTTCTATTACTCCATGTTTCCTCATGCCAACTGTCATGGGTCTCAGCCCAGGTAACAAGGAGATTTGGCAAAATGCCTTCAGGTCTGCCCAGCACAAGCTTAGCCGACAAGTACAGAGCCCTAGGAATAGCCCTAAAGATAGATATGCCAACTAAATGCCAAAATGATGCCAACTCAGAAGGTTCCCTTATATCTGTCAACTCCACAGGTGGGCAATGAACCGACATGCTCTGCTAACATGTGGCAAGTTTCCAAACCCAAGGCATCTCCTCCAATTGAGAACCAATTAGGCTGAAAGTACTTAAAGATTAAATCCCTCCTCTCGGTATGTCCACGGTCTTATAAAATTGCGACAGATAATTACAATGGGAGCAAAAGAGATCAAACTTAACTGTGCTTATAAAACATCTCCAACAGCCCAAGGCTACATGATGTTAGGATTATTGAGTACTCACTGAACACCTTTTCTCCCTGCACCCCATTGTTCCCACCTACAGGGATAATAGGGGAAGACAAATCGAGTGCTGGAAGGGAAATACTGCACCATGAAGTTCAAGTTTAGGCACATAAACTAACAGACAAAATTCACTCCTTCCAAACTGCATCAAACATTTGGCTTGGGGACTCAGTTTCCCTGAGATATTATGGAGCACATCTGTTTCACCTAAGCCCTTCATCCCTGTTGTCAACCTCCTGACCACATGTCCATCGTGGTGAGCTGTCATTATTCTTATGCTAGCAACAAGGTTAGTAGGAAGATTCTCAGAAATTTATAACACATGATGGGCAGGCACCTCCTGGGATTTTCTAGGAAAGAAATAGCCTTGACAAAATTGTCAACCTTCATGCATGCTCTAGTTCCTCTTATGACTTCAATTGTTCCCTCCCTGCATCCAAAAAAAAATGTTACAAGTTATCGCTAAGGAGAAAATGCTCACCAGGCAGACATTCTGAACGAAGTGTCAAAGAAGTCTAGAAAGGATGAAGGACAATTCTTTCCTTCGTCCTCTACTGGATCCTACATAGATGTCCACCACAGCACTTGTCGCACTTTACGGCACTTTTTTTGCATTCTGCACACACATGTGCATGTACACACAATTAGTATGTAGACCACAAGGGTGGGGCCTGCAGACAAATTATTATGTCTTTGGAAGGGGAAAGTGGGATGCAGTCAGACAACAAAGTCAAACAATCACTGCAAGGAACACTAAAATTGCTGGGCGTGGTGGTGCACGCTTGTAATCCCTGTGCTTGGGAGGCAGAGACAGGAGGATCACGCAGGTTCGAAGCCAGCCACGTGCGCTGGCTTAGGAGACCCTGTTTCCAAATAAAAATGTAAAAATAGGTCTGGGAGTGTAGCCCGGAGGTAGAAGGGCTTCCAGGAACCCCAGTACCACCAATAAATAAATAAATAAATAAATAAATAAATAAATAAATACTAAAATTCTCAACTACAGGGAATAAGTCTCTGCAGGATAGAAGATACTTGAAGCCAAAAGAAGGACTTTTAGGATCTACTGGATTACCCACCTAGGACTGAGGCACTAGTTCTTTCTGCTTCAATAAGTAGACTAGCCCCACTGGGCCTGAAATGCTAACGTCATATTTGTCTTGTCAGAAATTCTGGAATATTTCTCTTTACAAAGGAATCTCCTGGCCAGCAATTGTGCACAGTTTCTCTTTCTCAGTGTGGGTAAAGGTCATTGAGCAAGGATGAAAGCTAGAATAATCATGGAAATAAGTTCCCGAGCTCCTTTAAGGAATATCTATTAAACTAATCATAAAATAATTTCTTAACACAATATAGATTAGAACTTCTTAAAATAAGGTTAGGTCTGATTTAGCATGATGGTTCAATCCTACAATACCAGTTTTGGGAGGCTGAGACAGGAGTATTACAGGTTTAAGGGCAGCCTCAGTGACTTAGTGAGGCCCTCAACAACTTAGTGAGATCCTGTTTCAAAATAAAGAGTAAAAAAAATAGGGCTGAGAGCTGGGCATGGTGGCACATGCTTGTAATCCCCGCACTTGGGAAGTGGAGGCAGGTTCGAAGCCAGCCGCACTGGCTTAAGAGACCGTCTCTGCTTCCAAATAAAAAAGTATAAAATGGGTCTGCGAGTGTAGCCCAGAGGTAGAAAGCTTCCAGGAATCCCAGTACCACAAAAAAAAAAAAAAAAAAAATAGGGCTGGGGATGTAGCTCAGAGGCAGAATGCCCTTGTGTTCCATTCCCAGTACTGCAAAAAAAAATTTTTTTAAATTAAATAAATAAATAAAATATAATAGGACTGGGGGTATAACTAAGATTAAATGCCCCTGGGTTCAATTGCAGCACCACAAAAGAAAAAAGAAAAACAGGAATAAGACTATTTCAATTCATTCATTAATTAATATACTTTTTAATTTTCCATTCAATAAATATTTACTGAGCACTACCATTTACCAGGTACTAATGTAACAACTAAGGATAAACAAAATAGAAAAAGTGTCTTGCCCTTGTGTGGCAACAATTTTGGTTCATATATTTATTCATTCATTAATTTACTTATACAACTTTACTAACCATAATAATTGGAAGAAACTAGGCTAGGTACTGTGAAGAATATGTGGACAAATGCTTCACAAACCATGTACTCAAACAGGTTTAATATAGCTAGGGCATCACTGGTCAAACTGATTCATTCTAGTAATAGCAAATTAGAATGAATTTTTTTTGTACTGGGGTTCCTGGAAGCCCTTCTACCTCTGGGCTACACTCCCACGGGCTACACTCCCAGACCTATTTTATACTTTTTTTTTTTTAATGTGGAAACAGGGTCTCTTAAACCAGTGCAGCTGGCTTTGAACCCGCACAATCCTCCTGTCTCCTCCCAAGCACGGGGATTACAAGCGTGCGCCACCACGCCCGGCAGAATAAATATTAAGTAGGAGAGTGAGACTGCTTTCGGCTGAAAGGAGAGGAATTTGAACAAAGTTGTAAACTGAGGCAAATTTTGACATTCATGCAAGAAAAGAGTGTTTGGCCGCTGTAGTAACAGGCAAAGGCAAATATGCCCACCTTATCTGAGAAAATATAACAGGGTGAGTTAGTGATACAAAGAAAACATATGAACGGGTTGAAAATACCTGGTTGGAGATTTTGTCTGTGTTGCATCCCTTAAATGCATCTTCCTGTCCTGCTTATTTATATTATTACTTGTGTTAAATATTTATTTAGCACCTACCAGGCATCAGAAGTCATACTATATGAGTATATACAAATGAGATTTGTTTCTTACCCTTGAAGACCTCTGAGACAAAAAAGAAATGGGAAAATGCTCAGGCATCTGCGCTACCCCTTCTCTCCCCCTCATCCACAGCTGATATAACCAATTAACACAGTACCCTTTTCTGCTGACATACATATAGGTATGGCTTTGGAATGGTTTCAAACATAGCATCCATGTAGATATTTTCCAAAAAGCAGCTTCTATGTTAAGAGATCTATGGAGGTGGCTTAGATTTACCAACTAAGGCCCCTTGAATTAGCCAGCGCATAGCTGATCTGCCAGCTGGCCACGAGTGCATGAGCGCCAATACACTGGGCTTAGCTAAGTTCTTCAAAATTTTTTCACAATCCAGAGATTTGTAAAAAAAAAAAAATACTATATAGTGGTTATTTTAAGCCACTAAGTTTAAAAGTGGTTTGTTGTGCACAATAGCAAACCAGTGGGTCAGAGCATCCAACAGAAGCTGGAGTGATGGTGAGAAAATATGTAAGAATACTAGTGCCAACTTTGATATCAGTACGGGTAGGGGAAGTGGTTGCGAGCTGAGGGGAATCTCACCAACTACTGTGTGCATGTATATCACCATCGCTACTTGCTACGTTATAATATGAGATTATAAGACTATAATGCACAAAGAAAAGTATTTTAAAAGAAAAGTATTGGTAGAGAAATAGTGATTCATTTCACATAATGGTGAAACCACTGGTAAAACCATCACCTGTTGTAACTAAAAGACAGAATATGTATTAATGGATTTTGGATTTGAAAAATAAGAATTCCAGGAGGAATATTGAAAGTGCTGATGTACTGCTACAAGAATTAGATGGTTTTAAAAAAAAACAGTCCTAGTAGAAGTTCTTTCCTAAACACAAGAGCTTAAAAGATGTGTAGCTTTTAACTCATGGAGTAGAATCAAATCACATTAAAAAAATACACAGTTTTACTTCAACTGGATTGGCAATATTTTTCCAGCCTTGGCTAAAAAAAGACTTGAGACTGCAGAGAAATGTCTCTAGCTTATAAAAATACTTTTGTGCCCCCAATTTTCTATAGAAAAGAAGCAGGAATATTTTTCAATACTCTCTTCAGAAGTGGCTGAGGAGAGTAAAAAAGAAAAGACATGCCAGAGTGCTGAGCCATGAGGAACAATAGCCTGGGGAGCCATTCCCAGAAAGCAGTACTAAAAGTCTAATCAAAGAATACTGTCTAGCCAGGCACAGTGGTGCACACCTGTAATTCCAGTACTGGGAGGCTTAGACAGGAGGATTTCAGGTTTGAGGCCAGTGCACAATAATTTATCAAAATCCTATATAAAAAAATAAAAATAAAAGGGCTAGGAGTGTAGCCCAGAGGAAGAATTCTCCCAGTATCACCAAAGAGAAAGAAACAAAAACAAACAAACAAACAAACAAAAAGGAAACACTGTCCCTCTCCAGAGCAGGAGAAATAGACAGCATTTGCCAGGAGTTCAGATAATTGATTGCTATATGTACTTTCTATTCTTTCCTTTTCCAAATGGAATATTTATAGAGAGTATTCTGTCCTCATTTCATCAGCATATCATGGGTGTATTTAGGGCAGATTACCCTTTTTTTCTAGTACATAACTTTCTGCAAAAGGAGAACCCTTATCTGAAACTGATACAGATCATAACACCCTTGTTTCAGTCAGCATTCTCACAGCCATAATCTAAAGATCTGATCATGAAACTTAGAGGAAAAACAGATTTATTTTCTAATGGTTTTAGGCTCAGTCCATGTGAGATCAGGGACTGAGGACCTCAGGGGATGGTGGCAGGTGTCAGAGAGAAGGAGAGCACATAGGCTGTGCTCCTCATATCACAGAGGCCAGAAGCAAGAAAGAGAGCAGGGGAGGAGAAACCAAATATAATTGCTAAGGTTGCAGCCCCTGAGATCCACCTCCACCATATACTACAGGCCTACTAGGTACCACCCAGTTAAATCCAATACAATGGATTTATCCACTACTGAGATTACAACCCTCGAGCCTGGATCACAACTTCAAACACCAATTTATAAGTTCTTCAAGGGGCCATTCTATATCTAACCATAATAACCCTTGACTTCAAGCATGATACAAACAACTGGAGGTTTGGGAGTGTCCTGGGATGGGAGTGAAAATATTTTGCATGTAACATCATGTTAGTGTTTGTGCCTAGGAAGTAGACTACAGTAAAATGATTTATTGGCAGTGCCGGGTTATCATGTATCCTATATACAAGCCCTTTGGTTGTGTTTTTTCACTCTAACTCTGGGCTTAACCATATGACTTGTTTTGACCAACAGGAAAAAATTTACACCAGCAGAGGTTTGGAAAAGTGCTCATGTATTTCTCTCTTCTCTCTTTTAATCCTGCTGCTGACATGAGAAAATACATGGGAGAGCCTGCAGAAGGGAATGAGATGCACAGAGAAAAGAGCCAACTGGTTCTAGCCAAATCTATCCTAGACCAACTCATCCCTATTCAACTCACCAGCTGATTGGAGATGTCTGGAAGAGACCAGGAAAACTACCCTGAGCCTGGCCACAAGCCACAGAGCCATGCAACATCCCTGCAGACCCACAAAGACTAATGCCCACTAAATTCAGGGTGGTTTGTTTCACTGTAAAAGCAAACTGATATGAACGCATGTGAGATAGAATCCATCTTCTGTTTCAGAAGTGGAAGTTTCTTTCACAAAAGTTTAATGGAGGGACATTTGAAAGCTCTTCCCTAATTACCTGATACATCTTATTAATGATATCTATAAAATCTCAGGTAGATGGGCATCCATAAATTTATAAGCAGAAATGAAGAATAGCAGAGAAGCTCCCACCAATTTGAAAATTTAACAAGCTAGCATCTGAATCATTGAAAATAGCCTTGGTCAGAGATGTTATTATTCTATCAAAACCCAGCTCAGGGTCAAGTGTGGTGGCACACGCTTGTAATCCCAACATTTGGGAGGTGGAGACTGGAGGATCAGAGTTCATGGACGGCCTCAGCTACTTAGTGAGGCCCCTTGCAACTCAGTGAGACCCTGTTTCAATAATAAAAATAAAAAATTAGGGCTATGGGTGACACTCAGAGTTAGAATGCCCCTGGGTTCCATCCCAGCTCAGCCTCTTTGCTGCAGAATGATGTCCAAGGAGACCATCCATTACTTAGGAAGACAGCTAGCTTAATTACATTTCATAATTAGATAATGCTTCAATAAAATCACACTTTAGATGCATGAAGGAGATTCTCAGTGGGACGAGAGAAGCTAAGAATAATCTATAAAATAATGAAGGAGAAACTGATCAGTCCCATGGAGGGGCTATGGATGGGAAAGTATGGAAAGGAAGCCTCAAAAGTGACCAATATGTAGTCGTTAATATGTTTTAAAACTTTGACTAGCTCCATAGCAACTTATATGATGTCCCTTCTGAAGGCTAAGGTCCTTAAAAACCTGGTTTTTAAAATAAAGAATAAAAAATAGGGCAGGGGGTGTAGCTCGGAGGTCAAATGCCCCTGGGTTCCATCCCCAGACGAGAAAAAAAAAAAATTAGTAGCAACAACCAGGCAGGGTGGAGCACACTTGTAATCTCAGTCCTAGAGAAGTTGAGACAAAAGGATTGCAGATTCAAGGCCAGCCTTGGGAACTTAATAAGACCCTGTTTCAAATTAAAGAGTAAAATCAGGCTGTAGTGTTACACAGGTAGAATGCCATCAGTCTCAATACAAATACACACAGCCACATCATTATCATTGTCACTACAAAAGCTAATGTTCATTGAATATTTATTCTTACATGTAAGGCATTAATTTTGCCCTATATTATTTGTCTTGTTTACTCTTTAAAATAATATTAAAAATATAAAATATCATCTTGTCCCCATTTTAAAAATGAGAAGCTAAAGTCTCTTTTGCCCATAAGGTCATTCAGTTAAGGCACATTGGAGGCAGGGTTCAAGTAGAGCTTTGTCTCTGACTGCAAAGCACTTCTTCTGAAGCACAACCTTATTTTGCCTGTCTTCATGGGATGCCTATTATTTTCATAAGGCCAAGTCAGGTTTGTCATAATTGCTGGATAAATACATGAAGGAGAAAAATAAGTGATTAAAAGTATAAATGAATGAACTAATGAATGAGAGAATAACTGTATCAATGACAGAGCAAGAAAACTTAGAGAAGGATGGAGATAATGAAAGTTCCTCTTCGTGTTCAGAAAAAAATTAGCGAAACATCCAAGCCAGATGTAGTTAAACATTCCTATAATTTCACTACTTCGGAGGCTGAGACAGGAGAATCACAGATTGGAGGCAAGACCCTGTTTCAAAATAAAATAAAATGAGGCTGGGCGTGGTGGTGCACACTTGTAATGCCCACGCTTGGGAGGCGGAGACAGGAGGATCGCGCAGGTTTGAAGCCAGCCTGGCTGGATTAAGAGGCCCTGTTTCCAAATAAAAATATAAAATAGGCCTGGGAGTGTAGCCTGGAGGTAGAAGGGTTTCCAGGAACCCCAGTACCACCAAAAAATAAATAAATAAAATAAAAAATAAAATAAAATGGGCAGTGGGTATAGCTAAGAGGAAAAATGCCCTGGCTCGATCCCCACTGACCCTCCCAAATAAATATGTCTTTTTTGCATCTTTAATACAAGAAAAATTAGAATATATATTATATATATATATATATATATATATATATATGAATACCTTTTGGATATCTAGGGATAGAAGATTAAAAAAAAGATAGGGTAAAAGGGTTACCAAATGAAGCAGTGTTTTGAGTGTTTGCTGCTGAGAAAGAATGGTTCACCAGGTTGTGGTCACATGCAAACATGTACAACATTCCTCCCAAATGCTGCTGCTTCCATATTTACTGACTCTAACTGCAAGAACACCTGAACATTCATTGATTTCTCCACTCACTGCACCAGCCCCTTCACAAGCACACCATAATTTACTCCTCATAGCATGCTCCAAGATCCCTCCATGATGAGGTGCAGGGATAGAATGACCATCCTGTTAGAAAATGGTAGTGTTAGCTCTAACACTAAAGTTTTTTCTCAATTTCCTGTAGCAGGCAAATAGAGCTATCAGACCATTGATTAAGTAAGAAATTTCCTCCCCATTTCCTTCAGTGGATAATGTTGAAGAAGAAATTTCTCTCCAGCAAATATGTATTAGTCAACATTCTCACAGCTATAATTGAAGAAACTGACCGTGTAATTCAGAGAAAGAAAGATTCCCATGTGAGGCTGGGGACCACGGATCTCAGGGCATGGCAATGGCAGGCAGTGGAGAGTGGGAGCACAAGGTTTCACTTCTCACATCATGAGGGCCAGAAGCAAGAGAGAAAATCAGGGGAGGAGGAACCATATAAAATTACCAAGTCTTCAGTCACAGGACTCATCTTCTCCAGCCACACCCTACCATCCTGGGCCACCACCCAGATAAATTCATTGTAATACTGCTGAGATTACATCAAAGCTCTGCTCCCAACATTGCCACCCATTTCATTGAGGGCTTGGAGACACTTCAAATACAAACCAATATAACATGTCCAAAAAGAGAAAAGATTAGTAGCCTTGACAACTCATGTTTACCTGCCAGACTCAGATGAATGATGATGTTGATAATTATTGGTCCTTTTACTTAAATCCTTAGGAAGAAAAGGATGCATCCATCTTCAATTAAACTACCAGATGGGGAAGGCAATGTGGAGAAAAAAACAGGAACACGATGTTTTTTTTTTTTTTTTCCAGCTCAGTGTCTTTATTCTTTTCCATCCTCACACAGTATTCAAACCATGTATTTTGCCCATTCCACACTATAGAGTTTGACTAAGAATTTGTTTGTTCCCATTATAATTCCTTGTATGGTATAAAATGGCTTTCTCCAGTGATGACCAAGTCACAGACAGTTTAGAAATGGAAAATTGGCATTATTCTTGCATCCACAGTTACATACTCTGGAGTTAATTGAAGAATTCCTTCATTCCTAATGGGGACTGGAGAAGAAGCAAGAATCTTGTGAGAAGCACCATGTGGAGGCACAGTTTGCTGCCCAAATAAGCTGTTAGTCTGACTTGTTCCTAGAGAGCCAATACATATTCCACTGAGCAGAAGTGATCTTTTCTCCTGTTTAATTTGTTTGCTCTTTAAATTCTTAAGAGCAGGCAATGTCCACCAGTGTTCCCAGTTGTTTCTGGCTTTTAACCAGAATAATATTAACTATGTTATCTCCTCTAAGACATGGATGCTTCCAGAATGCAGGGATACTATGAACAGGACTTTGGGTGACAGTAAAATAAAAACTGAGCCAGGCATGGTGATGTGTACCTGTAATCAATCTCAGTACTTGGGAAGCTGAAACAGTAGAATCACAATTTTTAGGCCAGCCTCAGCAACTTAGTTAGACCGTTTCAAAACTACAAAACAAAATCTGGCTGGGAGCACAGCTTGGGGGTAGAATATCTTTGAGTGGTTCAATGTTCAATCCCCAGTACTACCAAAAAAAAAAGGATAAAGATAAAATTTAGAATAGAGTCTCAAATTGAAAAATTTGTGAAATAAAACAGGATAGGTAAGTAATAAGAGACAGATTCAGCTATTCAGGTAGGCCAGCAGAGCTAGGCAACAAATATGCAGGAGAGAGGAAACAGTCTAGGTGTGCAGACAGAATCACAGGGGAGCTAAAGAATCAGGAAGGTATAGTCAGGCCTGGTGGCATACACCTGTAATCTCAGTGCTTGGGAGGCTGAGATAGTAGGATCACAGATTCAAGGACAGCTGCAGCAATGTATTAAGACTCTCAGTAATTTAGTGAGACCCTGTTTGGAAATAAAAAATACAATAGGGTTGAGGGTATAATTCAGAGGTAAGACACCCCAGGATTCAATTCCAGGACGGAAGGAAGAAAGGACCTACTGCTGAGCATCTCCAATAAAAGTGATGTGAACAGGTGTTCAGCATCAGAAGTAGCACAGCCTCCAACAGAACCTGAGTTTTACAAACAGGACTCCAGTCATCAAGGCAGAGGAAGAAAATCTGTTGATTACCTCATACTCTCTGAAGGAGAGGACTCTTGGGGGAAGTAATGAGCAATTAAAGGTCAGGAAAGCAAATGATAGAAAAGAACAACTTTCTCAAAGACCCAGAAGCAAGAAAAGGCATGATTCTTTCAAGCTTTTGACTAAAGATTTGGGTGTTTGGAATGCATAACCCCTGAGGAGGGAGAGGATGAAATAAAGAGATGTATGCAGAGAAGTGGACAGAGGCCTGGCTGTGATTAGGTAGAGTTGGGGAGGCCACATGGAGGAATCTAGACTACAGATCTGGGCTAAGAAAGACTTAAAGAAGTGAGTAATATGAATATTTGGAGAGAAGTACTCTGGCTTCTGTGCAGACAGAATAGATGGATGAATGAGTGAATGAATGGAAGAAAAGATAGATGATGGATCAAAAAGAAATTCTTGATACTTGGATTACATGTAATAGACTTAGACTCAAGTAGATTTGGTTGCTTCTGCAACCCATCTGTTCCTCAGACTTCTACTTTGGCCCATATCATATAAGAAATCCCCAGAGGCCACATCTACAAGCAGGAATTAGCTCTATGGAACAGTGACTGGTTTTCATTTAATGGTGGTTTCCTTTCATCTTCTGCATGGCCCCTCATGCTTGCATCCCAGCCAGGAGGCCTCCACTGGCTTCTGAAACTACATGCCCAGATTTTTAGAGCTCCAACAAACTGTCCACAACCTCCTCGCCCCTATAGTAACTGCAAACACATGTGTCCTGCTCTCCCCCCATCCCTGAAGGAGTACCACAGGTCCTGGTTCAGTGCAGAGAAGAGGCAGAGAAGAAGTAGAGAATGGCTGATGTGCTCACAGCCACACAAAAGCCCTTAGCCTTGTGTGGTAAATCATGCCTTCCCCATCTGTCATTGAAAGAATGGAAAAGGAAAATATCTCTTCTCCTTTGTGTGACCAAATGGGACAAGACTGTGTGAAGTTCAAGTTGACAGGGTCCCTTTCATTACCATCACATGTTGTTTAACTATCCAGGTGCTGAGAGAATTTAAGTTATTTAACTGACAAGAAAGAGACCACTTTGGGGAGCCTTTGCTAATGCTCTTCTGAAAGGATTATGCCTAGAAAACTCTCACTGTTTCATTGAATTTATGCCTCACTTTGCTTCAGTTCCACCTATCTTTGCATATGTACCTGGCTTTTGTACTCTCTTACCCCATGTAGAGAACTAATGGGAGAGGGGCCCTGGACAGTGACCCTGTTTGGTACCAGTAGATGAAGCAAGTGTGAGTGATTTCCAATTTTTTTTCCCAAAGACCAGGCAGCCTAAAAATAGAAAAGGAAGCCAGGCATGATAGTGAATACCTACAATCCCAGTACTTGTGAGTCTGAGACAGGAGGATAGTAGGTTCCAGTTTAGCATCAGCAACTTAGCAAGACTCTTAGCAACCTAGTGAGGCTCTGTTTCAAATATT